>NW_003852499.1:2729703-2780412 GCF_000181295.1 Otolemur garnettii
AAAAAATAAGAATATAATCTCTAATTTTATTGCACTCCGATCAGAGTGTTGTTTGTAATAGTTCTACTTCATGGAAGTTACTGTTAGTTTCTTTACGACCTAACACATGATCAGTTTTTGTGAAGGTGTATTCTTTATTAGCAGGGTGTAGAGTTGGGGATCTCTCTCGAACCCTCATTCTCTCTCTCCTGTTCTTTCCCTCATAAGATTTTGTCCTTTAGGCCTCTATATCCTTACTCATCTTCTCCCCACTCTTTCTATCTCATACTGACAGTGGTGTGAGGTCTCCTATTCCTGGTTTGTCTATCAGAGTGTCCTTGCCTCTCTCGTACTTTTTGCTTCATAAAGACATTACAGCATTGTCTGGGGCAGACACAACCATCATGTCTCCATTGTACACATTCTAGCGTTCAAAAATCCACTTAGTCATGCTTACACTTTTGGGGGGGGGCTATAATTCTAGTTTGTGTGACATCAGAATCTCTATCCCTGTTTGCATATTGTCTGATGCTCTTTGTCCCTTTACTTTAGTCTTTCTGAATTTGAAGTGGGTCTCTCGCATGCAGTCGTAGCTTGCTTTTGAGCCAAATTGAAACCCTTTTTGTTTTAGTAGACAACTTAAACCTATTTCCATATTGCCTTTTGTGTTTGATCTTACTCTGTCATATTCTATGTTTGTTGTATTTTTCATTTATTTCTGTATGTGATATGTATTCTTTGCCTATACATATATATATAGGCCATATATATATATACATATTTTATTTATTTATTTATTTATTTAAAGAGATGAATTCTTCCTCTTTGCTGCCCAGGCTAGGGTGCAGTGGCCTGGTCATAGCTCACTGTGACCTCTAACTTTGGGGCTCAAGTAATCCTCCAACCTCAGCCTCCCAAATAGCCAGGACTATAAGCACTTCCAGCAAGCTTGGCTCATGTTTTATTTTTTGTAGAGACAGAGTCTTGCTATCTTTTCCAGGCTGGTCTTGAACTTCTGGCCTTAAGCAATCTTCCTAAGTGATGGCCTCCAAAAGTGATGGGGATTATAGGTTTGAACCACTGTACCTGGGTTTTAGCTTTTTTCTTTCTTCTTTGGTGTTTAGGAAGGTTTATGTTTTTGTTCCTGTTATTACCTTTGTAATTATACCTTTCTATAGTGCCCTTAGGCCCTTATTTTTTAATTTAATAATTCATTATTCAGTTTGCAGGTTTTTTTTTTTTTTCCGAGACAGAGTCTCACTCTGTTGTCAAGTAGAGTGCAGTGGCATCACCCTAGCTCACAGCAACCTCAGACTTCTGGGTTCAAGCAATCCTCCTGCCTTAGCCTCCCAAGTAGGCGGTACTACAGGCATGCGACACCAAGCCTGGCTGGGTTTTATTTTACCTTTTTTGGAGATGGAGGTCTCACTCTTGCTCAGTTTGTTGATTTTTAAAAGCATCCTTTAGCTTCTATTTGTTGTCTCCTCAACTGTCAATGAGGTTATGCTACAAAATGTCCCCAGAGTCACCATACATAGGGAAAAGGGGAAATTGTAGCTAAATGAACCTTTATTTACAAAATTTTACAAAATGTCTACAAAATATTCTCTATGTGCCGGCCACCTCTTTCTGCACACACAAGTCTTCTCTCCCACCCATGGCGAACATGATCCAAGGTGTCTGTGGTTACACAGGTTTCCTCTGCACGGAGACTTGTGGCACACACCGTACTCATCTCATTCCTTCTCCTGCTCCTCCTATTTTCTAGTTGCATTTTCTAGCGTGTCACAGCGCATGACATTTGTACATTAGTCCTCCACTCTTTCTTGGTTCTAGTTTTAGATCTAGGATTACATAAATAAAAATGTTCATATCAGCTGTCTGTTTTGATATTTCCTGGTCCTCTCTTAGTTGGAGGAAGCTTATTTTCTATTAATAGTAGATTTCTCAAGAAGCGCTTATGGGTACAGAATTCCGTAAGTTCTTGTATATTTAGAAGTTTCTCTGTGGCACTGACATTAGAAGGGCACCTTAGCTAAATATGAATCTCTCGATTCACACCTGTTCCGTTGAGTTTCGGAAAAGTGCTTCTCCATTGCTGCCTCGCCTTTGTACGTTGCTATTCAGAATTCTGATACCAGTATCATTCCTTTGCTTGTAAATTATTTGATCTTTTTTGACTGGAGTCCTGGAAAATGTTTCCTTTATCTTGAAATCTAATTTTACTATAATATGTCTCAGGGTTGACTGTTCTGGGTTAATCTTTCCAGACATAGGGGTATGTGCTTTCAATATACAGATTTGGTTCTTTTTTGATTTCCCAAATCTTTTCAGGGGTTATAGTCTTTAATTATTACTTCTGTTCCATTGGTTTGTTTTTCTCTTTTCAAGACTCCATTTTTCCCCTCTAACATTTGTGGGACTTTCTCTCTGACGTTTTTGCTTCTTTCATCAACTCATTTTCATTCTCTTATCCGAGGTCACAGTGCAAGCAAGTGGCAGAACTGGATTCGACCCCAGTTCCTTTGGCTCTAACGTGTTCATTCCACTGTCACAGTTCATTTCGTGGTGGCCAGGGCCATTCTTACCGACTTGCTATGTGGGAGCTAAAACATTTCTTTGCCTTGTGATTCCTTACATTCTCACGACATTAAGGATGACTCCTTGACTTGACAATGTTGACTGCTGGAGTATGGGGTCACTTGCAGCACAGATGTTCATAGGCCCAGAGTGTTCAGTCCCTCCACTTGGAAATGACTGGCTGCTCAAAGGCTTAGGGAATTCTGAGTGGAAGAACTTTGGGGGGTTGAGGGGGCTGGGAGGGGCTGCTCAGCTCTGGCAGACGGTGCATCCAGACCCACCATTTGTCAAATGATGTTCTCCTTGGCTGTCACTCATGCAGGTAGGGATTGCCCAGGCCTGGCTGTGAGCAGGAGACTTCAGTAGGGCCTCTTGGCTCCACCAAATCAGCCTCTCAGTTCCCGAACTATTATTCACCCACCACTGTAGGTGTAATCGTGAATTGTGTGGAAAGTTCATCTCCACCTTTATTTAGGTCCAAGATTAGCTTTCAAATTGTTTATGGTAATGGTGCCTTCCATGTGAGGATTTCTTACCAAATTATTTTATGTAAATGTAAAATGATGAACACCCACACATGGTGTCTTAATGGGAACTTTGAGAATTTGCTGATTATGTGAATGAATCAGGTCAAATGAGGGAGCTCTAAGAACCAATCATTGTTTTTGGCTCTGGAAATATTTCTCCTATGTGATCTCTTAAAGGATTAAGTCCACATGGCCACTTGTACCATTAGTCACTTGGCAGCTGAAAGGACACATGCATCTTTAGGTGAATTTTCTTTACAATGTGATCATGAGCTTATAGCTTACTCAACCTTTTGTGATTTCAACAACTCATAACACCCCTGGAACTTAACTTTGTTTCCTAGGCCAAAGCATTTGTCCCTATAGAGTGGATCATTTGCATTGCACATTTACATTTGTTAGAGGTGTGGGTCTATAACTTCACACATTTTAATGTACTATTTGTCTTCTAAATGTTCTCCAGGAAAATATTTAATAGCCAAGTATTACTTACCTAACCCCTTTTAACCTCTCAGAGTCTCAGTTTCCAAATCTGGAAATTGAAAAAGAAATCAGGAGATTGGTCTGTCTAACTTAAAGAGCCTATTCAGATCTCAGCTGTATTTATCTGTGTGCAACTTGGTCACACCTGCTTCTCTGTATGTAGCAGGTGTGGGGGTTTGGATATGTCACACCCATCCTCTTCTCTTCTCTGTCCAGGTGTGTGCACAGGCAGCTCCACTCGGCACATTGTGACCTTCGATGGCCAAAATTTCAAGCTGACTGGCAGCTGTTCTTATGTCCTATTTCAAAACAAGGAGCAGGACCTGGAGGTGATTCTCCATAAAGGTCCCTGCAGCCCTGGGGCGGGACAGAGCTGCATGAGATCCATTGAGCTGAAGCACAGTGGCCTCTCCATTGAGCTCCACAGTGACATGGAGGTGAGAGCTGCTTTCTTTGGCTCCCATGACAGGGCAGCAGCTGAGCTGCAGGGAAGCCCCTGGGACCTGGTGCAGGGGGCTTTAGCCGGTGCCCTTGTTAGGAACTTGGCCCCTGCCTAACGGGAGGAGCACTACCTTCTTATGAGGGGTTTATTGCTGTCTCCCTTGTCTTGGCGCGATTTTATGTTGTACTGGGCCCAGATTTGGAAGAGAGAATCAATTTCAGATAGCGTGAACTTGTGAATTTAGTGCTAGTTTCTGGCACTGGTAGGGAATTGGGATTGGCACCAGGAATGTTTAACCAGGAAGCATCATGAGCTTAGTGCCTGAGCCCTGTGAGCTTTCCAAAGGGAAATATTTAGGGCCTTTGAATATATTTCAGGCATATACAGAATGTATAGCTCCAAAATTTGAGAAGAAAACTGCAAAACTGATATAAATAAATGTTTGATAAAACATTTACAAAAAGTTACATTATATCAACTTTACTTGTTCATGTTGAAATCATGAATATTTCATTATGCAACAACAACTTGTAGGCTAGATTTTCTCACTTTGCGAGAGTTCCTGAATCTGAGCAATAATTGCTAAAAAATCATAGCTAGTCTTATATATATATACTGTGTAACTCATAGCCAAAAATTCTAAAATCAGAATGATAAAAAACCCTTCCAAAATTTTTATAGCAAAAATTATATATTTATCACAAGATGTAAGTACATTTTAATACTATGTTTGTTTGTTTGTTTGTTTGAGACAGAGTCTCACTAGCCCTTAGTAGAGTGCTGTGGCATCATAGCTCACAGCAACCTCAAACTCTTAGGCTTAAGTGATTCTCTTGCCTTAACCTCCCAAGTAGCTGGGACTATAGGTGCCCGCTACAACGCCCCGCTATTTTTTGGTTGTAGTTGTCATTGTTTTTTGGCAGGTGTGGGCCGGGTTCGAACCTGCCAGACCCAGTGTATGTGGCTGGTGCCCTAACTGCTGAGCTACAGGTGCTGAGCCAGTACTATGTTTGACATGATAGATGGGGGGCAACCAATGTAAGAACTTCTAGTGACACGGTTACACACCAAAGAGACTTCAAGTAGTCCTATTAGGTTCTCCTGGAGACACTGTCCTGATGAGTTGGCAAAGAGTAACTTTCCCAGGCCATCTTGAGGGTTGCCCATCCCTGCTGAGTCTCACAGACTCAAGCTTCCCTTTAGCCCTGGGCTTTCAGGTTCCAGGTGCATGGCTGCCTGTGCAGTACAATAACAGCTGTGCTCCATACAGCCCCTTTATCTTAGCAGACCTGCTGGTAGCCTTCACGGTCTGAGGCCACACCACATTTATATGTGTGATGAATATGCCCTGACTCTCAGTAACTTTGGTAAGAAGCCAAGGGTAAAGTTCTGAGATTCCTCATTGCTTGGAAGACTGATGAGCTTTTTCTTTTGTGGACAGGTGGCTGTGAATGGCAGAGTGATCTCTGTCCCTTATGTGGGTGGGAACATGGAAGTCAACGTCTATGGGGCCGTCATGCATGAGGTCAGATTCAACCATCTCGGCCACATCCTCACATTCACTCCACGAAACAATGAGTTCCAACTGCAGCTCAGCCCCAAGACCTTTGCTTCAAAGATGTATGGTCTTTGTGGTGAGAACGTTTTCTCAGGTCCTCTTCTGCCTCACCTTACATTTATAACCTTACTTGCTGTACTCTGAGGGCTCTGGGATGCTCATTATTTCTGGGTTGGTTATCAAGGACCCAGTAGCAAGGGCCAGACCCTAGTGGGGATGGATAATGGCTAGCCTCCAGCATCAGTGACTTGGTACCCGGGGCTACCAATGTTGTCTTTTCTTGTTTCTCTAGGGATCTGTGATGAGGATGGGGCCAATGACTTCATGCTGAGGGATGGTACAGTCACCTCAGACTGGAAAGCACTTGTCCAGGAATGGACTGTGCAACAACCGGGGAGGACTTGCCAGCCCATTCCTGAGGAGCAGTGTCCTGTCCTTGACAGCTCCCACTGCCAGGTCCTGCTCTCAGCGGCATTTGCTGAGTGCCACAAGGTCCTGGCTCCAGCCACATTCTATGCCATCTGCCAGCAGGACAGTTGCCACCGGGAGCAAGTATGTGAGGTGATCTCCTCTTATGCACACCTCTGTCGGACCAGTGGGGTCTGTGTTGACTGGAGGACAACTGACTTCTGTGGTGAGTCTCCCTGTGGACCTATGAAAACTCTGGAGAACAAGTAACTGTGGGGCTACTCAACCTCTCTGGCTCTTTATCTGGTGAATAAAGATGAAAATCCCTATATTTCCTAGGAGGCCTACGAGTATTACCTAGAATTCCAGTTAGGACTCACTAAGATTCTTTCCATTAATATTTCTGTAGTTAAAATATGATTTTAATGTATTAGACACATTCGGACATCAGCAAAGGATTGTCTGATCAGCCATGTTGAATTTAAACTGTACCACACTTTAGCAAATATTCATAGTATAGACCTTGCCCGAGCAGGATTTTGAAGGGTGAGTAGAATCTTGCCAGTTCATTACCAAGAAGCTTCTTAATTACAAATACCACAGGATATCTTTCCCCTAAGGTCAGCTTTCAGATCTGAACTTGGCATTTATTTATCGTTTAAAATGTAGGGGTTACCAAAATCAATCAGATGTGGATCCTGCCCTCCAGGGATGCTGGAGTGGAAAGAACAATGAACTTGAAATCCTCAATTATCACACATAACTCTTGACTGTTTGTTGAGAGAAATCACATTGTACACGCATGTTGGAGTCTCAGGCTTTATCTCCAGAGCCCATCAGCAGCTCTGACCTGCGCCCAGAGGACCTGGGCATCCTAGGCCCAGCTCAGCTGGTCATCAGCTGTGCTCTTACTTTTTCTGGACCTCAGCCTCCACATCTCAGAGATAGTTGGACTAGACAAACCTAGGGTCCCCTGAGCACTGATTTTCTGAGTCCATGTAGACTAAACTTCCTCCTCTCAACCTGCCTGCAGATCAAGGGGGCAATGTTAGCTTCTAAGTCACCAGAATCACCTCTGCTTGCTGATTTCTTTGTGTATTTCCTGGCTTCTTACTGTGCACATAGAGAATAACTTTTGGTGCTCTAAATCCTTGGAAACTCCCACCATTTGCCTTGGCACCATGAGAACCTGAGAAAGTTGTTGAGCAGGTCGGGAAGTGTGAATCATCCATTAGCTTCTCTCCTTCGCGAGCTCTTCACAGCAGTGGACTCCTTATTTAATTTTAAGAAGATTTTAAAGCATTGAATACATCTGTTTTCAAAAAGAGGACCACAAAACCTACCAAGGACACACAGGGTCACATAATTAGGACTAGATATGACCACAAGTTCAGAGAAGTAAAATTCTATGTCATACTGCTGACCAAGGGCAGGTGGCTCAGCTGGTTCTGGACTTCAAACTGGGTTCTGGCTGTTTGCTTGGCCTTCCCTCAAGTGTGGTCTCTTTCTATGTGGTTCAAGATGGGGCTCTGGCTCTCACATTCATGTTCCATGCAGCAGGACAGGAGAAGGAGGGAAAAGGGACAAAGGGCATGCACAGCTGTCTTTTAATAGAAGCTGCTATCAGATACCACACTTCCTCTTACAGCTTGCTGGTCAGCACTCAGTCACAGAACTGCTCTCAGCCACAAGTGGGTTGGGAAATGCAGTCCTTAGTCTAGAATCTAGACTCTAGATGGTCACGTGGCCAAATAAAGGTTCTATTTCTACGGAAGATGAGGAGAGTGGAAATGGGTGGAAACTAAGCATCTCTGATCCAGCAGTTTGCCAGATGTTTGAGCATGCTGAATTAGACATACCTCTGTATCCCTCTGGCCTGTGTGGGCCTTCGAGAGTGACCTTCTCCTGTATCTGCAGCTATGTCCTGCCCACCATCCCTGGTGTACAACCACTGTGAGCACGGCTGTCCCCGGAACTGTGATGGCAACACGAGCTCCTGTGGGGACTATCCCTCGGAAGGTTGCTTCTGCCCACCGGGCCAGGTCCTGCTGGAAGGCAGCTGTGTCCCCGAGGAGGCCTGCACGCAGTGTGTTGGTGAGGATGGAGTACGGCACCAGGTAGGAGCCTGGCTGCTTAGCCTGGGCTGCTTCTCTTTGGGGTCAGTAGGGAGCAGTGTTCACTAGTGATTGTCACCTTCCAACTGTGGCTCATGAGGGGGGATCACTGGGGAACAGGGAGGCAGTGTTGCATAATGACTTTGAATTCAGATAGATCTGGGTTCAGAGCCCAGGTCTGTCATGTATTATCTGTGGGATCAAACATTACTGTGTCATTACCACATCATTATTATCACTGCTACTATTGTTTTTATTATTATATTCCTGTAAATAGAATTATGTAGGCCCCCAGGAAGGAAGGGGAAAGGAATATTTTATATGGCGATGTCTGCCTCATTAAGATACATTCACTGTGTGCCTCCATTGTGCCAGCCACTATGTAGTCATCATTTTAATGTTTTTTGTAGGAGTGTTTTGCAGGGTGTTAACAGTTTCTTGTGGCCAGGTGAATTTAAAGAACACTATTATTTTATTTTTTTTTGAGACAGAGCCTCAAGCTATCCCCCTGGGTAGAGTGCTGTGGCATCACAGCTCACAGCAACCTCCAACTCCTGGGCTCAAGCGAGTCTCCAGCATTGTTGTTTGGTGGGCCTGGGCTGGATTCGAACCTGCCAGCTCAGGTGTATGTGGCTGGTGCCTTAGCCACTTGAGCCACAGGCACTGAGCCAAGAACACTATTATTAATTACAAAGAAAATTTGTGTAAAGAAAGGGTCTCACTACGTTCCTCAGGCTGGTCTTGAACTCCAGGACCCAAAGAATCCTCCCACCTTGGGATTTCAGGTGTGAGCCACTATGCCTAGCTTAAAGAAATCTAGCTAAACATAGTTCAGCAGGCTTCCTTTTTGCAAGACTCTTTAGAACTTTTATATTTATTTATTTATTTTTTGAGACAGAGTCTCACTATGTCACTCTGGTAGAGTGCCGTGGCGTCACAGCTCACAGCAATCTCAAACTCTTGGGCTTAAGCAATTCTCTTGCTTCAGCTGCCTAAGTACCTGGGACTACAGGCACCCACCACAACACCTGGCTATTTTTTCTGTTATAGTTTTCATTGTTGTTTGGCAGGCCTGGGCGGGGTTTGAACCCGCCAGCCCTGGTGTATGTGGCCCAGCACCCCAGCTGCTGATCTACAGGCGCCAAGCCTAGAGATTTTTTTTTTTTTTTTTTTTTTTGAGACAGAGCCTCAAGCTGTCCCCCTGGGTAGAATGCTATGGCATCACAGCTTACAGCAACCTCCAACTCCTGGGCTCAAGCGAGTCTCCAGCATTGTTGTTTGGTGGGCCTGGGCTGGATTCGAACCTGCCAGCTCAGGTGTATGTGGCTGGCGCCTTAGCTGCTTGAGCCACAGGCGCCGAGCCAAGCCTAGAGCTTTTCATGTACTGTTCTACACTGCAATTATTTAAGAGAGTTTTGCTTCTCAAAGGGATTTGACCATAGAACTTGTGTATGTGTGTGTAACATTTCTTTGGACTAGGGCTCCACAGAATACACTAGGATATCCTGTGTTACTCCTGAATACTTACAAAGACCGTATAAAAAACTGAGACTTAAAGAACTTAGTAACTTGCCCACGGACCCAGTTTGTAAGTGACAGAGTTGGGAGATGGACTCTGAGGACATGGCTCCTCCACTGTATGAACTTGCCCCTTTGCTACATCTTTTTTTGGACTGACTCGCTTGCATGGTAGTCATAGAGACATCAATTCTTTTGGCTCTTTAGAAGTTAATGAATGCATTTTGAAAGGGTGTTTACTAAACTCCCTCATCTTGGCCTAAAATTGCAGTCCTCCCTTCAAAGCTGACACAAGGTATATTTGTAGGGTTTGTAGTCTGTGCACATGTGAATGTGTGCAACGTTTCCATCCTTCATCCAAGGCAGTGATACTACAGAGAATGGTAGAGATAGGAGCAAAGGAGAATGTGTTCTATGATCATCGAAAACATAACATCTCCATCATTGCCAAAGAGGCCCATTATCACTAAATGGACCAGGTCAGGTGACTTACCACTGTACTTAATCACAACTAGGAGAACTCATGGTAGAGCTAGCCTGGAGGATAATGAAAACAATATTACAGAAACTACACTATTCTGTCTCTGGTTTTGTAAGCTGCGGGAAAAGGGACCATTTTTATGTGATCCCTGCCAAAGCTCTGTAGGGTCTTATCACAAGTCCTATTGAATGGTTGGAAATCCTGAGACTCAGATTGCAGGAGGCAATGATGCTGGGACTCCTGTTCACTCCTCATGCCATGGTGTCCCTGCCCTGCCATTGATCTCTCCAGAACTCTGAGCTAACTATGAGCATCCATCAAGGATATTGCTCAGATGGGTCTCATCTGCTCTAGGTTAGTTCCTGGCCTTTATCCTAGTGGGCCCCACTTGCTCTCACTGCAATGAGCTAGGAGGGAAGCCCAGACCTACCTGTACCACCACATTTCAACTTGCCAAGTTAAGTAACTGCCTGTTCTGTGATATTCCCTAAGTGGGTCGACAGAACCTTACAGTCCTCTCCCTGATGTGTCTGGCTCGTGGGCTCCGGCAGGGCTGGGATGATGTATGCCTTTCACACATGGAGCCAGCACCCAGTGGTAACTTCAGGCTGGGTTTCCTGGGAGTCGTAAAGTGCTCGCTCACCGAGGGAGTCAGAAATGGCCTCCACCCTGTCCCAGCTTCTGTGATGAGAAGTAAGCTCACATTTGCTGTGGTTCTGGCTCAGTGAGTGTCAGGCACCTGCAAGGCCCTGAGAGCAGGGAGCTTGTGGGTTTCATCTTAGTGTCTCCGGCCCTGCTTCCCCCTGGGATACCACTTCCCACTCGCCCTTTTCCACGGCTCCCTTCCCTTTCAGTCCCACACTCAGAACATGCATTTGAGTTGTGTAAAGCATCCTTCTGAACAGTGAAATACTCGACACAGACATTTAAAAAAAAAATCAAGTCACATAAAATTAGTTCATAAAAAACTAATTTTGGGAACATAGCCAGTTTCAGTTATTTTAGAAAATAGAGATTAAATGAATGAAAACAAATATCCAGCCACCTGCCTTTTTACCATTTACTTTTGAAGCCGAGAAAGAATAAAAATCCAATATGAAGAAAATTTCCATTAAATGAATTTTTTAACTGAAAAATAAAGCTCAGAAAACCTTTCTTCAGGGAAATAAACCAAGGCATAAAACTACTGTAGTAACTTCAGAAGGATAAAATATTTGCTAGTTTCCATAGCTCTTGCTTATTTTAAGAGATGGGATCTGAAGATGTCAGCCTTTGTATTGATAGCAGGCCCAGAAGGAACTCAGAGCCGTGAACACAGGCTGTCCCTTGCTCCTTGCTCCTTGCTCTGTGCTGCTGCTGCTATCGACAAACACAAGCTCAGCAAGCACTGCGCCCATCACCCTGAAGCCTGGAGCCTCCTCTTCCCTCCCTCAGCCTCTGCTGTTCCATAGCGGGCTCAGTGTCGCCGTTCATTTGAATCCTCCATCAAATCCTCTGGCTGGTGGGTGGGGCATGATGACTGGCTTGTGTTCCTTCTCTGACCCTGGACTTTGAAGACTTCAGCCCCCCTACCCGCTGCCATATTCGCTGTAGGCTGTTCTTTTGTCACCCTTTTTAAATCTTTAACTCCTGCTTATTCTCATACCTGTTCTGTCCCAGTGATAATCCTTCTCTGGCCCTACAACCGGGCAGGTGTGACAGGCCTGCCTGCGGTTGGCCTGAGCCTGTGTGGGAGTGCCACCTGCTGGTTGCTTTGCTGCATAGCCTGGCCAGAAGCTCAGCTTTCGCTTTTTCAGGGGCAGTAGATTCTGTCCCCCACCTTGGGGAGGCCTCATTTAAGCTTTCTGGGAAAATGCAAATCCCTGGAGAAGGAGGTTGAATGCCTACATTTGGTCATCTCTTGTGGTGTTGCCCACTGTCAGGATAATTGGGAGGATATGAGTTATTCTTTTTTTGAAACAGAATCTAGAGTGCAGTGGTGTAATCATAGCTCACAGCAACCTCGAACTCTTGGGCTTAAGTGATCCTCCTGACTCAGATTCCTGAGTAGATGCAACTATAGGCTGGTGCCACCACACCTGGTTAATTTTCTCTTTCGTAGAGACGGGGGGGTGGGGGTGGGTCTCACTCTTGCTCAGGCTGGTCTCAAACTTGAGCTCAAGGAGATCCTCCCATCTCAGCCTCCTGGAGTGCTAGGATTCCAGGAGCACGCCAATGTGCTGGGCCTGATTTATTCTTGAGTTTAGATAGCTGAGGTCCACATTAAAAAAAAAAGAGAGAAAAAAGAAAACTCAAACATACACAAAACAAAACCCTCTTGACTCATTTTACCACATCCGCCTGCCCCAGCCCCTGCCCTTGAAGCCAGCACCCTGTGCCCCTCCCCTGGGTCTCTTCGTGCCTGAAGAAGCCCTGGAAAGGCCCTGTGTAGGTTTTTTCTGGGTTTCCCTTCCTGGCCTTTCCCATCCTGTGAGCTGTCACCAGGTCTGTCTTTGTCTCGCAGTCCTCTCTCAGAGGCAGGGTCCTGTTTACAAACCTTCAGGGCAGCACCTTGCCTGCTGCCTGAAGGAAAAATCCTAAAGTGGACATGCCTGGCCTCTACCACGTTCTTCAACCTGCCCGCCTAGCCCCACGATGCTCAGGCCACCCTGCCCCCGTCCCCACTTGCTCATAGGAGCACACCTGCCTCTGTGCCTTCATTCCCTGTTTCCACCCCCATTCCTCCACCTTCCCCTTTGCTCAGACCCTTCCTCTGCATCATAGGGGCCGCATCCTGACACCTCTGGAACGTCTGGCCCTCGTGACCTCTTCTTTTGCACTTCTATGGCTCCTTATCTTTTTATTTTTATTTTATTTATTTATTTTTAAATTTCAGATTAATATGAGGATACAAACGATTTGGTTACATAGTTTGCATTTGTGAGGTAAAGTCCAAGTTGCAGTTAAGCCCTTCACCCAGGGGATGTGCAGTATACCCTTCCATTGGGCTCATTAGCCGCGAGCTTAGCAATCCCCCTCTCTCCTCCCCTCGCTCCTCTCCCTTCTTTCCCCTCCCCCACCACTGGAATTTAAATGTGTTTTTCTTTCGTGTGGACGTGTAGTTGTCTATCTGTTGGTTTCATATTGGTATTGAGTACATGGGACACTTGCTTTTCCATTCATGTGATACTTTATTTACTAAGGAGGATGTTCTTCAACTCCACCCAGGGTAATACAAAAGATGTAAAGTCTCCATCTTTTTTATGGCTGAATAGTATTTTTCATTTTTAGAAATAGCTTTATTGAGGTGTGATTGACCTATAACAAATAGCAGATATTTAAAGTGTACAGTGTGTTGAGTTTATGTACACCCATAAAACTGTCTTTGTAAGCCAGAAAGGGAAATTTCCATCACTCCAAAAGTCTCCTTATGCTCCTTTCTAATACATTCCCCAAACCTGGACAACTGCTGGTCTGTTTTCTGTCCCTGTGGATCCATTTATATGTCCTGGGATTCTGTGTGGATGGAATCATGCTGTATGCACTCCTTTTTTGGCCTGGCCCCCTTCATTCAGCCTAGTGCTTTAGAGATTCATCCATGTTGTATGTTTTCATAGTTTATTCCTTTTTATTGCTGAGTGATATTCCAAGGCGTGCATGTATCACAATTTATCTATCTCCCTCAGATTTTATGGGTGAGTCTTTTATCCCCAGCTTGACTATCAGCCGATGGAGGGCTGGGGCTGTATATTTGGGCCTGCCCATGGTGGGCACTGTGTCTACCGATGAGGGGCAATTTGGGTATCTGTGGCCAAAACAATTTGGGTATCTGGGCTGAAGTCCCAAATGTGGCACTTGGTCACATTACTTAATTTCTTGGCGCCTCAATTTCCTCATTTGTCAATACGAGTAACGATAGTATTTACCAGATTGGGTTATTATAAGTGAAATAGAGTAAACAAATGTAAAGCCCTTAGAAAAATATCGTGAATATATTTAATGCTAATTATTACTGGGGAGCAGCAGAGCACAGTGGTTTAAAAACATGGATTCTGGGTTCAAAGCCTAGCTCAGTTGCTCTGACTGTGCAACTCCAAGCAAGTGCCTCGGTTTTCTCATTTGACAATAGAAACAAAATCCCCACCATTGGCTTGCAATGAGTAATTTAAATAAAGTCCTTCAAACAGCGGCACCCAGCACACGTTATTCCAATGCTAGCTGTTTATGGAAGGATGTCAAGGGCAGTACAGGAAGGTTTCATCCTGAGGAGGGCTGGGCACTGGGAGGAAGGTGTTTTACCTGGGGATCTTTGACCTCTTTTCTTCTGAGCTGACTGCTGACTGTGGAAGCAGATGGAACAAATAAGACCTTCTTGGCCTGGGAACTTTTCAGAGGACTTTGAGCTATTGGATAAGAATGTGTTTATTCAAGGACAATTTCACCTGAATTTAATTCTGTTTCACTTTAATTTGATGGCTGAGCATCGAGAGAGATCGAGTCCTAGCTCTTTGCCATGTGCCAGGACATTTCCTGCTCCTGACTGCCCTCCTGTGAGGCAGGCTGGAGGATCTCACTTTCCAGGTGAGGAAACTGAGGCACAGAGGAATGTGGCTCATATGGGAGTCCAGGTGTTCCTGACTTCAAAGCCTTGTGCATGGGGCTGTGCGTGACTTTGGGAAAGTTGCTTTACACCCTGAATGGGCCTCATCTGAAAAGCCAGAGGACGTCCGTCAGGGTCTAACATCACTCTGGCATCGGCACGGTGCCGATTTGAAAGGTTTTGCTGTCTTCCCCCCAACTCTTCCTACCCTATCGCCTTAAGTCCAGAAACAAATAAAAATTTTTCCCCCCCAAGCAACATCTTAATTTTCCCTCTGGCCTGTGAAATGATGAGGAGTGTGATACCAGAGTCCTCCTTTTCTTTCTTTCTTTCTTTTTTTTTTTTTCATTTCTTTCTTCTTCTTCTTTTTTTTTTCTGAGCCCCCCTGTTCTTACTTTGCTTGGCTTTAGTGCCACCAGCAGAGAAGGCAGTAGCGAAAGTTCCCAGGTTGTCTTTTCCCTGTACCAGGGACTCAGTGGTGACTCCTTGCTGAGCCCCCTGGCATGGTGCCACCTTATCCCTCTCAGAACCTCACACCCTCCTTTCCATGTGCCTTTGTGCATCTGTGTAGCTCTGGCAGAGGGATGATCGTGGAGCTGGCCCTGGGGAGAAGAGGCTGAGCCAGAGGTAGGGGAGAGCTGGCTGTGTGTTCGGGTGTCCTGTGCCCTCACTGAAGCTCACTTTCCCCTCAGTTCCTGGAGGCCTGGGTCCCGGACCATCAGCCCTGCCAGCTCTGCACGTGCCTCAGCGGGCGCAAAGTCAACTGCACAGCACAGCCCTGCCCCACGGCCAGAGGTGAGGCGTCTACCCCTTCCTGGTGCTCCAGGAGGAAGAGGGGCTCCTGCAAGGCCCCCACACCTGTCTTCAGGCCTGGCAGACCAGATCCAAGAGCTGGTGCCAAGAGCTGATCTCCCTGGCCAGTTGGCACTCCCCTTGCTGAGCTTGGGTGCTTTGGGATGTCACTCTGTCTGCCTATCTGCACCTTGGTGCTCAGAGTCCCTTGGGAGGGAAATGCGCAGTGTCACCAGGACACATGGGGAGACTCATTTGTTAGAGGCCCCAGGGTCTGGATCCTGTGGGACAAGAACGCAGAGCCTTTGCTGGGTTTCAGTGAGCGAGAGCTTCCCAAATCCAGCACTTTGAGAACTTTTTGGGCTGTCTGTTTTCATTTCTCTGACTTTTATGGCTGTTCTCCTCCAGCTCCCACATGTGGCCCGTGTGAAGTGGCCCGCCTCCGCCAGAACACGGACCGGTGCTGCCCGGAGTATGAGTGTGGTATGTACCCCAACCTGGAGGTTCCAGGCCCCAGCCCCAGCCCCAGGTGAAATACTCCAGGTGCTGAAAGGTGGACGTGTTCCCAGGTATAGGTGTGCAAAAGGAGGTGGGTGTGCGAGGACTAGATTTTCCAAAATGCGTGGAAAGAGTTATGTCTGGAGAATAGGATTCAGTTCCTAGAAAAATCCTACCATACATTTTAAAATGTCAGGCTTTAGAGCATTAGTAAAATAATGAAGTGACCAGTGGGGAATACAGAGATTTGCTGAGGACAAAGGCATGCCCCAGGAGCCCAGCTCCTTTCTCAGTATAGAGAAGGCCACAGGCAGGGCACTTTGAGTTCAGCAGGCTGTTTGTCAGGGGCTTTCATGACAGGCTTGCAAACTACACAGTGAATAGGGGCCCAAAAAATGATATAATTCAGTGAATTGGACCTGATGGAATTAGAGTCAACATGGCAGGAAATCACTAGTCCACTTGTCCCTGCCCTGTCTTATGTGTTTATTAATTGTTGGGATGAAAAAATAAAGCACAGGCTTGCACATTCACAGTGGTGCAAACCTTCAAGCAAGAGCAAAGAGATCATAGGACAGTCTAAGGATCTAAAAGAGAGTTAAATAATCAGAGAAATTTGCTTTTGCTGATGAAATTAATCAGAAATAATATGGAAGTCCTATAGGGGAAGGAGAGCTGACTTGAGAATAATTTCTACAAGGTAGATCTGAGAATGTTAGTAGTAGAGAGAACTGGAGGGATCATTTAGTTCAAAGCCCCTCATTTTGTAGACCTTGCTAAGTTCCTACAATGTGTCAGGCACATGAAATCCTCAGACTAACTCTATAAGTTAGAATGCCTACCTTACAGAAGAGGAAACTGAGGTCTAGAAGATTCAAGTGATTAGGCTGAGATCTGGGAATCCTAGCAATGATAAGAATACTCAGTATGTGTCTGTCTATCTAGCAGTCATCCTGTATTAATCATTCTATTATTTGTCTATTTTCCTGTATTTACCATAGTCTGTTTCCTATCTATCTATCTATCAATCATTCTGTCATCCTATATTTATCTATCTAGTTTTTATCTCCTATCTTTCTATCACCTGTTACCTCCCCCTATTTTAACTCTCTGTCTCTCTGTGTATCTCTCTAATCACCATCTACCTAAAACAGTAGCAGTCTCCATGAATAGGAACACAGGGTCCCATTCACAGGTAGTGAAGGGGTAACCTCTCTCGTAACCTCTTTGATACTCTTGGTAGAGTGCTGTGAAGTCATAGCTCACAGCAACCTCAAACTCTTGGGCTCAAGCGATTCCCTTGAACTCTGTGTGGATGTCTGTCTTTCCTGGCCCACAGTGTGTGACCTGGTGAGTTGTGACCCGCCCCTGGTGCCTCAGTGTGAAGGTGGCCTCCAGCCAACTCTGACCAACCCCGGCGAGTGCAGACCCGACTTCACCTGTGGTAAGGCCTCTGTGGATGTTTGGCCTCTCTCTGCTGGTCTGGGAGGCGGTCCTCTTTCTCAAGGACCTGCTCTCACATCATTTCCATTTTTCTACTTAGTTGAATCTGCATTTGGAGCATACCTAGAATGGGGGGTCAGTGTCATACCTGAACAGCTATGAAAGGTGTAGCAGGTGTGGGCACAGCTGCAGGCACTTCCATTTTGGGTGATGTTAGCTGCAGTTGGGGCTGAGATGAGGAAGACCTCAGAGATAATCTTTATTTTCCCCTGTCCTCCTGTATGCCATCGAGGGGAGAGAATGTTGCTTTGACTTGTCCTCATCATTGGATATATATATATATTTTTTGAGACAGAATCTCACTTTGATACTCTTGGTAGAGTGCTGTGAAGTCACAGCTCACAGCAACCTCAAACTCTTGGGCTCAAGCGATTCTCTTGCTCAGCCTTCCAAGTAGCTGGGATTATAGGTGCCCACCACAATGCTCGGCTATTTTTAGAGATAGGGTCTCACTCTTGCTCAGGCTATCCACCTCCCTCAGCCTCCCAAAGTGCTAGGATTACAGGTATGAGCCACCGTGGCTGACCTCACTATTGGATCCTATTAACAAACAAATACATAGGATTTCCCCCCTGTGTATGTGCATATATTTAATCACTAAGTGGTATAATTCTTACATTGAGATGGGATCAGGCTGAAGACAGACATGGCAAGAAACCTAATTTTGCACTTAGCTACTGAGAATACCCACTATAGGTCAAGTGGAATTCTCGTCCTGTTGATTTGGAATCTCACTTGACTTCCTAGATGTGAGCTCTCAGGGGTGGAGGGGAAGTTGGAACTAGGCAAAGGACACAGGGATGGGATGTGGCATTTATGAAATGACATTGTGGATTTGACAAGATTGCTACAGCCTTTATTCCACATTCTGGGGGGCCTAAGATGGCAGGGTGTGTTTCTAGGTCCTGAGCTGGGGAGAGCATCACAAAAGCCACCAGTGTATATGAGTGCTTACCAGGTCCTGGTGCACCCAGGCCTCTGTGGGCCTTAGAAACTCCCTCTGATGTCTCTGAGGATCAGGGGTTGGAAGGACCCTCGCCCTTGCAGACGTGCACGGCAACGTGATAGAGTGGGGCTTGAGACTTTACTTCTCTTTTAGAATTCTGAGCTTCACATTTCTCCTTTTGATCAAAGTTCTTATTTTTCAGCAGACAAACTGTTTTTTGGTATAATTGCGTAGCCCCCACCCTGACTGAGTAGGACCTATGTGCATGTCTGATTTAGTATTCTGAGTTGAGGGTTCCCTGGGACCCCACGGCATAGCCGAATGCTTGCAAGTCCTCGCTGAGGGCAGGGCTCACCTTGTGCTGCCCCTCAGCCTGTAGGAAAGAGGAGTGCAAAAGGGTGTCCCCGCCCTCCTGCCCCCCGCACCGGACGCCCACCCTTCGGGAGACCCAGTGCTGCGATGAGTATGAGTGTACTTGCAACTGTGTCAACTCCACTGTGAGCTGTCCCCTCGGGTACCTGGCCTCAGCCACCACCAATGACTGCGGCTGCACCACCACCACCTGCCTTCCTGATAAGGTAAGGGCAGCTGAGCTCCGGCTGGGATGATGGACAAACACTGCACCTCATGGAAGGTCTGCCCCAACCCAAACTCCAGTCCTGCCCAAACCAGGGGCCATGAAGCTTGGTGGGTGGTCAGCTGGCATTCCGTCTCAGCCTACAGAGAAGTTTAGTGAACTCAGGAGGTATTTATAATGAACCCAGTATGCAAAGCACAGGCTCTACCACTGAGCTACGTCCCCAGTACCTACAGTGAACCTACTAGGTTAGGTGCTGAGGTTGCAAGTCATGAATAAGATGTGGTCCCCACCTTTAAAGAGTCTATTCATAGATGAGCTAAGGAAATAATGTGGTCCCGTGGATTATTTAGAAATCAGTGAGTAGTTTATTCCTTTGTTAATGGCGATTGATTCATCCATTCATCCATACAGTATTTACAGAACAGCTTCTGTGTTATCACAGAACTGGTACTGTGTTAGGTGCTTTTGGAAGAAATGTGTGATGCGGTCCCCACCTATGATCTTGTTAGTATATAAGACAATAGTCTATAGGGTGACTGTAATAACATAGCAATGGGTGGTACAGATGTCAAATGCAAACAGCAGTCTTATGGGGAGAGAGCTACGAAAATGAGCTCTTAGGAGAGATTTAATTGGTGGGGCCGGGTGGGGATGGTGGGTGGGAGGGTGGGGAAGTGTAGGAGTGGGCCTTGAAGTGAGCTGGAAGTGCAGCGGGAAGACCAAAGTGTAGTTGCAGGGGCTGGGGCTGAGATGGGGAAGGCCTCAGAGATAATCTTTATTTTCTCCTGTCCTCCTGTATTCCATCGAGAGGAGAGAATGTTGCTTTGGCTTGTCCTCATCATTGGATTTTTTTTTTTTTTTTGAGACAGAATCTCACTTTGATACTCTTGGTAGAGTGCTATGAAGTCCCAGCTCACAGCAACCACAAACTTTTGGGCTCAAGAGATCTCACATCTAGGAAGTCAAGTGAGATTCCAAATCAACAGGACAAGAATTCCACTTGACCTAAAGTGGGTATTCTCAGTAGCTAAATGCAGAATTGGGTTTCTTGCCATGTCTGTCTTTAGCCCGATCCCATCCCAACGTAAGCGTTATACCACTTAGTGATTAAATGCATGCACATACATGGGGGGAAATCCTACAAATTTGTTTGAGAATAGGATCCAATGGTGAGGTCGACTACAGTGGCTCACACCTGTAATCCTAGGGAGTCCTGAGACAATGGCACAGAGTAGCTACAGGTGTCTTTCCCCAGAGCCTGTTAGGGGTAGAACAGACCTTCGTGTGTCTGGAGTGCTCTAGACCTCTGATCCCCGCGGGATGCTCTTCTAACCCAGAGTTTCTAGGCACATAGCCTCTGGAGAAGCCAGAGCAAGTCTAGAGGCTGTGATTGCTGCTGCTTCCTGTGTCTCTGTTCTTTTTCTCTTCCTCACCCACCCCTCCTGCCTGCCCTTCTTCTTCTATTAATATTTCCTATGTCTTTTTAATCTATAGCAGCCCTACTCCCTTTTTTTTTTTTTTTTGTTTTTTGAGGGAGAGTCTCACTCTGTTGCTGGGCTAGCATGCCATGCTGTCAGCCTAACTCACAGCAACCTCAAACTCCTAGGCTCAAGCCATCCTCCTGCCTCAGCCTCCCAAGTAGCTGGGACTATAGGGGCCCACTGTAATACCGGCCAAGTTTTCTATTTTTAGGAAAGACGGGGTCTTGCTCTTGCTCAGTCTGGTCTTGAACTCCTGAGCTCAAGTGATCCACCCACCTCGGCCACCCAGAGTGTTAGGATTACAGGTGTGAGCCACTGCGCCAGCCCCTATTCCAATTTTTTATGCCTTGATTTATTGGGAAGCTGGATCATTTGTCCTATAGCATGTCATGAATTCTGGATTTGGCCAACAGCTCCCTCATGGTATTGCATAATGTGTTCTTCCATCCCTGTTATTTCCAATAAGCTAGAAGTTAGACCTAGGGGAGTAATTACATTCAAGTTCAGTTTGGGGGGAGGCAAAAATATATAATAGAGGATGCTGTGTGCTTTCTATTGCAGTGGACCATGAGGCATGTAATGCCCAGTGTCCCACTTTTAAAGATGAGACTGAACCCTGGGTCCAGGCGGTGTCTGTCTGTTTCTGCATCATGAAGCTTACCCCGTCCAGCTTTTAACTTCAGTTTTAACATTCGTTGGTGTTGTTTCCTAAGCTTCAGTCTGTGTTTAGGAGTTAAGACATTTGCACTTTTTCTCTACTTCTGTTGTTCTTATGTGCTTATTATAGGCTAGACTTCTTCCACAAGAAAGAATTTCCCCTGAGTACTTTCAGTTACACCTAAAATGAAAGTACTCTGGGAAAAGCAGGATAAATACTTGACATTTTCCTTTACCAGTTTTCAGTCTCATGAATAGATGCACTAGCATCCGTCAAGGATGACCACAGAGGCTTTTGTGTTTGTTGTTTGTAGGAGCATTAGGAACTCATGGATGCTTATGTATTTGATGTATTTTGACTATAATCTTTATTCTTGTTTGATACTCAAATTGCCCTGTGGGGGATAAATGAGAACACCTTCAAGTTGGCCCTGGAACCTTTTAATACCTTGTTAGTCTCTCATAGCTTTCTTGCCTTCTGAATCAACAGGTGTGCCAGGCTCATCTCGGCATTTCCTGCCCCGGTCTTTGGATCGGCCATTTGACCAGAAAGTCCTTATACCTGTTAGTGAAAGTGGCTAGACACCACGATCTGGGTGCCAGGAATGTTTACTGCTCCTGGGTTGTCATTGCCTCTAGATTTTTTTTTGTAAACAGAGCTTAGAAACACTTATATTAAAAGCTTATAATTTCATAGTGGTATTTCCAACTCAAATTTAATTATAGGGTCTTACTCAACTGTTTTGATTTTATACCTATATCACTTCTAAGTTGAAAATCCTGGTTTCGTAGCATAATTAACCTAATTACCTATTTGCTTTATGTTACAATGTACCTATAACAGTTTCAAAAATAGCAGTGCTAAGATTACTACTAATGATTTATGTCTCATGAAAGTGGTTTAATATTTAATCTTTGTAGTTCTTGTCCTAAAACAAAAACTTATTGGAGATGTATAGTTAGAATACAAGGTTTTAATGTCATTTGAAATAATTATTTTCCCTGTGTGATTGCCACTGATTTGATATACAATTAATCAGATACTTTAGTTTATTCTCCATTTTTAAGGGTTGCTTTTTATTTCCTTTTAAATTTAATACGATTATGATGTAAAGCACTTAAATGATTTTAAAGCCCAAATTGTAATTCAAGACATATTCCCAGAAGTCTTACCTCCATTCCTATTTCCTTTACCATGTTCCCTCCTCTCCCACCACCTGTAATTTATAATTTTTATTAGTTTTTTCTTTTAGAAAATATAATTACTTTTTTTTTTTTTTTAGAGACAGAATATCACCTTGTTGCCCTTGGTAGAGTGCCGTGGTGTCATAGCTCACAGCAACCTCCAGCTCTTGGGCTTAGGTGATTCTCTTGCCTCTGCCTCCCGAGTAGCTAGGACTACAGTTGGAGGTGCCTGCTATAACACCCGCCTAATATTTTTTTGTTGCAGTTTTGCAGGTTCGAACCCACCACCCTTGGTATATGGGGCCAGCACCCTACTCGCTGAGCCATAGGCGCTGCCCAGTTATATTTTACATATTCATATTTTTCTCATGTTGCACAAAAGGTAGCATATTATAAATTCTATTTTAAATTTTTATTTTTTCATTTAACAATACATGATGGAGATTATCCTATATTGGAGTAAAGAGATCTGCCTTTTTCCATTTTATAGCTGTATAGCACTGTATGGCATGGGTGTACCTTAAGTTTTCAACAGATCCATTATTGATGGATATTTGAATTGTTTCAGTCTTTTTCTGTTACTAATAATTCAGTAAAATATTGCTTTGTGTCTCTGTCATTCTATATTTTTGCCATTTTTTTGGGGGGGGTTTAGTTTCCTAACAGTGAGATTCTGGGTCAAATGGTAAATACACACTCATTTTTGCTAAATACTGCTAAATTCTTCTCCATAGGGATGGTAACACTTTTCTAGCAATCTTCTTTTTTTTTTAAATTTTATTAAGTCAAATACACATAGATCATGAATATATTCATGGATATGTGCCGTACAATGTGCTGATTTTTTTTATACAGTCTGATGTGGTTACATCAAACCAGTCATCATAGCTTTCATCTCAGTTACTTAATTATTGTGCCCAAATATTTATGTTCTATACTTCACAGATTTGACTTTCTAGCAATCTTCTTAATAGAAGAACAGGAATTCATTGCACAGAAGCTAAAAGACTAAGAAGTTATTTGATAATGTTAGAGATATTTGTACTGCTGTTCTGTGAATGACGGTGGAGACTTGCTTTGTGCAGCCTTGGAGGGCATGCTAGGGATTAATTTCCAAATGGCCATTAAGTGCCCTGATCAAACAGTGTCTTAGCACCTCATTCCTACAGCTCTGAGCATTGTATGCGGCAGGCATCTCAGGCTTTTCATGTTTCTTTTTCAACTCACCTTTGTAATCTCATTTCCCACATCCCTACCATAGCTTGGGGTTCTTCCAAGTAGGACTCTTATCTTTTAAACATATCCCATACTCTGTACCCCATGATCTCTGCTTGTTATGTTCCTTCTCCTTTGTGGACACATAGCCACAGCCCCTGCCCAATTGTCCTTCCCCTCCAGTCTGCTCCTAAGGGGGAAGAGGGCTACATGTGGATGGGTTTAAAGTCCAAGGACATTACTGGGTCTGGGAATGTGGGTGCAGCATCTCTTGATGTGGGAAGGGCGTAAATGCAGTTAAGGTAGCGATGAAGCCGGACCAAGGCAGCCAGTGTGCTACATCAGAGTCGGTGAACCTCACAAGAGGCCATGCCCAGGGTAGACAGGTGATGGCTTTCCTAAGACTGGTGGGCAAGGAAGGGAAGAGGACAAATTCGACTTCATAAGCATCCCTGCATGTGGGAGAGACACACTGCCTTTATTTGTGGCTGCATTCTCAGCACCCAGAGCAGCATCTGCAGAGTAGATGCTTACCAACCGCTATGTCAATGAGCTCAATGAGTTCACTCATGGTAACCATGTGTCCACAGGTGTGTGTTCACCGAGGCACCATCTACCCTGTGGGCCAGTTCTGGGAGGAGGGCTGTGACGTGTGCACCTGCACGGACATGGAGGATGCTGTGATGGGCTTGCGTGTGGTCCAGTGCTCCCAGAAGCCCTGTGAGGACAACTGTCAGCTGGTGAGTGGGGCAGAGGGGCCGGGCACTATGTGGAGGCATCAGGGTGGAGAATTAGAGGATGCCACCTCATGAAGGGGTAAGAAAGGCCCCTAGTAACCTCTTGTTCAAGGCCAGAGGTGAGGAGGGAAGAGGAGGATAGGGCTGAGCAAAAAGAAAGGAGTGTGAGAAAAGGATGACTGTGTCATTATGTCATCCTTCTGTGCCTCAGTCCTTGGGTAATGGACACATCTGTTCTAAGGTTGGTTAAGTCCAGAGGCCTGGTGGAGTTGGTGTGAGCAGAGACATGGAGAGGATGAAATGCCTAGAAAAGAGAACTTGGTGTTTTCCTCTCTTTTACCTTTAAACATGACCTTAGCCTGTTTCTAGAGCAGACATAGGCTCCGAATTTTCTGGGATTTGCCTGGTTTCAATGTACTATAGTATTTCCACATAGATTGTTGATTTTCAGGCCAGGTCCATAATTTGGGGCATGGAGAACATGATCACTGTTCCCCACATTCCGTTTGTGGCACCTGGCCCCAAGGCTCCCGTGTGTTCTGGGGCATCCTAGTCTTACAAATTTAAGACCATGAAAACAGACAGCAATAGTCTTTAGGGAGAATTATGGGTCAAATTCTGCTTGCTAGTTGAATGCTCTTATTTTTACTCCATGATCATCAGTAGGTATTAATAATTATGCAAGAACAAGAGCTTCCAGGGCAGGCAGGTGTTGGTTTTTGTGAATGCTTGTGTTGGTTTTGTGAATGCTAACAGCACTGAAGACAACGTGACTGATGTTTTAGAGGTGGATGGTTTGATGGCAGAGAGCAAGCATGAGAACAAATCTGACAACAAGAGAGTCCATTTCATTCTTTTCTATCTTGCCTGCATTGCTGGCGCCCAGAATGAGCTGAATTGCTCGGGATATTTGAGGGAGGTTGATGCTGTGGTACCCAGGTATTCCTTTGGGGGATACTGAACTTTGGAAACCCCTTGATCTTTCATTTCCTCCCATAGCCATGGGAAGCCATGGAAATAACATGATGTAAGTAAAGAAGGGTGCGGTTAGAGGTCATTTTGAGAAAATTGGAACCCAATATATTTTGTGTTTCAGTGGAGAATTTTGATTGCAAAGAATAGAGTCCTCTCAAGCTAGCTGAAATCAAAAGGGAGTTTATAGAAAAGATACAGGGGGATCTCCCGGATATCATGTGCATGACATGTAGGTGGACAGTGTGGTCCTATAGCATTTCTCTCTGTTTGTCCCAGGAGACCCTTCCTCTGTCCACCCCTCACTGAGGCCAGCTTTCTGGACACAGACATTTTGCTTTCTCATACACTTCGTTTGTATGTAGCTATACTGAATCTGGCTTCAACTCCACATGGCTTTTCAGATCCAGGGCTCATCCCTGTCCAATCTGACTTAGTCAACCTTTGTGGTTCGTAAACTAACTTCTTAAGGAGAGTGTTGATGGGCTCAGCTTAGCCTGTGGGTTGGGGTCCTCTGTCCAGTTCCTGCTCTGGTTTAGTCTACTTTTGGGGAGGGTGTAGGCACTGGGGTTAACCCCTGCTGTCCAGAGACTGTAGTGCTGGAGGCAATTCTAGAAAGATGTGTAGGGAGGTCAGGGGATGAGTGGAGGAGGAAATGGGTCTGGAACTCTTGACCACACACTTGGTCAGGGTAATCGAATGCCTCAGAGTCTGAATGCTCACGTCCTCTGAGAAGAAGAGGAGGCCTCATGGTTGAAGCCAAGGGGATGTGGGGGGCTGGGCCTTGGTCTTCACTGTGTGTTCCATGGAGGGGCAGCTTCAGTAGATTACGGATGGTCTCCGACTCCATTCTTCAGAGGGGTGGTGTGAGAAAGAAAGACCAACATTAGCTCTGGTCTGACCTGAGACATTTTCATTCACTTACACAAGTCCATCTGTTGTCTAGGTTGTTACAGGAAAAAAAAAAAAAAGAAAAAAAAGAACAACACATGTGCAGAAATGCACTTCCCTAAGCTCCTTCATAGTTCTCTGCTCTCCATGTCAAAAACATGATGTAAGCAGGCAGGGCCTTGGTGGCTTCTCCAAGAGTGGTACAGGTGTGCCTGTGCACCCAGGGCCTGCTTCCGCCTCTTATCTACTCCTTTGAGGAGTCCCTCTCTGAAGACTTATGACCACCTGACTCCTCACCCTCGGACCCCAGGAGCAGGCTCAGCCATGGCTTCAGAGCTATGTTCTGAGGAACTGAGGGCAGCACATTCTATTTTATTCTGTCTTCTCCAGGGGGGAGAAAAGGGAGCATTGTCTTTCCATTCACCTCACAGGCAACAAAGGACTATGATGGGGAACGCTGTGGGTTGGAGTTCTACACCCCAGAGTGTCCTGCCTCCAAGCCTAGGGCTCATTCTTCAGACTAAGACAACCGGTAACTCCAGTGTGCAAGGGCCAGTCTGACCCAGGGACAACGGCTTCAACCTGTGCCCCTCAGATCCCAGCAGGGACAAGAGACCAGAACTCATGTCTCCCACCTCCATTGCAGCCATAGCAGTTGTGCTTAAAGGATCATGCTGCTGAATAAATTAGGAATTTATTTTTTCAGTGGCACGTTCCTTCAGGTTGGGTGGATGTGAGACCTACTTAGTTCCATTCTTAATAGGGAAACCAGTGAAAACAGGACGGAGAAGAGTGAAGAAAAGGGTCTGCGATGTGCATTTTGATATAAAGTATTAAACGTTGATATAAGCTTGGGGATTGGAGATATAAGGAAAAAGAGAGAGATGAAAATACAGGATGAATTCTGGATGTGCAGCAGGAAAACACAGTTGCTGGGGTGTGGAGGGGAATCTTAAAAAGATGGCAGGAATAGTGAAATTTCAGGGCGTAGCTAAAGGTGTCTGGGCATGAGATGTCTGGGTGTGGGATTTGGGGGAGCAGGGTATCTGGCTTGGGAGTCATCTGTAATAGTGACACGGTGTTTGCTCAGAAAACAAAAAGAAAACACAAATGTAGATCACTCAGCCTTCTAGAAGAGGCATACAACAGTGACCCTCAATCCTTAAAGGTATTAATTATTCTCTTCTGTGTTCTTTGAGTCCTCATTTTTGACTCCTGTGACATCCCGTTTCTCTCATGGCAGTCTGTATGTTCTGCCATATAACGGAGGGTGTGTAGACTGTGCCATCCTACTTCGTTGGCCCCTCTGTGGTACCCAGTATGTTACAGGTGCACAGTAAATGGCTAGAGTCTCACCTGGCAGAAGGCTGGAGACAGCTCCCTGTGCACTGCTATGAGGCAGGTAGGGATGCCAGCAGTCCTGCGGAGAGGACATAAATGTGATCATAAACATGAGCCATGTCCCAGAGTGTGGGACCCCCCAGAAACAGGCTGAGCCTGGTGGCACCTTCTGCTTTGGGCCTGCTGTGCATGGGCTGAGGAGCAGATCAGGCTGCCAAGCACACCCACCTTCAGCAGCTGCAATCACTCCTTCGCTCTAGGACAGATCTCCAAAAACAGCACAGTCTTGGGTTCTTTTCCCTGGTACAACCACACCACCACAAAACCACTGTTTTGCCTATTCTTTGTACATGGCTTCAGGCTTTTCAGAGGTGGGTTTCAATCCAAGTTTCCTGCCCTGGCTGGATTGGAGGACCTTTCAGAGGCAAGATAAACTCCCAGGACTCTGATCCCTGGAAGGCATTCTGGGGAAGGTTTTTTTCTGTTCCTCTCGCATCTCACTTTTCCTTTGTAAAGAATACTGTACCCTATAAACTACTAGGCGAATGTCATGTAAGTACCTGACAAACAGGAAGCCCAGCTGTGTGCACTGGTGAGAGGATTATGTATTCATCTTAGTAGGTGGTTAGTTAGCTCTGTTAGGGTGGAGATTATAACCCAGGCATCCCAATTGTTCTCCCCTAGTTCATGAGGTGCTTAGATTGGCCATGATAAGATCAGGTTAGTTAGTAGCTGCTAAGTGAATTCTGGACTCTCTTTAATATTCCCATGGACTAGATCTTGGTCTCAAGGTGGAATCTTTTGGGGGTGGGGTTACATCTCTGTAGCTGGTGTAAGGCTCAGTGGCAGTTAATCCTGATGCTTCTAATTATTTCTTGGCATCATTCTGAGGGTGGTTGACAACAAAGATGAAAATGTCCAGTCCAACTGTCTCTCTGAAAACCCCCAGGGCTCAGAACACATAGACAGCTGGGAAGAACATGTGTGCAGATACTGCTGGCCCATCCTTACTCTCTGTTCCTTCTGATTTCCCAGGGCTTCACTTATGTCCTCCATGAAGGCGAGTGCTGTGGAAGGTGCCTGCCATCTGCCTGTGAGGTGGTGGTTGACTCATCACTGGGGGACTCCTTGTCTTCCTGGAAGAGTGTAGGTCGGGGCCCCAGGGAGGGAGGAAAGGAGGATGGTGACCTACCAGCCTGGGAGTCCATTCCATGGGACAGTGATGGCCTCAGTTTCATCTCCTTCTCTGCCCATGGCTTTCCCCACAGAGTTTAACCCAGGTGTTGAGATTATTGATTGGGATTATTTTGTCCCATAGAAGCTAGTTTAGTGCCCTAGACTTCCCATTTTGTGGATTTGGCACCCAACACCCTCCCGAAGAGTTCTCTGACCTCTCAGGGAGATTCATGTTCTGTTCACCTGAGAATCTGAGGGTCTGTGTCCTCTGAGCGACTGGTTTAGGGATGGCCTCCCCACCCTGTGTGTGCTGTGGGCCTCCACCACTCCTTGCCACAGATGCTACTGCTGTTCTGGACCACGTGGACCCAGGCAGGGTCACAGACCCTTTCAATGATTTCCATTGAAACCTCTTGATGGTTTTACAGAGATGGAGAAATTTATAACTCAGATAAGCAAACAGTATTTCTCTTGCCACCTCAGTTATTTCTGCAGGCCCAGATGCAATGTCTTGCCATGTCATCAGCCCCATCTCCCCACTCCTGTCTTCTCTTGCCCCCACCCCTGCCCCAGCCCTTGTTCTAATGCAGAGCAGCTGAGCTGTCTCCTCTGTGGCCCTCAGGTGCTCTCTGGGACCGATGCTTATCAAGCCATTTTCCTAAACACAGAGGCAGTCCTCCTGGGGAATTTGGTCCAGATGCTATGATAGTCATAGCTCTTATGCTCCGGTGGAGGGATGAAGTAGGCAGTGCTGAGCCCTGGTAGCCTTGGGAGCAGGTGTCCCAAGGGCCTTCCCTTCTATCTCCTCCCTCTAGGACCAAACGCACTGTGTTGGGGAGGAGGTCAAAGGGTCACTGCTCTGGCCTTGAATGTGCCCCATGTCCTCCCCAGGCCCATTGCCCTTCTCTTTTGCAGTGATAATGAAATGACTCACTAGACTTTTCTAGATGGCTTTCTACACCCCCCTCCTTGCTGTTTGAGTGGCCTGTGAGTGTCCCTTCCCTATGTCCACCTCACCTTTTTGTGCCTCTGCTCCCGTCTGTCCTGGACTGAGGCAGGTTTTGTCCCTCTTCCTCAGGGCTAGGGTCCAGCTCAGATCAGAGGCTGACCCATCCTGGAGGGGCTAAGAGCCGATCCCTTTGGGACTCAGTGTTCTGGGCCCTCTCCTCATGTCTCATTTCCCTTCACAGCACACTTAGCTGTGATCCTCCTTAGGGATTGCAGAACACAATGTGAGCTGGGCTTCCTTCTTCTAGCCCAAGTCTCTGTCTCACCCAAAGATGTGGTGTCAACAATGGGGGAAACATACCAGAGGCCAGTAGGTGGGCAGCAGCGTGTCCTTGCAAGACTCAGCTAGTAGATAAACATAGGAAGGAGGGCCTGGAGTTTGGAATCAGGTCAGTGTGGGAAGTTTGGTTGTCATGAGCCAGAACTGGGAGGTGAAGAGAAGGGTTGTAAGTGTTTGGCATTTCCTGCTCCTCATCTGGAAGGAGAAGAAAGCGAGCAGGTGCTGAGAGATGTCGTTGGGGCCTGAGATGGTGGCAGAGGCCCTAGCTTGTGTAGCTGGGTCCTGACCACACAGATGGCACTCTTGTACATTTTCTGGTGGGTCCTCCCAAGGCCCGTTCAGTGCTCTTTGCCTGTGGAGCAAATCCCTGAGGTCCAGCCATCCACCTGCAGCCTCAGATGGTTTAGGAGCAGATGATGGGGCCATCTAGGTCCAAGGCCCACCTTCTCAGTCTCTTGTCATCTTCCCCATGGGTGGGCAGTACCACCAGGCTGGGAGTGGGTTGAGTGAGCCCATAATGGTGCTCCACGGGCTGCAGCAGGGTGCCCGGCGTGTCTGAGCTCACCTCAAACCAGTGGTGAGGCTGGATGGTGCATCCTTGGCTTCCCTAAGGTGCTTATTCAGGTGGCTGATGAGAGTGGCTGTAGGAGAACTCGTGACTCTGAGCTAGCATCCTGGGCTGGGAAACTTTCACCAATCCCCAGGGCCCAGGCCAACTCCTCTTGGGACTCGGGCCCAGCCTCATGTGGCACACTGGACTAACTTGGCGCTCTGCAGGTTGGGTCCCGCTGGGCCTCTCTTGAGGACCCCTGCCTCATCCACGAGTGTGTTCGAGTGAAGGAGGAGGTCTTTGTGCAGAACAGGAACGTCTCCTGCCCTCAGCTGAGTGTCCCCATCTGCCCCATGGGCTTCCAGCTGAGCTGCAGGACCTTGGACTGCTGCCCCAGCTGTCACTGTGGTAAGGCACGGGCCCGGGGTGCACTGGGCGGGACCTCATGCTTGGCCTTTCTCTTTACTTCTGACTCCTGAGTTCTTTTCCTTTTTAGCAAGTCAGAGAAATGGGCAGATCAAAATCTTCCTGCCTATTCCTACTACATGTGTGAGGGAGCAAAGAAAATGAGAAAATTGTAACACATTCTGTAGGTCCCTAAGGGCCCAGTACTATGCTCTGTGATATCTTGTACCATCATGTCACATAGTCCTCACTGCAGCTGAGAGGTGGCCCTGTTGCTGCCTCTATTACTCACAGGATGTTAGTGGGTGATAAACCACGATTGACCCCTGGGCTTTTGTGATTCTGGGGAGAGACCACCTTTCTGGTTACAGGCTATGATGCCTCCCCTTGGGGATGGCATTCCTACTTGCACCCCCTGACCCAGCCAACAAATACGTGGTGACAACCACAAAAACCAATTCGCTCCACTATCCTGCTCTAAATTCTTTGTGCAACTTTCTCTGCAAACTGAAAGTTTCAAGAATAGAATTTCATTCTTTCGTAAACCCAAACATTCTCCCATTCATCCCTTAAATGTAAATTCACTTAAACAGTTGCTGTCCCCTGATGGCTCTTCTCACTGTGGGATGGGTGGTGAGGTGAGGAATCAGGTCTGGGGGAAAAGAGACCGCCCTAGGCTCTGCAAGTAGGACCCCAGGCACCCTGGGGGTTGGCAGAGTGGGGGAAGACTGGCAGACCGGGGAGAGGGTGGCCTTGCCAGGGTGGGGGAGGGCCGACGGGAACAGCGTGTACCTGTCTTGCCAGTGTGTATTCTGCCTCCTCTCACGGTGCACTTCTCTCTCCCCAGAGCCCGTGCAGGCCTGCGTGCTCAATGGCACTGTCATTGGGGTGAGCTGCTGCCCTCTTCTCCAGAGCAGGTGGTGGGGACAGGGGAGGGGTGCTGTGGGAAGGGCAGCAGCCAAGTCATTCTAAAGCAGAAGTGAAAGGTGTGAAGGAGACCTGCCCCCAGGAGATTCCCCTCTCCTGCAGGGCTTCCCAGCATCCTGCATCCCAGGCTGGGATGGCTTTCCAACTCTCTAGGGGCCAGCCCCAAGGCACTCCCTCTTGGCCCCCAGCCCAGGCATGTGGGCATTTCTTCTGTGGGCTTCTGTGCTCTGAAGTCATGGTGTACCCTGTGCACTCCCAGTCTGTCCCCTGTTTTGTTGCTCCAGCTGCCTCTTTCACATGAAAGATCTCACTCCTCCCATCTCCATGCTGGTAGTGGGAGGACAGGGAAGGCAGTGGACCCACCTGAGATAGGAGGAGCATTAGAGAGATGGTCGTGGGTGCTGTGGGTAGGCAGGAGATGGCTTCTGGGGATCAGGTGAGTGGGAGGGCCCCGGAGGCCTGACCCTGCGCCTCTGGTTCCAGCCCGGGAAGACTGTGATGGTCGATGTGTGTACAACATGCCGCTGCGCTGTGCAGACAGGGCCCATCTCTGGATTCAAGCTGGAGTGCAGCAAGAACACCTGTGAGGCCTGCCCCCTGGTAAGAGAGGCTGAGAGGATGGGCTGAGAATCTGGGGCCCATGCGGTGAGACCTCGCTGGACTCTTTGAATAAATCTTTCACTATTTTCTGATGATGGATGCTGTTTGACAACTGTAAAGAAGAGACTGAATTGCATCTCTTAGAAATAATTATAATTTTAGTTTTGTAAATCTGAAACATTTTCTTCTTGTGTTTTTAAAATAAACACAATATTTGCAGGGCTTAGAATACTGTACTCACAGTTTTGCATCCTTTTTATACAACGTTATAAGAAACATCACCACCATCTTTTGAAAACATTACATATTTAGTCCATAAGTATTTATCACATAGTTACTATGTGCGTTGAATGGATGGGTCTCAATGTGCACAAACAAACTTTTACTGTTGGACACTTAAAATAGTTCACACTCCCCCCCCCCTTTTTTTTTGCCAGATCAGGCTGACTATGTTTATTCTGAATACTTCCTTAAGGTGGATTCTGAGATGTGAAATCATTATTTCTAGTTTGATAGGTGAAAACTGGCATTTCCAGTTTCCATCATTTCAATGATGACTTTTAGCCTGACGTCAGTGGGAGTTTTTGAGCCTCACGTAGGCAGGGCAGGACCTGAAAGCTCAGGAGGAGGCCTCAGCTTCCTCCTAAATTCTGTGTTTGGGGCTTTTGCTACTTTATTTATTTCTTTATATTGGCTTTTGCTATTTTCAAAAACACCATTGGTCAGATAAGCTTGTGAGCTCAATGCACAGGCTGTGGCAATGACTCTTTCAGGCGGTGCTAGAGGGGAGCGTCTCTCCCTCAGCTCTGGGAGGCTGCAGGTGGGGCTGCGGCGAGACCACGAGGAGTCCCGTACAAACAGGACAGCAGTGGCCGGAGCCAGGTGGTCATGCAGGTGTCCGTATACCCTCAGGAGCCAGGGGCAAGTGTTCTACACCTGCGTTTTCCATGGCACTCAGCTCAGTGTCATGGTCAAAGTGAGGGCTTACTGAAATAGATAGATGTGGAGTGGACGGTCTGTGGGAGACAGCCATTTCTGACAGAATGGTTCAGGGTGAACATTCCTGCCTCGATTAAAAAGAAGCTAAGTACATGTTTTTGCTTTAGCTTTTTTTTCTTTTTTACATTCACAGTTGATGCTTTAGGATTTGGGGCTCGAGTGTGTGTATGTGTGTGTGTGTGTGTGTGTAATAACTGTTCTAAAATACATCTGGCCTTCAATGTGGAATGGAATAATGCTGCCTGGAATCACATGGCATCCCTTTTACCTCAAATGTCCACTGCAGTATGACCAAGGCAGCAGAGAGAAAGCAAGAGGCCACCCCAGTGCTCCCTGGAGAGAGAGGTTGTGGCCTGCAAGCCTGCTAACTCCCCACCTGCGTCCTCTGCTGTTCCCAAGGAGCTACTGTGACTTCCTCTGTGTCTGGGGAAGTCCAGCTGTAGAGCCCTTCTTAATGTAGATTTCTAAACACAGTAGAACCTCTGTGAGTTGACAACCCAGGGTACTGTAACAAACTGACTAGCATAAAGAAGTGGTCAACATAAAGAACTAGACCTATTGTACTGTTCTATATACACATGGTGCCTGTCCGATCTATGAAAAGAGGTGGTCAGTGTAGGGAGTCGGTCAACTATAGAGGTTCTACTGCATTTAAAAACCCACGGCCTCTTTTGGTCTGTCTGTGTATTCTTCCCCTTTTCCTTCAAAATTCTGGTCTCTCCCAAGACAGTGTAGCCCCTGTCTCCCTCTTGAGAGCCTTTAGACTAGCCCGGTCTGTGTGAGTCTCTCTAGCCCTGCTCAGGCCTGCCTCAGTTGGCCCTAGGCTAGCTCAACATTCTTCACAACATTCTCCCTCCTGGGGTTGGGAGAGTGGTGGTAAGCCCAGTCTAGGTAGGTCAGACTAAAATGTTAGCATCACCCAAGTTGTGAGTCCTCCATCACCTCCCAGACAAAAATAGAGAGACCAGACCCCAACCTAAAACACTACACTGAAAGGATGGTACTGGACTTAGAGGGCTGTTAGATGGTGCAGCAGTTGGGAGCTTTAGACTGGGTGGGGGACTTGTTCTTTTTTTTTTTTTTTCTGAGATAGAGTCTCCCCCTGTCACCTGGGTAGAGTGCTGTTGTGTCATAGCTCACAGCAACTTCAAATTCCTAGGCTCAAGTGATCCTTTTGCTTCAGCCTCCCTTGTAGCTAGGACTACAGGTGCCCACTACAACATCCAGCTATTTTTAGAGCGAGGGTCTTGCTTTGCTCAGGCTGTTATTGAATTCCTAAGCTCAAGTAATCCACTGGCCTCAGCCTCCCAGAGTGCTAGGCTTACAGGTGTAAGCCTCTGCGCCCAGCCTCTTCTAGAATTTTTCACGTGCATTTCTCTGTTGGCTAATGATACAGAATATCTTATGTACTTATAGGCCATAGCTTCTTTTGTGAAGTGTTTGAGATTTTTGCCATTTTTAACTTAGATTTTTTCCCTTTTACTATTGAGTTATGGGAGTTTTTTCTATATTATACATGCTAGTCCCTTGGAAGATATCTATTGCAATATTTTCTCTTATTCAGTAGCCTGGTTTGGATTTGTCTTAATTGTGAAGAAGATCCAAAATTTAAATTTTGGTAAAGTCTAGTTTATCAGTGTTTGCTTGTATGGTTAGTGCTTTTTGTGTCTTGTTTAAGAAATCCTTTTGTATTTCAAAGGCATGAAGATATTCTATGTGTTCTTTTAAAAGCTTTATAGTACAGTTTTATAATTATATCTGTGCTCTACTAGGAATTATTACAGATGATGTAAAGTAGAGGTCGAGGATCACTTTTTTCTCCCACGTGGGTACCCAGTGGTTCCAACACCATTTGTTGAAAAAGTATCCTTTCCCTCATTGAATTATGTTGGTGTTTTTGTAAAAAAAGCAAATTGCATATGTATGAATCTATTGGTAGACTCTTTCTTTTCCTGGTCCTTTGATTAATTTCTCTATTCTTATGGTCACACCACTGATGGTTATTGTAGCTTTATGGTAAGTCTTAAAATTAGATAGTGTAAATCCTTTAACTTTGTTCTTTGTTAAGACGGTTTTGGCCACTTTATGTCCTCACAATTTTCATATATACATTTAGAGTCAACTTGTTAATTTTTATTAAAAAAATGTTTAAAGTGTGCTGGATTCTACTGAATGTACAAATTAATCTGGAGACAGGGGACCTCTTGATGATACCGAGTTTTTCAATCTATGCCCATAGTGTGTCTCTTCATTTACTGAAGTCTTGATCTCAGTCTGTTTGTGCTTCTAGAACAAAATACCTGTGTAATTTATTTATTTATTTATATATTTTTAGAGACAATCTCATTTTGTCGCCCTCGGTAGAGTGCCATAGGGTCACAGCTCACAGTAACCTCTAGCTCTTGGACTTAGGCAATTCTCTTGTCTTAGCCTTCCGAGTAGCTGGGACTTTAGGTGCCGGCCATGACACCCGGCTATTTTTTTGTTGCAGTTTGGCCAGGGCCAGATTCAAACCTGTCATGCTTGGTATATGGGGCCAGTGCCCTAGTCACTGAGCCACAGGCGCCACCTGAGACTGTGTAATTTATAAGACTAGGAATTTAGTTTTTCACCATTCTGGAGCCTGAGAGGTCCAATATTAATGTGCCAGCAGGATCTGGCACATTAATGTCTGTCTAGCCAGGGCAGGTTCATTAGAGGCAGCACTTTTCCATAGCACCCCCCACGTGGCAGAGCCCTCACAACTTAGTCATTTCCCAGAGGCCTTGCTTCTATCATCACATTTGGGTTTAAATTTCAACATATGAAATTTGGAGGGCTACGTGCATTCAACCATAACAATCTTTAGTTTTTCTCTGTAGTGAATTGTGGTTTTTTGTGTAGATGTCTTGCACGTATTTTATGAAACTTATTCCCCTAGTATTTTAAGTTTTGGGATGATAGTGTCAATAGAAGTTTTAAAAAATTTTTATGTTGTAATTGTTGCTTTATACAATTAATTTTTTTTTGAGATAGAATCTCACTAGGTTGGCCCTCAGTAGAGTGCTGTGGCATCACAGCTCACAGCAACCCCCAACTCTTTGGCTTAAGCGATTCCCTTGCCTCAGCCTCTTAAGTTGCTGGGACTATATGCGCCTGCCAAAATGCCTTGCTATTTTTTTGTTGTAGTTGTCATTGTTTTTTAGCAGGCCTGGGCAGGGTTTGAACCTGCCAGTCCAGGCGTATGTGGCTGGCACCATAACCACTGAGCTACAGGTGTTGAGCCGTATACAATTAATTTTTTTTTTTTTTATTGCTTTTGTATTCTGCAGTTTTGCTGAATTCACTTACTAGTTGTAGTAGCTTTTTTTTTTTGAGGGCGCAGATGTCTAAGGATATTCTACATAAACAATTTATGACACCTTCAAACACTGAGCCTTTTTACTTCTTCTTTTGCAGTCTTTATACCTTTTGTTTATTTTCCTTGCTCACCATGTTGCCTACACCTCCAGTTCAATAATGAATAGAAATGATGAGAATATTGTGTTTCAGACCTTAGAGAGAATCAATTCATTACGTATGATCTAATTGTTAAGTCCTGTATCAGATTGAAGAAGTTCCCTTCTTTTCGTGCTGAGAGTTTTATCATGAGTGGTTTTTGAAATTTGTCAGGAAGTTTTACTGTCTGTATTAAGGTGACCATGTGGTTTTCCCTTTAAGTCTATTAACATGAGGAATTGTGTAGATTGGTTTCAAACGGTGAGCCAGCCTTCATTCTTTTGATAACTCCCATGGGGTCATGGTATGTTAACTTGTTTGACATCTATGCTGCATCCATTTGCTAATATTTTGTTGTTGTCTGTGATTTTTATGTCTATGATCAAGAGTGACAGGTTTCTAACTTTCTTCGCTTGTAATCTTGTAAGACTTTTAAAGAGTTTTTCAGTAGGATTATGCTGGAGCCCATAAAATGCAGAGAGCAGTGTTTTCTTTTTACTTTCTTGATTAGTCTAGCTAGAGATTTATCATGTTTATTAATTTTTTAAGGCTCCAATTTTTACCTTTGCTGTTTTCCTTTTATATTAATCTTTTCTATTTTATTAATTTCTGTTCTTTTAAAAAAATTTATGTCTTCTAATGACTTTGGGTTTACTTTCTTTTACTGCCTTCTTCAAGTAGAAACCTAGACCATGATTTTCTGAGATAAGCATTTAAAAAATTAATTTCCCTGCAAGGATTGCTTTTGCTGCACTCCATAGATTTTAATACATATATTTTTATTATCTCTGGTTCAAAATGTTTGATGAATGAATATTTTTGCTGTGATTTATTCTTTGATTCATGGATTACTTAAAGGTATTTTATTTAATTTCCAAATCTTTGGAGAGAGTTTCTAAATACCTTATTATACTGATATCACCACAGACACACAAGTTTTGTGTTGTTCCATGACATCACTGGGTAGTAGGAATTTCTCAGCTCTATTATAATCTTATGGGGTGCATTACATATGCAGTCTGTTGTTGACCAACCATTACCGTATAACTCATGACCATACAATAAACCACTTGATAACGATTCCACTGGTCACTGGGGCTCTATCTATATTTTCCCATTTTTTTTCCTCTCTGTGTTTCAGTTGGGACAGCACAGGTCAGTCTTAAAATTCACTGAGCCTTTATTTTCTTGTGTCTTATCTGCAGTTAACCCAATCCAGTGAATTTGTGATTTAGCATATTCTATTTTCTACTTCTAGGATTTCCAGTTGATTATTTTTCTTAAAGTTTCTAGGTTGTTTCTGAAACTCTCCATCTTTTTTTCCATTCTATTCTTCATTCCCTTTGGACTTACCATATTTATCATAGTTATTTTAAAGTTCCTGCTTGTTAGTTGCAGTGTAAAGGTCATTGGTGTATTTATTATTGAATGGTTATTCTCTTGCTGTAGACCAAATTTTTCTATTTCTTTGCGTGAAATTCTTTTATTATGTATTAGGCATTGGTGGAAGGTTTGTTGAAGAGACTCTTACTTCTGCTTTTTCTATAATGAAGGTTAAGTTTGGTGCTAGCAGGTGGCGGCAGGTGGTGGTTCACTTTGAATCAAAGGAGGCTTAGTTTTAAAAGTACATTAGAGAGGGCTTATTTCAGCATTTCTCCTAGCCCTGGACTGAATATTTTAGTCCTGAGACATGGTCTTTACTCTTGTGCAAATTTCAGTGGAAACCTGAAGTGTTTAGCCCCTTTAGCTTGGTGGGATTCAGACTCCAAACTCTGTTGCCCCTGTAGTGTGTGGCAGCTGAAATTTCTGCTCAGACCTTTTAGCCATTCAGCTATTGTTTTGTCCCTAGGCTCCCTTATACATATATAATGAAGAGGCCAGCCAAAGATTTGAGAGGAGTTTATACAGAGATTTTATTAACTTCCTCTTTTCTGAGGGTTTTCCATTTAGTTTCCAGCTATTCTAGCAGTTCCAAACTCTTCAGACAAATACACTCGCAGTTTTCTGCTTGAGTTCTAGATGTCCAGTGCCATACAGATGGCCTTCGTGGGAAAAGCTGTTTAAACCTAAATCTTGTCCCTTATGGTTCCCTCTTTCAAGGCTCAAATAACCGGCCTACAGTTTACTTCTGATTTTGGTAATCTTCCACTGCCTTAAAAATGTTATTTTGAATATTTGGTCACTAGTTTTTAATTGTGTGCATGGAGATTAGCCTAGTACATGCTTCATCAGAGATTTTTAAGGAGCAAAATGACACGACTAGACTTCTGTTTTAAGAAGGCCATTCTGGAAGATGTGTAGTAACCTACAGCATGGGGGCAGGAGTGAAAGCGAGAAGAGAAAATAAGACAATTAGTAGAGCCCAGGGTAGATGATGATTGCTTAGATTAGGTGATGACAGAGGATACTGGTTATGACCAGCAGTGAGGAGTTTGAGATACACTGTGGGCAAGATTTGGTGGTGAGGGTTGATGAGAAAGAGGGAGGAGTCAGGGATAACCCCTCAGATTTCCAGTTTGAGCAACTGGTTGATGACATCATTTAACCAAATAGGAAAGACTGGAGAAAGATGAGACTCGGGGCAAAAATCAAGCTTCCTTTTGGATATAAGTCTCAAGGTGACTATGAAACAAACAACTGCCTAGTTAGCAATTGAATTTTTAAGTCTGGCGCTCAGGGGAGAGGTCTAATTTAATGGTCTGGCTGCTGCAACTTGAGTGAGATGCACATATGTGGAGGGAAGGAATGCTACCTGTGGGAGTGAGAACTCACACAAGCTTGTTAGAGCTGCACGCTGACTGCCCAAACTCCAGGTTAGGCTGCTGAATAGAAGAGATGACAGACCTGCAAGGTAAGTCTTCTCATAAATGGGATGTTCTGGGAGGTTAACTGTGGTTGCTGTTCTCCTTCCTGGATATAGGGTTATGAGGAAGAAAAGAATCCAGGAGAATGCTGTGGGAGGTGTTTGCCTGTAGCTTGTACCATTCAGCTAAGAGGAGGACGGATCATGACGCTGAAGGTAGGAGCAAGCTGAACTTGGGGGTTCCCTCTCATATCACCCTCTTGTTTCCTATGTTGGAGTCTTCTCTTCAAGGTAGAAGGACTAAGTTTGGTTCAATATTGTTTGCTTTTTCCACCTCTTTCTGATTTTGTAGAGAAAAGATGGCTGACTTATGAAAGGCACAGATTTTTCTCTTTAATTTAGTTATTTTGTTGCTCTTGTACACAGAAATATAGTTGGTATATAGTCTCATGATTTGGAGTTGGTTGACCCGTAAGAGTTTCTCTCCAGTTGAGATTCTGTAAGACAGGTGGGCCATCAGGATGAAACAAACTCTGATCTGATCTGTGAAGGTCAGCTCTAGCAGGTGGGCCGGGAGGTGGAGCCCCTGGTTCATCTCCAGTTTAGTTCTCGAGTAGTTAATTTACTATTGCTGTGTCTTAATCATTTAACCATTTAAATGATCAGTATAGCGGGAGGATTCTCTACCTTTCTGCAGCCATATTCATAGTAAACAAGTCATAAAACTGGTACCCCACTTTGGTTCTTTTCTTTCCAGCGTGATGAAACACTGCAGGATGGCTGTGATAGTCACTTCTGCCAGGTCAATGAGAAAGGAGAGTACATCTGGGAGAAGAGGGTCACTGGCTGTCCACCTTTTGATAAACACACGTGTCTGGCTGAAGGAGTGAGTAGCCACAGCTTAGACCCTGATTTCCTCTTGACTTTCTCAATCCTAGACTCTAAGAACAAGGTCCTTCTGCACAGTGTGGAGGACGGCTTTGATGGGATTCCCCAGTGTCCAAGGAAGATCTCTGACCTACTTTAGGAACTGATGAAATTACAAAATCAAAACCCAATGGAGCGACAAAATTCTCTGCAGTATAAGATTCTTAAAAAATCTTTCCCTTGAAGGAGGCTGAATCTGTGATCCTTGAATAGGAAAGTGAGAGATCAAGCTGATTTCCAGTCTCTTTGGAAATAATGATCCTAATGACTCAATTAGGAGGGAATTTAGAATGATCAAAATTGTTTTAGCCTGGTCGGATAGGGTGGTCCATCTGTTCGCGTTTGTGATGTGAAGGCATGGTTTACACCTAGAGACTTAAGCTTAGAGCTGTGATATCAGACCTAGAAACTGGCCTGGAGTAATGTGAAATCTTTCCATTGTGTACTATTTGTGCCTAACCGGGGCCTTTGTTGTTTTCTTAGGGGAAAATCGTAAAAATTCCAGGCACCTGCTGTGATACATGTGAGTACATTACTACTATCTTCTCATAAATGGGATGTTCTGTTTATCCTGAAGCCTGTTAGACGGAGCCCATTAGACCAGCCATATTTCTTGATCACTGGCCAGTCATTACATTTTAATCTTACAGGGAAAAGCCTCCCATCATTAGGTGTCATTAGACTGTCCTCTGCTCAAACCCCTTTCAAATGCCCATGGAACAGTCTCTTTTCCCCTTTTCTTCAAGCTCCTTACTGTCTCTGGTCTCTTGTGTGCATTTCCCCTCATGGAGTCTTTGGTTGCTCATAGTCCTATTATGGGGGAACATCTCCCCTCTAAAACCAGAGCTCCCTGAAGACAGGGACCCTTGAGCCCTGACCTTGATAGAGTAGATACTCAATATGTATCTACTGACGAGTGTGCTGCAGCTCCGATCTTGCAGAGTGGATGCTCAGTACATACCTGTCCATGAATGAGATGCAGCTGTCTTGAAGAGAAAGCAAAGATACCAGCTGGCTAGCGGTAGTTCACTGTGTGCTGTGGGCTGCAGGGAACAGAAAATGCCTTCTTAAGGATTCATAAGGCTAGTTTAAGTTTATTACCACCTCTTCTTCACTCTCAGTTCCTTTCCCCCCCTTTTTTGAGACCAAACCTCACTCTGTTGCCCAGGCTAGAGTGCTGTGGTGTCAGCCTAGCCCACAGCAACCTCAAACTCCTGGGCTCAAGCAATCCTCCAGCTTTAGCTTCCTGAGTAGCTGGGACTACAGGTACCCGAAACAACACCTAGCTAATTTATCTATTTTTAGTAGAGATGGGGTCTTGCTCTTACTCAGGCTGGTCTCAAACTTCTGGGCTCAAGGCATGGATCCTCCTGCCTCAGCTTCTCAGAGTGCTAAGATGACAGACAGGTGTGAGCCACCACACCTAGCCTCAGTGTCTTTTGATGTTGCAGTTATGTCATGCTGAGTGGTACTAATCACTCACAGCAAGAGCTTTGGAGATGGGGCTCACATTCTTGTGTTCATAAACATAAGTAAGTTTCAGAATGCCAGTGCTAATATTGTATTTTCTGAATATTACTTGTGCAGACTAATAATTTTTTTCATTTTTTTTTTTGGAAACAGAGTCTTACTATGTTACCCTCAGTAGAGTGGTGACTCTTGGGCTTAAGCGATTCTCTTGCCTCCGCCTCTCAGTAGCTGTGATTATAGGCGCCTGCTACAACCCTCAGCTATGTTTTGTTGCAGTTGTCATTGTTGTTTAGCTGGCCTGGACCAGGCTTGAACCCACCAGCCTCAGTGTATGTGGCTGGCACCATAACCGTTGTGCTACAGGTGCCGAGCCTTTTTTTTTTTTTTATTTTGACTTTGGGTTTATAGACCTATGCTTATTTTCAGGTAGAAAAAGGAAGAGTGAACACATGAATACCTTCAGTGTTCAATCATTCATCCTTTTTTCTTTCTTTCTTTCTTTCTTTTTTTAAACAAGTCCATTGCTTAGTAATTCATTCTTTTCTTGCTGGCTTACTCCAAAAGCCCCTATAATTGCTGTAACCAAATCTCAGGTCGAGGAAACATTCTGAACGCGGTTCTTTCTATGATTCCCTTCTGAATGGTTTAAGAATGTGAAGTCAGGAAGCTGTCAGAGAAGATGGATTCTCTCTGGGCACAGTGCGCTTGGAATCTGGTTAAGAGACTGTTATCTACAAAAGCACCAAAAAGGAGCCTCTGAGACCTTTAATAAGGAAAATAAGCCAGGCTTAGGGATTTAAATCTATGGCAAAATAATATAGTATGTTGGCCTAAATATGTTTTTCTTATTTATCCTGTTAATGCAGTTGGCAGGCTTTACCTTTAAAATGAAATTATTTAGAAAATTGGGAGGCAGACTAATACGTAGTTAGAGTTGATTTAGATTTGAAGCCATCCAAGAATGGAAACTCCTAGTGTTCAGATGGGAATGGTGAGCTGGAATTAAATTTTTGAATTCTCAATGGGCCAAGCAGAGATTTAGGTCTGAATGCCACTGGCTCCCACATACAGGGAAACTCATGCCGGCAGCCTGGAGACAGCAGTACCCCAAAAGGAGACTTCCGAGGCTCTTAGGGATCTTCTGGGCCCCTATGGGGCCATGGCGTTTGCCTTTCCTCTTACCCAAAGGCAGGGACGCATATACAATAATGGCATTTACTGGCAACGTCGTTGCTCATTAACTTCCGGATATGGTTATAAGGACAAGAGGGCTGTCCCAGCCATTATGGATTTTAGAGTCTATGATTATATAAAAGCAAGTCTCATTCATCTATATCACCAAAGTGTAGCGAATCTAGTCTCTTCCTGCAATTAAAAGTTTTCCATTAAGTGAGTTAAATCCAGCAGTAACAGCATCTCTGAATATGAAGGGCTTGAAGCAGCGGTGGTGACCAGGATAACTTCATTCTCTGTCTGTTGCTGGCTCTCGTTCTTTATTTATTATGAAATAGACCTATTTCCAGCCCAGTGAAGGCACCACTGGCCCAGACAGATCCCAAGTTTCCCCTCTCACCTGTCCTTAGGTGAGGAGCCCGAATGCAAAGATATCAGGGCCCGGCTGCAGTATGTCAAGGTGGGGAGCTGTAAGTCTCAGGAACAAGTTGACATTCACTACTGCCAGGTAAGGGCCTCGGACTTCAAGAAGGCCTGGGTGGGGAGGGCTGAGTCCCTTTGTTTGGACACGTCTCTTTAATTACATTCCAAAAAGATTACAGAGAGGAGAAGGGAAAGAGACTGAAAGCATTTTTCTCCCAAATAAATGTTTTATTGAAGTAACTGCGAAATTCTGATCCTAGAGGGAAAAAATAACTGAGGAAAGACTCAACCAAGTCCTTAAAGAGAACAGAGAGTTATTTATAGAAGACAGGGACTGCGTTTTCTGAAGATCAATCAAATATGCATAAATATTGCAGCTAGAGGGATCAGGGTGTGATATCACCATAGAATGGAGGAAATGTCAGACATCCCTGAGATCTGCCTTTACAAATTGCCCACCTGTCCTGGGTGTCTGTGGGCGAGGCCCTGCTTGGAGGGGTGGGGAGGGAGCAGGCTGCCCCAGAGTCCTGCCCACTCCGGGGTACCCACCACTTTACCTCCCTGCCCTTTCTGCCCCCTTGCAGGGCAAATGTGCCAGCAAAGCTTTGTACTCCATCGAAATTGAGGACGTACAGGACCACTGCTCCTGCTGTTCCCCGACGCGGACGGAGCCCATGCGGGTGCCCCTGCTCTGCACTAACGGCTCCGTGGTGTACCATGAGGTCCTCAACGCCATGGGGTGCACATGCTCCCCCAGGAAGTGCAGCAAGTGAGGCGTCCTGCAGCTGTTGGCCGCCTCAGCCCAACCAGCCAGAGTCGTCCTTTGGCTTGTTCTGCCCCAGTGCCCTCCTGGGCCCACAATAAAGGCCACACTCTCATCTTGCAAAAGGCTTCTGGTGCACTGTGTTTTCTGTAGGCTAAGGCTGAGTTCTGAGCCTGGCTCTGGGGTGGTGGGGCATATCACAGGCTCCCTCTGGAAGCACTCAGGCCCCACTGTCTGTGAGAGGTACTACCAAGATTTGGGAAAGAATTGAGGATGTGGGGGTGGGCAGGGCAAGTTTAACCAAGTATGCAAGAGTTTCTTTGAGCCATTGGCTGATGAAATCCTGTGTACCCTTAGTGGCCTCTGCAGGAAGGGAGAGGTGCTGAGAACTAAGGGGGACCTGAAAGCAGGTGCTGGCAGGTGCAGCAGCATCATCCCATCATGGAACCAGCCATGGGGGGTGAGTTCCAGGCTTGGAGGCAGAGCTGGGCTCCACCTGTGGCCCTTGCACAACTGTGTGGCTTCAAACAAGCCCTTTCATGGTTTTCAGACTCAATTTCCTTTTGTGGAAAGCATGAATATTAGTTTCACTCATGGGATGCTAAGGACAAAGACCTTCAGCCTGACATAAAGCCTGGAAGTCCTTAGGTAACTGGAAGTTGTTCTGTTAATAACATTTACAAAAAAGTTTACGCATACATACCGGCAAAGTGGTAGAGACTTTAGCTGGAGTGAGAACACCCATGAGAATGAAGGGAATATCCTGGACCTGCTAGGAATTTAATGGAGAATTGATTTTCATTCCAAATTCTTATAACACCGGAGAGACTCAACTCTTTGAGAATACTGGATGGTGGAGCTAGACATCATCTAATCCACTGCCCCTCCCCCATCCCTGTACAAATGATGAAAACAACTCAGAGAACTCAAGTGACTTGCCAAAGGTCACACAGCTGCTTGGGTGGGAGGGCCAGGTTCAGAACCCAGGTGTCTGGACACCTCGACGAGAACCCCCAGGATGCTCCACCAGAGCCACATAATCTGTTGCTTATGAATTCTTTCCTTGCCACTGTGGAAACCAGCGGCCACCTTTTCTGTCATCATCTAGAATTAACTTTAAGAGAAGCTGCCTTACAGCAAAATGGCATTCATTATGTTGGGTAGGTTTAGTGGGTAGTTCAGTGGGATAGAAGAAAGAAAGAATAGAGAGAAATTTTATATAACTACTCAATAATTCAAAGGTTGTCATCTCCCCATCTATCACCCTGCCCCCAACTTTGAGTAGCCTGTTAAGGTCTCACTTCGTAGGAAACTAGATCCAGGGACAGGGAATTAACTGTCACTCTTCTGACTGATCACCTAACACTCTAGCTGGGGACAAGGTGCTATTGGAGGCCTCAGACACAGGGCAACTCAGCAGGGAGCAACCTCTTCGGCATACATTGTCTATTTCCTATTGCCTGTGCTTTGCTAGCCTGAGCGGCTCATGTTTGCTGATGTGACTGTTTACCATCAATCAAAAAGCTGACTCAGGAAAACTGTATGTTTTGATTAAGAAAAATAAAAACAATGTTAGGGAGCTGGGTAGAAAGGATGCAGAAAGAGAAACTGGTAGAAGTAGAGTGTGTGATTATCTCAGCAGTCTCCCTTTATTTACAGATATTCCAAAGGCAGAGTCTAGCCCTGATCTCAGGGATCCTCTTGTTTGCTCACCCTCAGAGGAGACAGCACCCCCCAGAGTGAGTGTTAGGGGGAGTCTCATGGAAGGAGTGTACAGGGATTAGGAAAGTGCTGGAGGAGAGGAGAGGGAATGGTGAAGGAACAATGGCCAGAGTGTTCCTAATTCTTCTGAGTTTAAAAAGACAGGTGGAAAGGTTCCTGAAAGTGAGGAGAAGGGCATTGTTAAGGAAAGAAGTGAATAGCGAAATGTAACAAGCCCTAGGGCAGGCTGCCTGCTCTGGGATCCTAGCATCCTGGTAGTGACAAGATTATTTGACTCTAACATTTCAGTGTCTTCATCTGTAAAATGGGTACATTGGGGTAGTCACCTCATAGAATTACTGTTAGTATTAAAATAAGGACTGTAGGTAAAGTGCCTTGAGAGGGTGTCTGAGGAAGAGGAAGTCCACTAGAAGCATCAGCCATTGTTACTTGCAGTGGGCAGAATAAAGCCCTGGGTTGGGGCATCAGACTTTTTGGTTTTCCTTCCGTTCTGCCCTTGACTGTGTTGTTGTACACCTAACTCCCTTTACTGCCTTGGGTTCCTCATCTGTAGAATGGAGAGCAGTCATCACCAGCTTACTTGTCAGGATGGGGGAGAAATCTTCACAATTAGAGGTCAGTGATCACAAATAGCATACTGGACTTTAACACTGTTTCATTTTAGAGGCCGTGGTATTAATGAACTTGTTTTATTTCCAGGCATCTTGGAGTTGTAGATACATAGGTCACTACGAAAGTTTTGAGACAGGCTGTGTTATGGTCCATTATTTTGCTTTCAAGAAACACAGTTGACAGTGTCCTTTCTGATTTACCCGTGGAAGTGTCAGCTTGCTCGGTTTATCAGTGTTGCTGGGAGGGCTTCATTTACTGTCTTGATTTTTTTGCATCTCAAAATTTTCATAGTGACGCGTATCAGCATCCAGAATGGCCCTTAGGACGTCTTGTCTTCCGTCCCTCTCATGGTCAGGGACCCAAACCATTCCAGGAAGATGGGACTCCTCCTGTTCTCTGGGATGGAGCTTCCGTAGTCTACCTCCACAACCCTCCTTAATCCTGTCCTAGCATCTCCTGGGGAAGCGCTCATAAAACTGGTCCCTCCTCCAGTCTCTGGAAACCCCTTCCTGTCCTACTGCCCTGTGCCCGTCTATTCTCCAAGTCCTGCTCCTTTCGTCTCTCTTAATTTAGGGACAAAGTGGGGACAACTCGTGGCAAGGTAGAGTGAAGGCAGGTGTGAGGGGTATGTCCAGGGGCTAGCAGCTGGGCTGTCCCACAGACAGAGGGTGACCCTGTGGGGCGGCGGGAAGGAGGCTTTGCGGGCAGGATTGGAAACTAATCAGCCAGACGGTTCATGAGATAATCCGGCTGAATTTTTACACTTGAACCAGGCTGTGAGGGGCCTCTCCGGGCCGAGAGGAGCAGGCGGCAGTGACTGCCTTGACCCCGCTCTGTGAACCCGAGTGTGTCCTGGACTCACCCCGACCGCGGGACCGCGCTCCTTCTCGACGCCGACGCGGGGCCCGTGCGCCCGGGCGGGAGAGCGGGGCTCGGCCTGGGCGGCGCGAGGCCGGAGGCCGGAGGCGCGGGGGGAGGAGGCGGCGGCAGCCGGCGGGGGGCGGGCGCGCCCAGAAGGAGCTGAGCCGCGATGGAATTAGCCCGCGGCCGCGTAAGCCTGTCGAGAAGCTCGCGTGGCCGCGGGGCCGTCCAGGTTTCGCGTCCCCGGCGCGCGCGCCATGGCTTCCCCCGGGCTGCGCGGTGAGTCTGCCCTGCCGGGACCCTGGCCCCGGGCGTCCCGCAAGTTGCAGGTGGGAGAGGTGGAAGGGGCCGCACCCTAACTCCTGCCCTTCAGGATGGGTGACCCCGGGTGAACCTGGACAGGGTGGTGTGGGAAGCTGACCCTATCCTCAGGGTCAGGAAGCTGAGGGACGCCCGGGCAGTTTCCGAGACATTATTTTTATTGAGGAGAGAGAAGGTAGGAAGAGAGGGAGAGGATGGTAGGCGACTTCTAGGCGATTGGTGGCCAATTCCTCCCGCTGCTGCGAGATTTTGCCTCTGCTTGTTACAAGCCCCTGGGATGTTTCGCGAAGAGTATCTGAAGGTAAATGAACAACTGTGCGGGTTGAACGCAGGAACAGTCTGCTGAGGGCAGAGTAAATTTAACTTCGGAGTGGCCTCACAGTCCCAGAAAGTCTCTTCCAGTCCTTGCCCCAAACCATGTTCTGGGAGAGCCTGGCATCGGTCATTTACACCTCGGGGTGCAGGGAAGCGTGGTATGCTTTGCCTAGGGAATTTTCTTAGAGGAAAAGAAAATTGAGGCGGAGTTTGGGGGAGGAGGACATTATTTTACTGCATTTGGGCAGCGTTAACAGGGCCTTTGCTGTATGTTTTGTATCTGGTAGTTTCTGAGAGAGGCATGAGGGAGGGCAGTGCTGGCTCCTTTAGCATGAACAATGAACTGAAGCTGCTGCAACGGAGGTGTCAGTCATAGCCCTGATGCTTTGTGAGCAGATGTGGAGAGAGGTGCCTGGGGACCAGAGTCTGGGGCAGAAGGCCCCTTTGGGCAGGGTCATATCTCAACCCAAAGGTAAGTAGGTGGCGGAAGGATTAGACAAGGGGAGAGCTCTTCCAGAAGACTATGATGCTTGTGTCCCCTCCACTCACCTGGACTTTTCCTTGGGACCCGACATTAGAGTCCTGGCCCAGTCTTTCTATCACCTGGGCCCAGCTGCTCTTGGGCATTCCGGGCCCACTGCTTCTCTCGCTGTGTCTTACCATGCACCTATCATTTTGGGAGCAGAGGACCTGATACAGCAACCTCTTCTCCTCTCTGAGTTGCCTCTGTGTATACCAGGCAGATTATAGAGGCTGTGTGAGTGGCACAGGCAGGTTCCAAACACAAACTTTGGATTCTAGTCCAGTTTCTAGGTGTGCTTTCGCTCCATCTTCCATTGTACGGCAAGGCGGGGTGGGGGGGGGGCGAGAGGAGTTTGGGCCGGAAGTGAGGCATGTCTTATCATTTTCTGGCTGTAAACCCTTTCTGCTTGCTGAGAGAAGCCTATCCCACCCTATGCATGTTGCTAGCATGACTGCTAGAGGTGGGGATCTTGCCTCTAGCACACATTACTTGTTTGTAATCAGGTGGTTAGGGAAGGCCTCTCTATGGACGTGAGTTTGAGTAGATTACACTAAGTGAAAGCACAAGCCATGCAGTTATCTGGAAAATTATCTAGCAAAGAAAAGTATAGGCAAAAAGACCCCATGCCAGACAAATGCTTAGCTGACACAAGACGTAGTGAAGAGGCCAAGTGGCAGGATCAGAGGCACATGGGGGAAAGTGGGCAGAGCCACCTGGACCATGCAGAGTCCTGTGGCTCAGGCCCTGTGTTCTTGGCATTGAGAAGGAAAGAGGGACTAACATTCATCATCCAGCATCTACACCAGAGTTGGTGCTAAGTGTTTTGCTTCACAACAACTCTGGGAGTCAGTAGTGAGCACATTTTATTCAAGAGGATCCAAGGTTCAGACAGGTTAAGAAACATCCCTGTGGTAATGTGTTCACCACTGAATAATCATTGAAGGATGAAACCAGGATTTATGCAGCTCTTCCGGAGGACTGTGGTATTATGATACTACATGGATCCTACTCCAGAATATTTTCCACTATCTCAGCTTGTTGCTTTGGTTGTTTTTATAAGAAGTTACTAGAAGGGACTTTAGGATGCCAGTAATTGGGGATGGGAAATGCGGGTGGAACCAAGGACTTAAGGGAGATAATAAATTTTGGAAGGCTGTTAGGTAAATGCTGTGTTTGTGTTCCAGGCAAGGGCTGTGACATTATTTCCATCTGGAATCATCATGGTTAGTTTATTTAGTAGGATCAAGCCTATGGATGCTTGGAAATGTTCTATAATATTGTATCAGAAAAAATGGGCAAAGAATAGGGGTTATAATTGCATAAAACATTTATTTATGATCTTCCTGACAGCCAGGACAGAAAGGAAACAATAAATTACATTGTGTAATAACAGGAGGCTAGTTCATTGATGTTAAGCTTTAAGAAGAATGTCATAGTGATATTTATGTAAAACATTGCCCAACACGACGAGCTAGTAGGTTTTAAAAATGTGTATTATTTATCACGTGGGGCATTTATCATATTGTTTCTAATTTTTTTAAAAAGGAGATATTTCTGTTCTATTCTTTTCTGGCCCACTCTTCTGTAATGCATTTTTAAAAATGCTATTTGTAAACCATGAGACTTATATTATAACCAATTAATGGGTTAAACCTCTAATTTGAAAAGTGGTGGATAATGGCATATAGAAGACTCAGTCGCTAATAGTCCATTTGGAGCTGTGGCTCTCAGTCTCTTTTTCCTTCCCTTTATAGGAGAGGGGCACATAACACTTCCATCGGAAACAGTTCTTCATCAAGTTTCCATCTGTTATTTCTCTTCAGCCTAAAAAATATCCTTTAGCATTTCTTGAGGTGCAGTTCGGTTGGTGACATTCTCTCGTTCTTTTGTGCTTTTAAGAAAAATGT
>NW_003852499.1:2780626-2786151 GCF_000181295.1 Otolemur garnettii
GGCCCGGGCTGGGGATTTGAACCCACCACCTTAGGTGTATGTGGCTGGAGCCTTAGCCGCTTGAGCCACAGGCGCCGAGCCTTCAGTCTCAATTTTGAAGGATTTCTCATTGGATGTAGATTAATGATTTGGCAGGTTCTCGCCCCCCACCCCCAGCATTCTGAATGTCTTTCTTTGGGTCTCTATTATTTTGATGAGAAGCTAGCATTAATTCATATTATTATTTTATTCATTGTTTTACTCACATATAATCTCTTTTTAATCTGGTAGCACTCAAAATTGAATTTTCAGTTTTGGTTTTCAGTAATTTGACCATGATATTTCTAGTTACGGTTTTCTTTGTTGTTTTTTTTCAACTTGAGTTTACGGGAATTCATAAATCTGGAAGTTATTTTAGTTTATCACAATTTAACATAATTTTAGCCACTATTTCTTTAACGATTTTTTTTTTTTGACCTATGTTTATTCTCTTTTTTTCCCCTTGGAACTCCAATCACATGTATGGTCAATTGTTTGCTATTGCCCTACTAGTTCCCGAGGTGTGGTTAGACTTTTTCCAATCTTTAGTTCTCTGTTCTCCAGATTATATACTTTTTATTAATGTGTATACACTTTCTTTTACTTTACTGATCCTTTCTCTACTTTCTCCAGTTTGCTGTTCAGCCTATCTAATGAATTTTTCTTTTCAGTAATTGTAGTTTTTAGTTCTAGCAATTTCATTAAAAATAGCTTTATTGAGAAATCATGTATGTACCATAAAATTCACCCTTTAAAAGTACAATTCAGTACTTTTTAGTGTATTCACAGTTGTGCAACCATTGGCACAATCTGATTTTAGAACATTGGCATTGTCCTAAAGAGAAACTTCCTATTCAATGGCAGCCACTCACCTTTCCTCCCTCCCCCAGCCCTTGGCAATGACTAGTCTACTTTCTGCCTCTATAGATTTGCTATTCTAGACAGGTTATATAAATACAACCAGACAATACCAGGTATTTTGTACCTGAGTTCTCAGCACAATGCCTTCAAAGTTCAATCATTTTGTTACATGTATCAGTACTTCATTCCTTTTTATGGCTGAATGATATTCCCTTGAATGGATATTCCCTTCAGCCTAAAAAATATCCTAAACAAAACTATATTTTGTTTATCTGCTTGTCGGTTTGTGGGCATTTGGGTGTTCTCTTTTTGGCTACTACAGATTGTGTGAATTTTCATGTACATTTTTTTTAAAATTTCTCTTGGTTATATACCTAGGAGAGGAATTGCTGGGAAATATATTTAACTTTTTTAGAAACTGTCAGACTGTTTGCTAATGTGGCTGTACCACGTTACAGTCCCACTATCAATTTATGAGCGCTCCACACTCATTAACATTTATTATTCATCTTTTTTGTTATAGTCATCCTCATGGGTGTGAAGTAGTATTTACTGTGGCTTTGCATGAACACAGAAGCAAGAGAAGCTTATCACTGGAGAAGAAGGAAACACTGTTGTGCCTGGAAATACATGTGTCTGCTCTGGCCTTGGGCTATACAAGTCGTGTGTGCCCCAACCAGAGGCAGGACCCTCTCCTTCCATGTCTTCTGTTTGGCTTCCTGACTTCTGAAACATACTTTAGATCATAGATCATAATATCAGCTTAAAAATCAGAGAGGGCAGGAATGAGTCAGCACAACCCAAGTAAATTAAAATGCTAAATGCCACTATATGTAGTTAATAGGTACTTGAATTTGATACAGTTTATAGATGTATGGGACACATGTCCACCTGCTGTAACAAACAGGAAGGCAAGCATTTTTCTTTAACTTGACAACATAGACATGTGACTTTCCAGGAGGCACCTCAAGAAACAACTGAATATGTTAGTCAATTACTGTTACGCGAGCACACTGTTTATTTATTCATTCCTTCTTTTATTCAGAAACCATTTAATAAGCATTTATCACACAACCTGCCTTATTCCAGCTGCTGAAATTTGAAGCTCTTGGAGCCTACTTGAGGAGACAATTGTGTAAATCTATAGCTTTAATACAGTATAAGTGTGATCATGCCACACCAAACTTATCATTTTTGGTAGACTCCTAATAACAGAGACTACTAGCTGCTTACCAAATCCATGTTATCTTTTTCTTACTAAACATATACCTAGACCTTATTTCCTAGCCTCCCTTACTCTTGGTCATGGTCATGAGACTGAACACTAGCTAGAGGAGTCTGAACAGAGTGATATGAGGCCCTGGCCCCTAGAATCTTCTATACTTGCTTTTCTATGTTCTCTTCCCCTTTCAGATAACAGAAATGTGAACTCTCATGTCTACCTTGAAAGTCTTGGTTGAAGTTGGTAGAGTCTCTATGACCTTGGGTTCCTGAAAAGCTACGTGGATAAGACCCATTCCATCAACTCATTCACCTGCCCAGAACTATTTAGCAAGAAGTGAACTGTTATTAAGTCTTATCTTGTATTTATTTTGTTGTCTATTTGTTATATTGGCTCTCTGAGCATTACACTAACTCATTTAGTATTCTTAACTATCAGTGTGGATAATGATAAATAACTCTACCTCTAAGTGTAGTAACTCATTCCGAGATACTATCCATGTCAAATATCCATACTTCAAAGCCATGCTTAACAGACCTTTCCCCAAATCTCTTCAACCTGACAGATTTAACAACTGTTTCACACCTTTGTTCACTACAAGTGGGGAGAGTTACTCAAAGGCAGGAGCCAGATATTGCTATCTTTGGCCCTTACCACACTCCAACACATAATAGATACTCAATGAATGGGTGGATGAAAAATTGAAATGATCACTAGAGTAACAGAGAAAGATTTCTGGACAAAGTCATCCCTTCTGTGCTTTCTGGTCTAGAACTCTGGAGCTTTGATTATGTTAAATTCAAGTATTCTTGAGCAAACACAAAATTGTTTTTATATAAAATTTTGGCTTTGACTTTAATTACTCCCATAGTATACCTCTCCCTCAGGATAAGAATTAAGGTTGGGATTTTAGCTTCTCTTTAAAAAATAAGCAAATAAAATGATTTACTTCTTTTGTAAAGTATGAGGATCACTTTTGGATATAAGAGAGTTCTATCATTTTTGACCCTTGCCAATAATCTACATCTGAAATTATTTGCTAACAAAGTACTTTTTGATTAAAAGTACTGACTTGCATGAACTTCTGCTTTCAGTATGCTGGAATAACTGGTACTGGGGATAGACATTCTGCCATAAACTACAAAACTTGGAAAATATCTGAGTCAATCGTTTTCAGGCACTGACAAACACTAGCACATAAGTGCAATCCCTCACAAATTTAGCCCTGTGGTAGGGTTATTTACTCTCCAAGTAAAGGAGAGAGATCCCACTGAAACTGAGGAGGCAGAGATAAAAGTTAAGAGCAGCTGAAGTGGTTGGAAATTATGGAGCAGAGCACAAGACAGGAGGAATCTGTGTGAAGACAGGTGCCCCAGAGGTCTCTTTGGGAATCCTTCTTGAGTCTTTGGCTAGAACTGTGGCTTCCTATACATAGTATGAGACATATGATGTTTCCAGAGAGAGGCTGCTGCAACATTGAGATCAGAACAGAGATGCTAGAGACCAAACAGTACTGGAAGATATTGAAGCTTTATCCCAGCAGAGTGGAAAGACCTCATTAACATATCCTAACACTCCATGCATGCAACCCAGACTCCTGGGGACTTTTTTTAGGAATAAGAATTATGCATCAGAGATAATTTACTCTAGACAGACTCTAAAAACTCTAAGGCCAAGCCTTAAAAAGATCAACAAGGAAGACAGAGTTTAGAGGTTGAACACTGCCAAATTCAAGAGTTTTGGGAAATGCCTTGGATTTTCCATAAAATGCCTTAGCCAAAACAAAAACAAAATAAAAAACAAACAAAAAAATCAAAACAATAACAACGCCCCCCAAACCCAATCAAACCTAAATAAACTCAAAATGATCAGTCAGTAATTGAACTTCCTGCTACAAATAAAAAAATTGTCCTTTTGATAGGAAGATGATGTTGTATCATTCACAATATCCAGTATACCATAAAACTATTACTAGAGAAATAGTAATAAGTGACCCATGAAAAGAGACAAAGGAAATAACAAAATGAGAAGGCAGGCAATGATGTGGGAAAAAAAATATTTGCGATTCATGCACCAGAGAAAGTGTTGTGATTCAAAATATATAAGGGGCTCATACAACTTGCTATCATAAAACCAAATAGCCCAATTAAGAAGAGGTCACAGGACCTGAATAGACATTTCTCCAAAGAAGACATAAAAATAGATAACAGGTGTATGAAAGAGACATCACTAATCATCAAGGATAATCACAACTACAATGAGATGTGACCTCACATCTGTTAGGATGGCTGTTATCAAAAAGACCAGAGATAAGTTTAGGCAAGAGTTTGGAGAAAAGGGAGCCCTTGTACACTGCTGGTGGGACTGTAGATTGGTATAGCCATTGTGAATGCTGATAAATAAATTAAAAATAGAACTATTGTATGACCCACCAATCCCTTTTCTGGATATATAATGAAAGAATAAAATCGTGTACAATGGAAATTTGCTAAGAGGGTAGATTTTAGGTATTCTTACCATACACACAGAAGAAAGGTAATTATGTGAGATGGTGGATAAGTTCATTTACTTGACTGTTTATCACATCGCTACATATATATATGAAAACATTGTGTTTTATACCCTAAATACATACAATTATCAAATAGGAAAAAGAAAAGACAAAGCAAGAAATAAAAATGATACCAAGATAGTCCAGATGTTGGATTAATAAATAGTTTCAGACAGGTAACATAAATACGTTCTAACTAAAGGTAAGTACCATGCGATTTTAAGGCATAAAAAGATGCAGAATTGTGGAAAAATAGAAACTACAAATGTGAACAAAAACAAATGCAACAGGACTCACACCTCCCAATTTCAAAACATACTACAAAGCTATCCTAGTACTTGCACAAGGATAGATGTACAGATCAACCAATGGAATTAGAATTTTAGAAATAAACCCTTGAATTTCAACAAAGGTACCAAGAAATGAGGAAAGGGTACTAGGACAACTTGTCATAAGCAAAAATGAAGTTGGACTCTTCCCACACTCATATATAAAAATTAACTCAGAATAAATCATAGATGTTAGAGCAGTGGGAGACAACACAGTAGTAAATCTTCGTGACATTGGTTCAGGCAATATTTTCTTAATATCACATCAAAATGTAAGCAATATGCATCATTTCATTTGCTATAACAAAATGCCAGAGACTGGGTAATATGAAAAATTAGAAATTTGTTTCTTACCATTCTGGAGGCTGGGAAGTCCAAGATCAAGGTGTTGGCATTCAGTGCCTGTGGAGGGTTGCTCTCTGTTTCCAAGATGGTGCCTTGTTGCTGTGCTCTCACATGCTGGAAAATAAAGGGCTACAAAAGGGTCTAGGTAGTTTCTTGAAGTCTTTTAATAAGAGCACTACTCGATTCAGGGGGGATTAAT
>NW_003852499.1:2786646-2804243 GCF_000181295.1 Otolemur garnettii
AGATTAGGAGAATATTTGTAAGTAATACATCAGATAAAGGACTTAAATATAAAATGTATAAAGAACTCTTACAAATCATGAAGAAAAAGACGAATAACCTGATTTTAAAATGAGTAAAGGATTTGAATAAACATTTTCCCAAAGAAGATATAAAAATGGCTAATAAACACATAAAAGGATGTTCAACATCATTGGTCATTAGGGAAATGCAAATCCACCCAAATTTTTCACACCCAGGCCAAGGCAGCTCTTTAGTCCTAAATATTCATCTTTACTGCGCACTTCATTTTATTTGTGTACAAAGCTTACTTTAGTAATTCCATAGACCATTTTTTTCATTACAATTAAATAGTAAATATGATAATTTATTTCAACATACACCATGTAGCATATTAACATACCATTAATCCACCCCTGTGAATTTACTGATACTTAATATATTTGGAATATTTAATAAATATTCTTAGAATCATCCATATCCCTCATGTCTATTGAATCCTTCAATAACCCCCAGCATCTCACCCAGATCCTTAGGCCTGTGGAAGCTATGATTGGATGAGCCCTTTTAGGCTGTAGCCTTAGACCCTATTGGCTGTGGGTAAGATAAACCTGTTCCACTGTCTTCAGAGAGATGGGAATAAGAAAGAGATCATTAGTGTTGGTTACAAACAGAGAGAAGAGATGGGAGATGTTTAGAGGTGGTTGAGGGGGGTTTGAGGGATGTTGAGGGAATCCATTGAGTATACACAGGAGAGAAGGCAAGCACCTTCAGTAAAATGTGTGTGTGTGTTTTCTAAGCATTGCATCATTACCTTCTTTAGTGTCAGGGCAAATCTGCTGCAACACAGGTTATGACTAATGAACTAACAGGCTAGTTTTGACCAATTATGTTGTAGAGTGGCTACTTCCTCATGACATACAAGGAGGCGCGTTTATACCTTAATCTCATCAGCCACTCCAAACCATGGTATAGGATGGGCTGCTGATGAGTAGGTTTCATTTGGGCAAGCCATCCAAGTGCTAATTTGTGGATTTTGTCATTGAGTGAAGCACTTCCTAAAATGGAGATGTTATGCTTTCATCATCTTTGGTCTTAACTTTTAGGATGCTAGATCTGGGGATTGACAAGGCCCTTTAAAAGGATGTAGTGAATGTCCTTAGGGATGTTAAAAAGTTGTCAGGAAGGGACTTAAACATTTGTCCTAGGCATCTGCATTTTGCATAGTATAGCTAAGTGGTTGGAAGTGTGGAGTGTTGAATGTGCTAGTAGTCTTGGACAACTAACCTGACCTCTCTCTATGCCTCAGTTTTCTCATCAGTAGAATGATAACAATGATAGTACCTACCTCACAGGACTGTCATGAAGATTAAATGAATTGATACACATAAAGTACTTTGAATAGTGCCTAGCAAGCACCTGTAAATTGTTAGCTATTAGTGTTGTTCTAATAACAGTTGTTATTAGGGCAGGTATGTGTTCAGTTAAATAGAGGGGAATTTATCCTATTTCCAAATTTCCTTGGAAGGATTCCCTGATTCCCTACATTATTACCTCTAAAAGCTTAGAGAGTCACTATTGTATCCAGAGTCCTGTGCTAGGAATACAAAGATATGAAATAAAAATTTTCTGAACTTCTAGAGAACTTCCTTTAGTGGTTAGGAAAGGCTTGGTATAGGTTGTAGGACTTTAGCTGGGTGGAATTTAGACAGGTGGAGAGGGCATTCCAAGCAGGAGTAACTGCCTGACCAAAGGCACAAAATGAGCATCAATTTGGGGATGGGTTAGACTAAAGAGGAATCTTATTATCTGATGGAAGGATTGATTAGGCAGCAGAGATAGGTAACAGACATATGTGAAGTCTTTGAATGCCAAATTACTTAATTTTTTTTTTTTTGAGGCAGAGTCTATGTCATCCTCAGTAGAGTGTCATGGCATCACAGCTCAAAGCCACCTCAAACTCTTGGACCCAAGCAATTCTCTTGCCTCCGCCTCCCACGTAGCTGGGACTACAGGCACCTGCCACAATGCCCAGCTATTTTTGTTGCAGTTGTAATTGTTGTTTAGCAGGCCCTGGCTGGGTTTGAACTCGCCAGTCTTGGTGTATGTGGCTGGTGCCCTACTCACTGAGTTATGGGTGCTGAGCCAATGCCATGTTATTTATAAACCTCAAGACAATGAAGGTTTTTGAGTAGCAGTGCAAATAGTGGAATAAAATTTTCATGAATTTTATGAAGGCCCATTTGTAGCAGTAAAACCCATCCATCCATCCATCCATTTATTCCACTCATCCATCTATTCATCCATCAAACCACCCATCCATCCCTTCATCCTTCCAGCCACCACCCATCCATCCACCCATCCATCCATCCATCCATTTATTCCACTCATCTATCTATTCATTTATTCAACCACCTGTGCATCCATCCATCCCTCCATCCATCTATCCATCATCCATCATGGCCCCCAGTACCCCATTTATCCTAACTATAGCCAGGGCTATCTTTATAATGTAATTCTAATCATGTTGCTCTCCTGCTTTAAATATTTTAATGTTATTATGAATCGTGAACCTGAATGTTAACAGAGTGGTGTTTAAAGTGATTTTTGGGTTTGAGAGAGACGTTTAGAGGCAGAAAGGGTAAACCATTTTAAAGACCAAAGACAAGAAAAAGTAGGTCACCTTCTTGAAGCTTCAGGTAGTTCATTTGTTCTAGAGTGTGTGTGTGTGTGTGTGAGAGAGAGAGAGAGAGAGAGAGAGAAAAGTGACTAGCAGGAGATGATATTGGGAAGCTTGACAAGAAAGATGGTGAAAGGTCTTGCATGCCATGTTAAAAAGTGTGTACTATTTTAAAAAGTATGTGCTATATAAAAATGATAAAAACTCTAGAAGAAAATATGGGAAAAACTCTTGATGATATCAGCCTGGGGAAAGACTTTTTTTTAAAAGATATCATAAGTGTATACATTAATGCATTTATGGGGTACAATGTGCTGATTTGATATACAATGTGGAATGCTTACACCAAACAGGTTAACATAACCATCCCCTCACTTATTTGCTGTGGTAAGAAATTAATACTCTACTCTTCAAGTTTTGAAATGTACCATTGCATCATGCACATTAGGTGAAGTCCCACCAAATATACTCCCTCCTCTCGGCGTCCTCCTCCCCTCCCCTCTCCCTCCTCTTCCATCCTTCTTTCTGGAGTATAGTTATGTTTTACCATTTGTATGAATGTGTAGGTGATTTCAAAGTAGTATTGAGTACACTGGATACTTGTTCTTCCATTCTTGATATACTTTACTAAGAAAAATATGTTTCAGCTCCATCCAGGTAAACATAAAGATGTAAACTCTCCATCTTTCTTATGGCTGCATAGTATTCCATAGTATATATATATATATATATATCATAATTTGTTAATCCATTCATGGGTTGATGGGCACTTGGGCTGCTTCCATGACTTGGCAAATAAACACTGGGCTGCAGTAAACATTCTGGTGCAAACATCTTTGTTGTAAAAAGATTTTTGATTATCTGGTTATAGACCTAGTAGAGGAATTGCAGGATTGAATGGTCTACTTTTAGTTCCTTGAATATTCTCCAAACTTCTTTCCAAAAAGACCCCATTGGCAATCACAGAAACACTAAAAATAAATAAGACATGATAAAACTAAAAAGCTTCTGTACAGCTAAGGACACAACAACTAAAGCAAAAAAAAATAATCTCAGAATGGGAGAAGATATTAGCATGTTACAAATCTAACAAATGGCTGATAACCTGAATCTTTAGAGAACTCAAACTAATCAAAAAGAAAAGAACAATTCCATTTATCACTGGACAAGAGATATGAACAGACCCTTCTCCCAAGAAGATAAACACATGAAAAAATTCTCATCATCCCTAATCATCAGAGAAATGCAAATTGAAATCACCTTGAGGTATCATATAACCCCAGTGAGAATAGCCCACATCACAAAGTCCCAAAACTGCAGATGCTGGTGTGGGAGTGAGAGAATGGGACACTTATACATTGTTGGTGGGATTGCAAACTAATACATTGCAAATTTGGAAAGAGGTATGGAGAATCCTCAAAGAACTAAAAGTAGACTTTCCATTTGATTCTACAATCCCACTACTAGGTATCTACCCAGAAGAAAAAAAAAATCCTTTCTCCATAACGACATTCACACTAGAATGTTTATTGCAGTTCAATTCACAATTACCAAAAAGTGGAAACAACTCAAGTGCCCATCAACTCATGAATGGATAAATAAATCATGGTATAGGTACACCGTGCAATACTATTCAGCCATAAGCAAAGATGGAGACTTTATATATTTTGTATTTATCTGGGTAGATTTGGAGAACATCCTCCTAAGAAAGTAGCACAAGAATGGAAAAGCAAGCATCCAATGTACTCAATACTAACGTAAAACTGGTAGAGGAACAGCTACAAGCCCACACAAGAAAAAATACAATTAAATTCATGTAGGGGAAGAGGAGAGAAGAAGGAGGGCGGGGGTTTGGTGAGTTCTCACCTGGCGGGCACAACCTCCTTCCCTCCCTCCCTTCCTTCCTTCCTTCCTTGTGAGCCCTTAGGGCTTGGTGGGAAGGACTATGCTTTGTTTAGTCTTATATTTCCAAAGTTTTGTGCAATCCCTGGTTGGGTAAATGTCTGGAATGAATAAACAGAGATGTGAAATATTATATATATATTACCCCCTACCCTACAGAATCCTCCAAGATTGGCCAGTTGTGCTTGGAGCATGGCATGATGGTATGTACAATGGGGGGACAGGTAGGGAGAAGAGGCAGGCATGGATGAGTGCTGGGAGCTGAAGCTGGCACACAGGTAAGCAGGGATCAGGGCACGTATACCATGTTAGACCATGTGATCTTCCTGAGAAGAGTAGAAGGCCACCAAACGGGAGTAACTTGGTCAGGTTGCTCCAAAATGGTAATGCGAGCTGCAGTGTGAACTGGGGATGGGTAGGAGGCAAGATTAGCAGCAGGGAGAGCACTTAACTGCCATCCAGGCACAAGGTAAGGATGCAGCCTGTACCATCACCATTTAGAAGGAGATGTTTATGCATTAGGGGAGAAAGGGCTAATTCTGAGCCCTGGCTTTCATACAGGCAGAGCCGAGGAGGCAGATTTATAAATGCCTTCTCTCATGTAGAGGGAACTGGAGGGTGGTCCTTCTGTTTCTCTGTCTGCAAACAGAGGCTGAGGAGGGTGTTAACCAGCAGGACCTATGGGGTAAGGAGTGGGGCAAGGCCACTGGACCCACATTTTAAGCCTGGAGCGTTAAATTTTGGCTATTGTGCTGGGTCTAATTCATGTAGGAAGGCGGACCTCAGTGTAAATGCTGAACTTCGTGCAATGAAACTATCCATCCCAGGACACTTGAAGAGGGTACGAGGTGAGGGCCTTCTAATCTGATGGTGGCCGGGTCTCCCTGAGGCTCTGGATGAGGCCTGCTGGCCATAGGACCGCAGCTGCCTGGAGTCTTAGGTTTCCCTGGGAGACAGTGAGTGTTCTGTCTGCCCACAGGGCAGCCCTGTCTGGCTGTGCCGGAGACAGTGGCCCTGAGAAGCAGGTGTCTGAGGCTGCCCTTCTCTTTGCTTCAGGGCCCTTCTCTTTTCACCCACTCGTGGGTGATAATGAGACACTAATGATGCCAGGAGGGAAACTTCTAGGAAAAGCCCTGCTGCCGGGAAGTCCAGCTCCCTCAGGAAATCGCCTCCTCCTGCTGCTTTCACCTGCAGGCTCTGGAAACCTCCCAGGGCCCTGCTGACTCACGGTGCCCTCTGTGCCTGGTGAACCACCTCCTGCTCTTTCTCTGAGGGCGGGCCCCGCCCCGCCCTGCTCTCAGCTGTGTCTCCTGGTCTTCTTGGCTTTGGAGTTTCCGCCATCAGCTACACCTGAACTCTCACTCTCATAGTTCTCCACTTTCCGCTGTCGCCCCCCTCCCCTCCACGTTCAGAAGGGCCTTTCTAGCTCTGGTCCTAGTTGGTGACCTGGAATATTCCTGCCAGACGCCTGAGGAGTAGGGCATGATTTGGGGGGCCCAGACGGAGCTTCTGCCTCTGGGCATCCCTCCCACTCCTGTCTCCCCTCCCCTGGTGCCCCAGAGCTCAGCTTGAGAGATGACTGCTCCAGGCTGTGGCCCACGCCCTGTCAGCATGCAGGGGGCGTGCCACCTGCACAGTCCTTTAAAGTCTTCAGAATGTGTTTGGTCTCTGTTATCTCAAGATGGCAGCATAGGCTGTTTGTACTTTGGGACTGCACGGTGCTGGGGCAGGGGTGGCGCACAGGGGTGGTCGATTAGCTAAGTGAGCAAGCAGTTGATGCAGAAATGGATGTTGGAAGGTCCTGAGGGGACCTGGGCAGGCTCAGGATGGGGCCAGTGGGGAAGACTCGGGAAACAAGCTCTGCCTATTTTTGTGTTGAGCTTTGGTCCTCTCCCTCCTGCAGTCTCTGTTCTTTTCTCTGTCTCTGGATCTCCTCCTTCATGTACCTCTGTAGTGCCACCTGAGGCAGCTGCAGCCCTGTGACATGGTGAAGGTTGGTTCCAACTAGAAGGAAGAGGTCTTGCCTGGGGCCACTGATCTGTAATAGCCATGACTGGACCTATAGGATAAAAAAGTATGTGTCCATTTCAGATAAGAAAAGAAATGAATTCACTTCTACTAATGGCGGGGTTGGGTGTAGACAGCCGTGTGCTTCTCCTACCTGGTTTGGGGATGCTGCCAGGAGAAAGTGGGTGGTAAGCAGGCAGGTGGGTGGGCAAGAAAGGGCATTCTGGGGGCTTGGAGCAGAGCTGCTGGAATGCACCAAAGAAGTCAGGGTTGGAAGACACAGAGGAGGGGGGCAGGCTCAGAAGCCCTGAAGTGGGGTTTAATAATTATCCCTTGCATTCTCCACAGCTCATGTACTTCCAAGGAATTTTAATCTTTTATCTCACTTTGTCATCACCCTCATAATCTCTAATGAAAAGACATGATAAATGACACTTTTCTCACCAGTCATGGAAGTAAAAACTGAGCTCTTTCCCCAAATTGTAGCAATATCATGGCTAGGAGGCAGGGGCCCTAGGGTGCCCAGTGTGGGGTGGGACGGTGCGAGCAGGGAGAGCAATGGGCTTACATTGGTCCCACTGCCATCCCCAAGTGGCTGCAACCTCCACCCCGTGCTACTAACCCCCACCCCGTGCTACCAACCTGCAGTCCCAAAGCACAGTGTGAGATTTACTGACTTTATCATCTTTGGCTTGAGTAGACTGTAAACTGTGGCCTTGAGGCACTCTGAGACAGGATGCAGGGGCCTCTAAATAGCAGGCCAAGCCCGGTGCACTGACCTCCTTCTGTCACCCCCTCAAAGCACAGGTTTCCCCTATCAAGTGCCGCATGGCTCCATGATATGTCAAGGTCTCCAGACATGGAGCAAATAGGACTCTTCAGAAATACTTTAGCTTCAAAGAGATGGGGAATAGGAAGGAGGGTGGGCAGGAACAGAATTGGAGACCATATGTGCCACCTCACCTTTTAGTTCACGGTCAAGACTTCATGCAGAATTTAAAAGGATTTCTCTGAGGGAGGCAAAAGAATGAATTAGGGGACATATTTGGATGTGGGAGATGCTGCCCAATGGTAGTGATGGTGGCCCCTATATCCTAAATAACCATCACATGCAGGGGCTGCTGGACAGGCCCTGGTGAGGCCGGATAAGCCTATATTCTGACATCCAGACTCGTTTATTCACATATAAGACCTTCTGTTATGGATAAAGTTAAGATGTTGGACACTCCAAGAACCATGGTGTCAGGGCAGCCTCCCAGGAGGCTGGGGGGCTGGGGATAGGGCCTTGTGGTAGCAACTCACGAATCTCCTGTGTTAAGAGAGAATAACCGGTGTTCTGCCAAGATACCTTAGATCAGCTGCGGGGCACCCAGCCTATGTGGCCTTTGTGGAGAAACAATACACCCTGTTCTTATGATAACTCCATTATTGATATTTGCAGCCCCTCCATCCCCCATCCCAACTCCAGATTCAGAGTACTGGCTAACTATAAATTTAGTCTACAGTAGAAATGCTTTAAAGCTATAACCACTTTAAGATAGTGGGATACTGTGTAACCTTGTAACCTGTGAGGAGGAATCTGTTTAATGTATACCACGATGATTAATAGCATTGCTGATACTTTTACTGTGAAAATCTAAAAGTAACAAAGGGAAACAGGACAGTGGAGCGGTTCTTTGAAAAGATATCTTCACTGCTCTCTGAAATTGCTGGCTTTTCTGTAAATAAAAGTAAAACTATTTATCTCTCTTCTGGTTCTCCATTTATTGGCTTAGTGACAAGCAGATAGACTCCTTGGTCTGACAACATATCTTGGTGACCAAGAAGGGACCACTGGCTGGGCGTCTGGTGAGTACAGATCTGCCTATGGCCCTGCTGGTCCGCCTGGACAGGTGTGACCGGGACGTGCCTCCCTGCCACTCCTTGCAGCGCTGCCAGAATACTTTTTTCTTTTTCTTTTTTGCCAGAATGGCTGGTGTGGTGTCCTCCTGCTCTCACTGTTGCCTCACATTTATAAAGAGATCCTTCTCACTTTTATTCAGATATGTGCAGAGGTTAGAGTCGCCATCTGGTTGTGCACAGGGGTTAGAGTCCTCATCTGGTTGCCTAGGTATGTGTGTTTTCTGTGGAGCCCAACCATGGGGGCTCAGTGGTCAGTTCTGGAGGATACCCCTTTGGGCCATATCCTATCTGGTTTTCCATCTTATGGGAACCCACCTATGACTAAGAGAAAGATGACATTTTATTGTAACAGGGCCTGGTCTTTGTACAATCTTAATGATAAAATGATGGCTATTAAATAGGTCCTTAAGTTACTAGATTTTATAGCTAGAGCTCTCTTGTCAAAGATCAGGGAAATGGGACAAGATCCCCCATGTTCGAACTTTTATTTCTGTTTGTGTGTGCAATATTTGTCTCTGTTTGTGTGTATATACAGCTGGAGAAAAGCCCGTTGAGATGAGCGCTGTCTGATTGTACCACTTCCGTGTATCACTCTCTGACCAAAAGAAAATTAACATTCTATTGTAACACTGCTTAGCGGGTATGTTTTGGGCTCTGAGGAGAGATGGTCCTTGGACAGGTTGTCCAGGATGCTTCTAGGTCTCTTACTTGTGGACTGAGTGTGGGGGGGAGCATTTGGAGAAGCAGGGAGAACTGAAGCAGAATCTTCTTGTGGAAAAAATATCCTAAGTTCGGTTTTGGGCATGTTGACTTTGAGGCGGCTCTGAAACATCTGCGCAGGAAGGGGAATTCGTGGACCTGGTGGCAGCAGGAGAGCAGAGGCCAGAGGAAAACTTGGGCGCCAGAGGATGGAGAAGGCTCAGGAGGGGATGAGGCTGCCCAGGGGGAGAGTCGTGGTAGGAGGAAGGCCCAGCCGCAAGCCTTGATCCAGAGATGGGAGAGCCACGCCCCCTGCCCTGATGGCACCATAGTCAGGAACACCTGGGGATCTGTCTTTCAAGGCAGCATGTGCTAAGAGCCAAGGGAATGGAGAATGGAGGAAAGGTAGTTTCCAACTGCGCTGATGTGCTCCGTGGCAGCCTTTACTTCTCATTGACCTCGATTCACCTCTCCTAAGCTTCTTAGGGAGTCCCTCAGAGTACGTTCTCCTGCTTCATCCTTCCCCACGGCCAGGAGCCACTCACACCTACTGCCCTGCCCCCTCAGCCTTCATTTCACATCTGACGCTGCTCCCTTAGGTCCTGCCACATGGGTGTCATTATTACCATTAGTGCCTCTCTGAAGTTGGCATGGGTGAACCGTGTGCTGTGCCCTAATCACAGGGGACAGAGGGACAACAGAAGACCTCCCAGGGAGCTGGATCCATGTGTCAGGGAACAAGCAGAGGGAGCTACTGTGATGGCCAGTGGGATCCTGGAAGCCAGCTGGAGGTCTTGGGTGACTCTTTTAGGGTATGGGGGTTCTTAGACAGTGTTGGGTTTTGGGTTGTCCCTGAATCTGAGCTTCCCTGAACCACAAATCTGAACATGGATGCCAAGGAGTGGTGGCCTTTGTGCAAGCTTCACCTTTGTAACCTGCCCCAGTGATGCATTTGGGTGCTCATGGGTTTCTTAAACACGCATCTGGAGGTATGGGGGTCTTCTCTGGGGCCAAGGAGGCCCTTCTGCTCCAAGTTCTGCCCTGGGCCATTGGGGCAGGTGTGCTGAAAGGCAAAAGGCAAGATGAGTGAGGCAAACCTGCACCTTGTGGGAGGCAGCCCCTCTCTTAGAGTCCAGGGACAGCAAGCTGCCCACTCCTGCCCATCTGTTTCCACCCTGGGAGAGCCTCCCTCGCCTCCTGGCCTTTCAGAAGCTGCCTACCTGCCAGGACCCAGCTCTGGCTCAGTTCCCTCCGGAAGCCTAATTTGACTTCTTAGCCTTTCTGGTCCCCACAAAGTAAACTAGAGCCCACAATATAGAAATAAATTACGAAAGCTCCACTTCTCTGGTCACAGTTGTGTTTCCTGTGTGCTGTCCTTCTCTTCATAAAGCACTGTGTCTCTCAAGCGCAGGGACCAAATGTTCCAGGTCCCCTGACACTGTCCATCTGAGAGCTGGGGATGGAAGGGGCTGCTCCACAACTTGGTAATGGGCGAGAAGCTGTGTTTCAGGAGACCTGGAAGAGTTTCCTTGTGTTCGTTCATTCATTCATTCATTCATTCCATTCAGCAGGTGCTTGGGGCTGGATTGGAGGTATAAGGTGTTATGAGGTGTTATTTCTGCTCTCATGGGGATTAAAATGAAAACAAAAAGAACAACAATAATCTCTGTATTTTATTGCATGCCTGTCGGCCAATCACTGTTCTGTGTGCTTTGCCGGTGGCTGTATCTTGTTCTCATTCTCTCTACAATCCTGCAAGTTTGAGACTCTCCTCTTCTCATAGCTGGTGAAATAGGCTCAAAGGGGTCACAGAGCTGGAAAGTGGCAGGGCTCAGGAGCATTGGCTGTGCTGCTTTGCTAGAAAGAGGGGACAGATGGATTCTGACCAGCCCTGAGATCGTGGCAACTAATGGCCCCTGTCTGGGGTTCAGTGCAGTGGCCTCCCCTGCTGTGCAAAGTGTAGGGAGTGCTTAGACCCTCAGGTCTCTCCCACTCTAACCTTCAGCAGTCCTAACACCTACCAGGTACATTTCCCTCTGGGGGATGCCAGAAGTTTTCTGAAATATCCCTGTACTCTGTCTTGGGTCTGGTCATTAGAAAGGCTGCCCAAGTGAGGGCCAGGAAGGGGCTCTGTAACTCTGAGCCTTGGTACATGAAGACTCCTCAAGGGCTCTGGAGGGCAGCACTCTGTTCAGAGGGTGCTCCTGTCCTCAGCAGGCCCCCTGCCTTTGTTTTCTCCCCCAGGGGCAGGGTGGTGGGCACAGTGCCAGTCAGTCTTGAGGCCCGGGGAGAGGCCCTAAAGCCTAAGTCTTTGGCATGAATTCAAGTGTCTCTCCAGACTGTGGCCCATGCTGGCTTGGCCAATGCCACCCTTCTGTTTCTGTCTGGGAATTATGAGAGATTATGACAGCCATGATCTGAAGGAGCTGCTGGTGGTGGCTCCAGCCCATGTGTGCATGTGTGCATGCATGTGTGTGTGTGTGTTGTGGGAGGTTCCTACTTCCTTCTCCGTGCTCCTCTTTCCAGTGGCCCATCTGATGGTGGCTAAATAAGGCAGTATAGACTGACCAGGGAGGCAGCTATGAAGAGACAGGGGCCAGTTCTTTTAGACCCATAAAGTTTTCCTCTTCAATGGCTCGGTTTCTCTGAATCTCTGGTCTCTCATCATTGGAACTGTTTTTTCCCTCTCACAGATATTCCCCAGCTCCCTGGCTCCCCACGCCGGCTGAGCCCTCGAACAGTGGCCAGAGGGGGCCAGGTCCCCAAACCTGGACAGCAGCATCTCAAGGTGCCAGGCCCCCAGGTGCCAGCTCCACGGGGCAGTTCCAGTGGAGAGCGTGCCCATAGCAGCTCTGTGAGTATGGGGGAGAGGGACAGGCCAGCCCTGGCAGAGGCCCCTAGGGAGACTGGGGAGCCTGTGGTTGGGAGCATGTGCTTGAGAGGCCCTGGGGTTTTGATAAGGCCTTTGTTTCTTCCCTCCCTCCAAGTCAGTACAATTTCTCAGCAACACTGGTTCTTTTGGCTAGAAAAGGGTCGGAAAGGGAGAAGGTGAGAGAGGCCAGGTGACCCCACCTGTTGGTCTGCAGACTCCCTGGCTGCCTTCCCACAGGCCTGAGAAGGCTCCTCCTCTGCTGTGGTGGCTTGGAGTCTCTCCCCTGTGCCTGATGCTTCATCTGGTTGCCCAGGTGACCTCTCAGGTGGCTGCAGAGGCAGCTGGGTTTCAAACCAGTAATAAACAGGAAAACACCCAAAGGGAGGGAGGCAGGTCCCTCCTCTGCTCACCTTGGTCTCTCTCCTCTTCATTCCACATCCCCACCTCTGGAGTGGACGAGAGCAGGAGGCAGTTCCCCGGCTGCTGTCTCTACAGGGTCCTCACAGTGGCCAGAAAGCAGGAGGAGGGGGAGGACAATGTGGGCTGCGAACAGTGTCTAGTGCATTCTCGTGGGTGGGAAAGTAGGAGTGGTCCAGGCAACTAGAAATTCTCCTGTGTTCTAATGGATCCAGAGAACCTGCCAGTGAGTATTCTCTGTGTGTAAACATGTAGAGGGTTTATGGGCAGAAGTGCAGGTCTGCAGGGAGGTGAGTGAGTGTGGGCGTGTCATTGTGCATGTGGAGGGTTGTGTGTGCATTAGAGTACACTCGGGTGGTTGCACACACAGGCGGGACCGCAGGTGCAGGGAGGCAGGGGGGCTGTGTGTGCATGTACAAACGCTGGTGTGTATGCAGCAGTGGGCATGCAGTTCTGTGGGTGCAGACAGGCGGTGCGCTTGTGTGGGGTTTGCCTCTGCAGGCAGTCTTTGCATATGAGTGCACGTGTGTGCGTGGGTGCCGGAGCATGTGGGAGGGACTGATGCTCAGACTGCAGACATGTGGGTGCAGAGCTGTGTGAGCTGGTGTGAGAGATGAACCTGGTCACTCTGTCACTTCATGGGGGCAGCTAGGTCTCTGGCCTGAAGGACTTGCTTCCTAGCCCACCTCCCTGGGCCCAGAGCACAGGCCAGCTTCCTCTGTCTCTCATCATCTCTGTCCTGTTCTCTCTGGCCAGGTCATCAATAACTACCTGGATGCCAATGAGCTTGTGTCCTCGGAGGCCCGTCTGAGCCGCATGCACTTCCGTGACAACCAGAGGAAGGTTGACTATGTGCTGGCCTACCACTACCGGAAACGTGGGGCGCACCTGGGTCACGGCTCCCCTGGCCACTCACTGGCTATCATCTCCAATGGGGAGACGGGCAAGGAGCCCCACGCCGGGGGCCCTGGTGACGTAGAGCTAGGGCCTGTGGATGCCCTGGAGGAGGAGAGGAAAGAGCAGCGGGAAGAGTTTGAACACAACCTCATGGAGGCTGGACTGGAGTTAGAGAAAGACCTGGAAGTGAGTGGGGCTGGGGTCTTGGGATGAGTTGGCACCTCAGAGCTGGGTTTCTGCTGATTGGTGCCACCCTGCATGGAGCCTAGGTTTTGTTCTGGCAGGTGGTATTCTTTTTTCCAGTTGGTGAAACCAAATCTTCTTGCCCAAGGACTTAAGAAGAGTCTAGATTTTACTGGCCCCTGCTGGGGGGTTCCAGTAGTAGTGGGGGTGGTGGTGATGTGCCAGTCTGCTCTGTAGGAATTGGAAGTGGGCCTGGTTAGAGTGGAGGCACGATATTTCCTCCTGACTCTCTCAGGTCACCATAATGGTCTCCTTGGGATGAAGACCTGGTTCACCTTTTGAATTTTTTTTTTTCTGATTATGTTAGTAATTGATGTTTATTGCAGATAATTTATAAAATAAACCGAAGCATCAATAAGAAAATAAATGTCTGTAAGACTATAACTCAGTGAGAATCACAATTTACATTTTGGATATTCTGTACGTACATTTTTATGACACGATTGTCATGACAAGGAGTGTTCCATGTTTAAACGTGTCACGTGTATTTAGTCACTTTCCCGCTGTTGGGTTCTTTTTTTTTTTTTTTTTTAGTTTTATGACAATCCTCTTTATTTTTAGACCCCCTGTAAGGTTCTCCATAATCTCCAATTGTCTTCAAGCTACTTAATGAAAACTGATTTCTAAATAACCTAGCTTCATATATTGATACCCTTTCCCTTGTCCTACCCTACATTTGAAATGCCACCACTATTTTTTGGTCAATGTAAAAGAAAATCTGTACAGAGTAGAACCTCCATAGTTGACCACTTCCCTACATTGACCACCTCCATAAGTTGACCTAATTTTCATAGACCAGACATGCATCACATGTACGTATCAGTACAGTAGGCCTACGTCCTTCTGTTGACCAGTGTGTCACAGTCTCTCCGATGCTCAACTTACAGAGGTTCTACTGTATTTTATCTATTTTTACCTTTTGAATTTTGGATCAAAATTTCTCTATAGGGATCTCCTTCACCAAGAAATGTGCTTGTCTGGGGGCTCCTGAGGGAGCTGACTTGGGAAATATTTAGGAAATAAATTGAGACATACATTGGATATGTTTTTATCAATTTGTAAGCTTTTATATTACCACCTCTGATCAGCAGATAGCCCAAGGGCATCTATGGAAATTCATTCATCCACATATCCATCCCTCTATATATTCATCTATCCATTTATCCACCTGTTCACCATCCATCCAACCATCTATCCATCCATTTCCCCATATCACTGTGATTCTTTAAAAATCACCTTCCACGCTGATCCCCTAACCCTCCCACCCTCCTTGCCCTACACACCTAGGTCACTGGCCTTATTTCAGGTGTGGCTGGTCACTCTCACCACAGGTTTTTGTGCTGGCTGTCCCCTTTGCCTTGGCCACTTATCCCTAGACTCACGGATGCCCTTTTTCTGACTTTAGGTCTCTGCTCAAAATGTCATCTTCTTCTAGACATCGTCTCTGATCATTCCCTCACCCATGTCACTCTGTGTCCCTCAATCCTGTTGTACTTTTCTTCACCACACCTAGCGCTGCTATCTGAAATACTTGATAGATGTATTTGCTTTTTTATCTGTGCCCCCACTAACTCCATGAAGGCAGGGATCTTACTTGGTTCTAAGTGTTGGGTGAGTAAATGAGTGAGCTCTCTGAGTGTCAGGTCCCTTATCTGCAGCATAATAGATGCCTTGCTGGATTGTATTTTCACATGTACCTTTATTAGATGGGGCAGTGAAAACTTTAGCACAATGTCTGGTATACAGTAGGCACTTAAAGCAAATGCGCATTATGATTAAAAGGTGTCATACTAAGGATTGAAATGCTATTCTCGTCAGAAATCTGATTTATAAGATTCAAGTTAGTACTTGAATCTGGAAGGGTGCCCCAGATAGAGGCCATTTATCCCTTCCTCTGTCCCCAGGCAGAATGGCCTGCAGTGTGGCTCATACCTAGGGGTGCTAACCTCTGCCACTTAGCCAGACCTTTAAGGCGGGGTAGTGAGAGTGTCATCTTTCAGGGCTATGTTGGCCTCACTTGCTACAGAAGTATTGATTTGCAGTTTTTGAAACCCAAAGCTCACTTGGTGGCTCCAACTGGGGTCTGCTGAGAAGGTCTTTCGAAGGTAATGGTGCATTCTCAGGGCCATAGAAAGGGCTTGTGCTGGGTTCCACTGTGGGAGCTACAGTCTATACCCCTGTCTGTCACTGAGTCTCAGGGAACAGAGGCCAGGGCTTTGCTCAGCTCAGGGTGGACTCTGAAGGCCAGTTACATATGTTCATATTCCAAGACTGACTTATTCTAGCCTCACAACCTTGGGCTGGTTTCTTGATCTTTTTGAGCCAAAGTTTCTTTGCCTATAAAAAGAGAGTAATGATACATTCTTCACTGGCTGTTATGAAGATGAAACAAGACAACTCACTAAAGTACCTAGAACAGTGACAATGAGTGTTACTGCTCTCATTATTATTATTTAGAGCTGCCAAGTTTAGCAAATTCAAATGCAGCTTGCCTAGTTAAATTTGGGTTTCAGATTAACAATGACTATTTTTTTAGTAAAGTATGACCCATGCAGTATTTACACTGCAAAATGATTCACTATTGATCCAAAATTAAAATGTTGACTCTCCTGGTCATGCTCACTGCTCCTGTTAGCATCACTGCCCATCTTTGCTGCCCTCTAGCATGTTTTATTGCTGGATATGCCCAGCTTCGGCTGGGAATTAGGAAAACACAGAGATAGCTCTTGGGACTGATCAGTGTTAGATGGGGGCATGGTGTGTATCCTAAAGTGTCCCTGTTGTGTGATCACCCACCTCTCTCCCTTCCCAGACCCCAGCCCTGGTTCAAAGGCTCACTTAACTCTTCCTCTTTCGTGAGGCCTCTCCAGGTCGCCCTAGCCTGTCTGTCATCAGAGCCTCCACCACTCAAGCAGGCATCACATTGCTTGTTTAAATATCCCCCTGCCTCTGTGCTGCCTGCTTCTTCACAGTCAATTCAAGGCGTCACAGCTCTGGGAAATGTATAGTGTTGTTTTGTCATATGCAATTAAAAAAATTCAAAAACAGACTTTTAAGATTTAGCATGCTCTGTTTTTTGACATTATCTTCTATTTTTATTTATAAATATTAGTTGTCTGTTTTTTGAAACTTTGGAAAAAAAAGAAGTTAACTGATGACTCCATACTGAACCTCAGAGTTAAAGCATTCTATGATAGACTTCCTCTTATCTGAAAATGTGAATGTTATTCTTTTTGCATTATTATTATTATTGTTGCTCTATATTTTGTTGCAGGAATCATCTGATTTCTTTTCTAAATGTACCTATCTTCGTTTGTTCTTTAAAAAAAAAAAGACTTTTATTTAGAACAGTTGTAGATTTGCAGAAAAATTGGAAGATAGTACAGGGAGTTCCCATATGCTTTGTACCCAGTGTTCTCTACTAGTAACATTTGACATTAATGTGGCATATTTGTTACGATTAATGAACCAGTATTGATACATCATCATCATCACCACCATCGTCATCATCATTGTTATTTGAGACAGAGTCTTAACTCTCACTCTGGATATAGTGCCATGGCATCATCATAGCTCACAGCAACCTCAGTTTCTTGGGCTTAAGCAATCCTCCTGCCCCAGCCTCCTGAGTAGCTGAGGACTACTGGCTCCCACCATGATGCTTGGCTAGTTTTTCTATTTTTTAGTAGAGAGGAGATCTTGCTCTTGCTCAGGCTGGTTTCAAACTCCTGAGCGCAGGCAATCCACCCTCTCTGCCTTCCCGAGTACTAGGATTATAGGTGTGAGCCACTGCGCCTGCCTGATACATTATTACTAACTAAAATCCATACTTTATTCAGATTCCTTTAGTTTTTACTAGCTGCTGTTTTTCTGGCATACCACACTACATTTAGTTGTCCTTTCTCCTTGGCCTCCTCTTGGTGGTGACAGTTTCTCAGAACTGTATGCATTTTTAATTTACGTGAAAGGCGCCTTTATAG
>NW_003852499.1:2805227-2828637 GCF_000181295.1 Otolemur garnettii
GCCGAGCCCTGTATGTTTTCTTAGGTTTGGCCGTTTGATTAGAATTTCATTTTAAGACATCCTCATAGAGGCTTACAGGTGACAGAGCTACCTGGGCCCTCACTACCAGTTCATAGGTGTTAGGGCCACTTGCTTGGGCATCACTTCATGATGGGAAGCTGATGTGAGCAGTTCAAGAGACTGATTAAACTTGCATTTCACACTTAGATCTCTCCATTCCTGATGGGCTGTAGAGTGAGCTGAACAGGCCTCCTGACAGCTCTGGGCAGGTCCCACTGTCCACCTCTTCCTACTTTCTCCCAAACCTCTTAACCTGACCCAAAGAGCCCGCAGGACAGAATTAGAGACTCAGATGTACCAGTGTGGCCAGGGGTGTCTGGGGGAAGAAGTTGCCCCAGATCCAGGCATAGTTTAATACCTTTTCCCATCCTGAAGGCCCTGAAATTCTCACAGATAGGTCCCCAGACATCATATAGTCAGCTAGATCTTTGAAACTGGGAGGTGGAGGAGAGGCATTGGCAGGGGTGCCAGGCGCTCCTTACCTGGGGCTGGCTTTCCTAGTATCAGGGTACCAGGGAGCTGATAGGAGAAGCTGGCTTCACTCAGCATAGCCTGGCATCTCCAGTGAGTTTTTGGCAGATTCCGGTATGGAAGGGACAGTGAGCCAGCTGGGGGCCCATGGCTTCACTCTCCTCTCTGGCTTGGTATCAGTGGGAATCCGGGAATGACCCAAATCCTCTCTCCCCACAAGCCGTAAGATGTCCCTGGTGGAGCTTGGATGTCTGGCATCTCAACCTGAATAACTGCTCTGAGTCAGAGGACTAGGCAGGGGATATCTCAGGTGGATCACATCATGCCCTCCCCACAGGGCCCATGCAGCCGAGAGGACTGAGGAAATCAGAATGTCTCCTCAGTCTGCCAAAGGCAGAGGCCACTTTTTCTCACCCTCCATTACCCTCCCTCTTTCCCCTGTTTTTCAGTGGGTGATTAAACAGCTGATAGGACGATGTGTCCTCCAGGAGCCTCTGAGCGCCCCTCATGGTGGTCCTGCTTCTCCCCACTCATGCAGTCTTCATGTACAGCCAGCAAGCCCTGTCTTTCTAAGGAGACGAGCTCAGAGAAGACAAGTGCTACTGAGGGACCCCCCTGGGATGTGAACCCCAGCTGACCTTCTCATCTTTTGGAATCTTTGCCATGCTAGGGAGAAACACCAAGGGCTTTATAGCACCTTCTTCCCTCCCAGAATTCCCAGAGTTCTCTGTGGGGCCAGGATTATCTACTCACAGGGGGACCGATTTAGGGAGTACCTTATCCTCCCTTGCTAGAAGGAGCTTGTGGTGTCAGCATAGCGAGCCCACCAGGCTCTGGGCTGTTTGCTGTCCTTGGGGGTTGCTCTGGCCCCGGGAACAGCAGGCCAGCCCAAGGAGACCGTTGCTTGCTATGTGGCCTCACTGTGCAGCCTCCCAGAGTAAATGTGCAGACTCACTGCTATCTCTCTCCCTCTTATCCTTACAGAACTTGTGTTGCACCAGCTCCTCCTCTCCTAACTCTCAAATCATGCTTTGGTTTTGTTTTGCTGGGAAAACTAGGACTCAGACTCATTAGGAAAACCTTGCTGCCTGGTTTCCTGGAGGTCTTCCTGTACATTGCTCTGCCTTGGGTGTTCACAGAGGGTGGGCTGATGGGTGCTGGTGAGGGGAGTGATGTATTCTTACAGGATGGGGGTCCCAGACCCCCACTGGCTCCATTGTAAAATGAGTCCATTTATTCCTCAGGAGTGGGATGAGCACCTGCATTCTTAGGAAGGCCTGCCCTGCAGTGCATGCAGGGAAAATGCGAATGTGGGTTTTAATGATGCCCCAGTCCGTGCTGCTTCTTGGTGATGGCTGCTGTGCTCTCCTGAGCATGGGTAGCAGTCATGCTGCTATTGACTTGCACTAATGACTGGGAAAGACTCATTGATTTCCCTCTGGCCTTGGATGTGTTCCTGTCCCCTATCCCCACTCTGAGCAGTGTGCAGAGCCTTGGGCTTCTCACCTGCCTCTTTCTGACCCTGGGGAATCTTCAGGGAACACAACAAAGACAGCCCCACAGCCCCTGCCCCTGGGACTGCAGGGCTGAGGAGAGCAGAGGCATGGCTTGGGGAGGTCAGCCCCCACCCTGCTGGATGCCTATTTCCTCTTCCAAAGATTTTATGATGAAAAAAATAACATTTAGTATTCTCATCTGGTGCTCATATTAGCAGCCCCACCAAGCTTGCCAGAGTGGCAGACATCCCTCTGGAGGACTAGGAAACACAAGCACCTTGTCAAGCTGGGAATTAGCAGGGCTGGGCCTTGAAACCAGGTCTCCCAGCTGGGGCTCCTCCAATTCTGGCAGCATGACTCCTGCCAGGTGGCCTTTGGCCCGGGCACTCACCCAACCATGAGATGACGCTGTCCATACATTGAACACTGAACCAATGGGGCCCAGGAGAGGCAGGACATGGGTTTGCAGAGAGGTGGAAGGGAGCTGGGCTGGCTCTTTTTCAAGTCCTCTATGTCTGGTGTCTTTTGTCTACTGAGGAGGTGTTTCTGGTGGTCTCTAGGATTCCTCCAAGGGGGCTAGCAGGAGGTGTCCAGGCTTGATTTGCCACATCCCATCCTGCTGTACTGGAGGGCCTGCATCAGTGAATGTCACAATTGGCCCTATTCTGATTTAAAATGTGCTATTGTTTGTATCATTTATATCAATGTCTGTATTTTGTGAAGAGAGAGCCAGGGAATTGTTGGTCTCTATTCTTTTGAGACAGAATTTCACTTTGTCACCCTTGGCAGAGTGCTGTGGCGTCATAGCTCACAGCAATCCCAAATTCTTGGGCTCAAGTGATTCTTTTGCCTCAGCCTCCTGAGTAGGTGGGACTATAGGCACCCACCACAGTGCTTGGCTATTTTTTAGAGATGGGGTCTCATGCTTGCTCAGGCTGGTCTTGAACTTGTGAACTCAGGCAATCCACCTGCCTCAGTCTCCCAGAGTGGTGGGATTACAGGCATGAGCCACTGCGCCCAGCCCTATTGCTCTCTATTCTGATAATCATCGCTCTTAGTGGCATTTCTAGATGCTTTGGGCTCTGAGACACACATTGAGTAGGAAGGTTCTTCTTTTTTTTTTGGACTGGGGCCAGGTTTGAACCCACCACCTCTGGTATATGGGGCCAGCACCCTACTCCTTGAGTCACAGGTGCCGCCCAGAAGGTTCTTCTTCATTTGTCACTGGATAAATTCAAGATCTTTGTCAGTTTGAGGCTGCTTGGGTAGTCATGACAGCTGTAAAGATACTTAAGAGGGAAGAAGCTGCTAGGGGGACTGCCAGTCTCTGGCCCCTCTCTCCTGATTCTTGTTTACCAGACATCTGCCAGGTTCCTGCTGGGGGCCAGGTTCCTGGAGGGCTGGGAGTCATGATGCAGTGGTGAATAAGACATGGCCTCTGCCTCCAAGGGGAAGCAGACCTGAGGTCTTAAAATGCAGTGACAGAGGTGAGCGGGGATAGCTGGAGAGTGGTGGTCTGTTGCACTGGGAAGTCGTCATTCTGCTTTGAAGCTCTTGGCTAAATAACCTTCCCCCTCCCTGCCCTCAGATGCTGGGGTCTCAGCAGAAGTGAGTGGACTGCATTTCTTACTCTTACCATGTCTCCAGGAAGGATTTACCCTCAGCAAGCTGAGACAGTGGTGTGGGCTGTGCAAGTTAGAAAAGTTTAGCTAAAGTAGGTGTAGTGTGTGGTAGACAAAGGCTTTGGGCCTTCAAGGTCTGAAGATGAGCATAGCTGGTGCTTGCGAGATGGCAAGGATGGTTCCAGGGGCCGTTTCAGCCTTCAGTTGCCTTTCGCCGCAGACAAGATCTCCTTAATACATCTGGTTAGCTTCTTAGAGTGCTATATCTGACAACCCCTGGGTCCTTCTGATAGCATCAAGGATTCTGAAATCTTGGGGGTTTTGTGACTAGAAAATGACTAGAAAAATTCAGCAGTAGAATTTGCTTGGGGGTTTTGTGACTAGAAAAATTCAGCAGTAGAATCAATACACTTAAATGGTAGAAAATTACATCTTTATTTTCCACCAAGATTTAACTGAAATTTAGCACTTACTTTAATTAAGGATCTAGGCAAAAACTTATATTAATATGAGTTTCTGAGACTGTTACCAAAAGAGATGACACATAGATTTGTATCACATCACAGCTGTTGCACAAATCTCCAAAAGCAGATCCACTCATTTCCACTTAGACAGTGTGCCAATTTTTAGGTATGCCAATTAATAGGTCTTACTATTTAACGTGTTGATAAAGAAGCTAGTTATATTAGTCTATCACAAATTTATATCTAAATATTTTGAGAACTCTATTTCTATACATTGAGTCTTCTTTTTGCCCTGTGTAATTATTTCATACATTTTAAAACATACTGAGAAGGGGGTCCATAGATTTCTTATGACTGTTATAGGGTTCCATAGCTCCAAATGAACATACCACGTCCCTAACCCTATGAGAAGCCTCAGGCAGAGAGTAGCAGTCCCGCCTGGCTGCTGTGTGAAGGGACAGCAGAGGGGGACACCCAGCAGCTGCTCTCTGGGGACTGATTTGCTCAGGGAGGGTTCCTGAGGACCCGTGCTCAGTGGGCATCTGCTGGGCTCCCACCTGCTGCTGCCACAGCTGCCGCCCGCGTGGCTAACTGCACTTTGGAAGCGTGTGGTTTAAGTCCACAGTGTGCCTGAGCCCAAGCAGGAAGTAAGCTGAGTGCCAGAAGGTCCTGTTCTGCTATCAGCCGGCTTCTTTCTGGATCTTGACTTCCCATCTGGAAGAGGGGAAGGTTGGGCATAATGATTTTTTTCTTGATTGGGATTCTCCAAGTGTGTCTGTGATAGTACTGGCTTCCATGAGGCTGAGGTAGTCTGTACTAAAATTAAAAATTAATAATGTTTTCCCAATTTACTAAAAAGTTACATTGGTGAAGAGAATTTTCTCAGTTTACAAATGCTCTTACATATCTTTTTACTAAACCTTCAGAAGCTGATACTCCTTGTCTGCCAGTAAGTACTTGGAGAGGGAAAAAGGAGTGAATAAGAAGTGAACCATTGTTCATGGAAACACGTGGAACTGGCCAATCATGTTTAATGTCTCAACTTAATTTGGGATCGTGGTTTTCTGTTGCATGTGGTCCTTGTGGAGTCTTTTACTAGACCAATCCTAGTTCAAATGATGGAATAAAGCATGTTGGGATTCCAAGGACCTTTGGAAAGAGCTTTGCAAATGGACATCTGCAAAGTCCCTTCCCACTGTGCCATTCCATGAATCAAGCCACTGTCTTCTGCTCAGAAAGTTAACTCTTGTTCTGGGTGGACAAAGGGGTGAGTGGATGGTGAGTCTGTGTCGGGGGTAGTCTTTCTCCAGAGGAGATAATGCTCCTTTTGCACCCAAGCACCAAGAAAAGCAGTGGCACACCCAGGGTATCCCCAGACTTCCCTGTTCTGTGCAACGTGATGAGAGAGGAAAACAAACCAGACATTACCATGGAAGTGACAGGAAGACCAGCTGGTGGGTTGTTAGCTGTGTCTACTGAACAGGACAGGTGCACTTGGGAGAACCCAACTTCTCTCATCTCTCTTGGCTTGCCCAGGAGCTCAGCTAAAGTCAGAGGGCTAATGAATCACCGTAGTACAAGTCATGGAAATTGCCATGTGTGTCCTGATGACTCCTAGAGAACTCTGGGTCCACGGTGACACCTCCTACAATGTGCACCTTCTGTGAACATTGCTCACTTGGGAGTTCTGTCTGCTGCACACCACTCCTCGTGGGCAGCAGCTGGGCTTTGTCCAGCCCAGCAGTCTAGCAGGGGTCCTCAAACTTTTAAAATAGGGGACCAGTTCACTGTCCCTCAGACTGTTGGAGGGCCAGACTGTGGGCCCTGGGATGAGTCAGCTGCAAAGCAGGACAGGCAGCGGCAGCAAAAACACCCAGTGGGCTGTAGTTTGAGGATGCCTGGTCTAGGGGCTGTAGCCTGGGGTGGGAGACTGCTGGTAATCTTATAACTGCCTTGTCAAGTGTCTACTCAGGAATCAATTATTTTCAGGTGTTGAGGGCTGGGGTATTTCTGGTAATGGCTATTTTAGCCCCAACTATGTTTCTTCCTTCTTTCTGGGTTCTTCCAGCCCAGGGAACTTACACTTAGCTCATCCGCAGGCTGTTGGAGGGTTGAGGAGACTTCTCAGGCCTCAGAGAGGGCCTGTAGGTCTTAGCACCTTTTCTGGAATAGGAAGTCATAAGAGTGGAAGTTGATGGGTGTGCTGTTCTATGCAGACAAGGGACCCCCAAAGGCTTCAGAATGGAAGCCTCAGGCCCTTGGAGTTGGTGTGATCTGCAGCTGGCTCCCTGCACACACTGCCCATCTGTGGTTACAGTGTTGTGTGTGTTGCTATGTACTGTTCTCACCACGCCCGGTGGGGTTGAGAAGGCCATGTTCAGGCCAACTCGGGCCATGCCTATGAGCGGTTCTGGGTGTCCCAACTCTGCTTGCTGAGCACTGAGCATCAGTGGTTATTTATTTATTTATTTTTTGAGACAAAGCCTCAAGCTATCCCCCTGGGTAGAGTGCCATGGCATCACAGCTCACAGCAACCTCCAACTCCTGGGCTCAAGTGAGTCTCCTGCCTCAGCCTCCCAAGTAGCTGGGACCACAGGCATCCGCCACAATGCCTGGCTCTTTTTTGGTTGCAGCCATCGTTGTTGTTTTGGCGGGCCTGGGCTGGATTTGAACCCGCCACCTTAGCTATATGTGGCTGGCGCCTTAGCTACTTGAGCCACAGGCGCTGAGCTACATCAGTGGTTATTTGTAGCAGTATCTTCTCCCTTCTTCACCTAGACTTCCCCAGCGGCATGACATAGCAGGAAGAACTGTGGGTACCGAGGAGGCAGGGCAGGGTTCACTGATGTATGTCTTTGTGCAAGCTTCTAGGCCACAATGGGTCTGTGTTCTTCTATGAGATGAGTAGCCCAAGCCTTCCACGGGTGAGATACTTCATGAATTGTAAGGCTTTATAAATTGCCTGAAGTTGGTTCTTTTACCCTGTCCACCTTTGTGCTTTAATTTCCCCCTTGTTTTGCCCACCCTATGAGCTGAGTTGAATTTCCTTCCCATTTTCTGAATGAATCAAACTGCCTACTGCCTGCATCCCCAAGGAGAAGAGGTGCAGAGAGTTTACTGTCTACGTAGGAAACAAGAGATACACGAGCAGAGAGATGGCAATTCAAGGAACATAGGCTGATTGCTGCCTTTCTCGTTTCCCAAACAAAGGTTTTCACAAATTCTAGTTCTTTGAATACCATAATCATGATTTTGGATACCACTGCTTACTAGTTTCATGATTTTAGACATAGCCACTTACTATCTGTATTATCATCTGCTGAATCTTTTTGCTACATTGGCTTGCCTTTCAAACTTAAAATTTATTTTAAAAGAAAATATTGTGTCACCATATGTGGAGACTCAATGTCACTGGCTGACAAATAGCCAATAATTACAAACATAAATACAACAGAAACAAAGGGACATCATTTATTTCTAGCTGAACACCATTGGCTACAGGAGATCTAAGGCTGGAGACTGCTCATTCTTTGTGAAGAAGAAACCTCAGCCCGCATCAGAGAGGTTAAAGATGTACTGGTATCAAATGGAGACTTTATCATTGCAGGATAATTGAACAGGGATCTAACTTTCCCATTATTTTAAAAATATTATTTGGGCTCAGCACCCATAGCTCAGTGGTTAGGGCACCAGGGCTGGTGGGTTTGAACCTGTTCAGGGCCTGCGAAACAATAACAACAATAACAAAAAAATAGCTGAGCGTTGTGGTGCGCACCTGTAGTCCCAGTTACTTGGGAGGCTGAGGCAAGAGAATCTCTTAAGCCCAAGAGTTTGAGGTTGCTGTGAGCTATGATGCCACAGCACTCTACCACGGGTGGTATAGTGAGACTCTGTCTCAAAAAAAAAATATTATTTGATGTTATATTTGTTTGTAATTTAATGCCCCCTCATTCTGTACTCAGACAATATTACCAAAACACTTAATATGCTCTCTAGAGCAACACTTGTCCCTGGACTGTTTGAAGACTTTGAGAATGGGGATTTTGTCTTATTCATTCTTTGCTCAGGGGAGGGAGAGATTCATCAGAGCTGGGATTGGCAAAGAAGGCTTTCCAGAGGAGGTGAAGTCTTTCTTGTCTCCTTTAAGCCCCGTTCCATCTTACAGTAGCCTGGAGTCTCTGCTCATCCCTCCCTGTCTCCACCCAGGTGCTCTCCAAGTCCTGCTTCTCTTTCCAGAATGGCTTTGCCTTTGATTCTCCCACCTCTCTCCCCAAACAGGGAAGAAAACATCATGGTAATCTGCAGGCTGCTCAGAGCATCCCCCTCCCCACCATGCCCTGAAATAGAGGGCTGAGGAGAACAAAATCTAGAAGCTGGAGTGGGAAGGAGGGTTGGAGGAAGAAAGAGGAAGGGATGAGGGAGGAAGAGAGGAAAAAGAGAGTGGTCAGGAGACCTGCGGGGTAAGCCTGAGCCCCGGAACTGGCCACCCTCCAGCCAGTGGGATGGGGCTGGGGATTGGTGAGCTGCTGAGGGAAGGGGTGGGGCTTGGGAGCTGTTAGTATTTTTTCTTTCTTTCTGTCTTCCCACCCTCCCTTCCTCTCCAGTTTTCTTTCTCTCTTCTTTCTTTCAGCACCTCTCCTTCCCTCTGTGCCATTGGACAGATTCCATAGGCCATAATGATTGCTGTTCTATGAAGCTGGGGGCGTCCATGTTTGTTAGTTCAGTCTTTATAACTATACAATCCTCCAGAAAAAAGGCACAGCCACAGTCTCCTATGGATAGAACACTGGGAACTGTCGACATAATGCAGCAGTGGGATCCTACATTCTTTAGTCGCCACCAGAAATCTCCTTTCCAGTGTTGCCATGAGCACCTGTTCTCTCCCTCCTGACACTGGGCTCAGGAATCTTAGACCTTTCCCTCTATCATCATTTTATGACTATTTTTTTCTTTTGTTTGTTTGTTGTTGTTTGAGACAGAGTCTTGCTCTGTCTCCTGGGCTAGACTGGTAGAGTGCCATAGCCTCAGCCTAGCTCACAGTAACCTCTGACTGTGGACTCAAGCAATCCTCCTGCCTGAGCCTCGCAAGTAGCTGGGACTACAGGTGCCATGCCCACCTGGCAAATTTCCTATTTTTAGTAGAGACAGGGTCTGGCACTTACCCTGGCCGGTCTTGAATTCCAGAGCTCAAGCATTCCTCCCACCTCAGCCTCCCAGAGTGCTGGGATTACAGGTTTGTGACCATGCCCTGCCTACTGCCACTTTTGAAGTTGTTACTAATGATAACAGATGCTTCTACTGTGCTAGGCTCATTAAGTCACTTGTCTAATCCTTATAACAACCCCATGAAGTACTTCCTTCTGCTGCCCCATTTTGCAGATAAGAAAACAGAGGTTATGTCACTTGGTCAAGCAGCTGGTGATAGTGAGGGGTTCAGGCCCAGCCTGAGCGCTCAGTCACTGCAATGTCCAGGGATGGGATGACTGCTATGGGAGCCTGAATAGGGCAGGGGGAGTCCTAGCTTCCAGCATTTGGATTGTCACCCCTGAGGGAGGTTCCAGAGAGGAGAAGAGAACCTCTCAACTTCGGAGTCCTCTGTGCTTACCTCTTTGCTCCCTGTTCCCTCTGTTCTGCTGACCCTGTTTTCTGTCCTCTCAGCCTAGGTGAGGGGTTGTGGGTTGGGGAATGGCTAGATCCCTGTAACTTTTCACTACCCCTGGGCTGGGTTTGGTGAAAATCAGTCTGCTCAGGACCACCCCTGAGACAGATGGGTGGTGTGGAGCCAGCAGGCGGAGAGGCAGCGTGAATTTCTGGAGGGCGAAGCTGGAGAACCACACTGCGAGGACAGAGGGAGCACTGGAGTTGGATCCAGTTGGATTCTGGTGTGGAATGTCTGTTGCACCTGGGGGCAGCTCTGGATGTTCCACAGGTGTGTGTCCTCTTCTTCCTGTCCAGGAGCATCAGGTGAGGGCACAGTGGGCCCAGGACGCCTTTATCTGGGGCACACCCAGCCTCCCTTCTTCCAGCTTCAGATGCCCCCCTCGATGGTGCTCATTCAGATCTTGCAGGAGAGCAGGTACACTTTTCTTTTTTGAGACAAAGTCTCAGTCATTCTGTTGCCCAGGCTAGAGTGCTGTGGGCTTCACCTAGCTCACAGCAACCTCCAATTCCTGGGCTCAAGTGATCCTTCTGCCTCAGCCTTCCAAATAGCAGCCACTACAGATGCCCACCACAATGTCTGGCTATTTTTTTCTATTTTTAGTAGAGATGGGGTCTTGCTCTTGTTCAGATTGGTCTTGAACCTTGGCCTCAAGTAATCTTCTCAGCTCAGCCTCTCAGAGTGTTAGGATTACAGGCGTGGGTCACTTTGTCTGGCCCAGGTATACTTTTTATGGGGATCAAAGCTCTAGGCCAGTGTTTTTCAACCTTTTCTATCTTGCAGCATACTTGAACCTATAGTTAAATTCTGCAGCACACTTAAATTGTGTTGATCAAAAATAAAAGAGTGAAAAAAAGAACATACTTACTGTATGTTGAACTTTTGAAAATAATTTAATGATCTTTAAAAAGTAGTGTGGCACACCTAATATCCTCTTATGGCACACGGGTTGAAAATCACTGCTCTAGACCCATGATGCTGGTGCCTGAGCACCAGTAGTGGAGCAGGGCTCTGGAAACCACTCCATATTTTTAATAGAGACAGGGGTCTCACTCTTGCTCAGGCTTGTCTTGAACTCATGAGCTCAAGCAATCCTCCTGCCTCAGCCTCCCAGAATGCTGGGATTACAGGCATGAGCCACCACTCCTAGCCCCTACACTATATTGATTGTTTCCTTTCTAAAGGACTGTGGCCCAGATGGGGATCCTTCCTTCCTTCTCTCCACCTTTCATAAACTTCTTACCTTGGAGCCTAATGTTGCATCAAGTAGACAGCCTTTGGGATGGAGCACCCCTCGATTGTGGAGGTCTACTGCTGGTCAGGGGTAAAGAAAAAGGATAGTCAGGTTGTTGGGACATTTGTGGAGGTCAGTATTTACAGAAGGAAAGAAAAGGCCAAACGTTGGAGATACGCAAGATGACCCATATCAATGTGCAGCAGATTCACTGCATGGGGGGCTTCCTGTGGAGGATGAGTACTTCCTCTGCCCACAGCCTCTTGCATTCTGGGTCATTCTCTCCTGTTGCTGGGGGCCCAGGAAGTGAGAGTCAATTCAATCACTAATCGTAGCCTAAGCAAAGCTAAATCTCACAGATATGATGGAATCTTCCTCCCCTAAATGCAGGTGAAATTCCGTTCAGGACCTAAGGGCTATGGTTTATCTCTGCTGCCACTCACCTCTACAGGTTTGGGTAATTGCAGATTGTCTGCCCAGATCTTGCCGTCGGCATATATATGTACGTCCATATGTCTATACATGCTGTCTTACTATATGGACTGGAACCAAGAGTGGCAGGACTAGGGAGGTTGTCTGGAGGAGAAAATTCTGGTGTAAACCTCAGTTTGAATGCTGGCTGGAATCTGAATCCCAGCTCAGCCACTATGGGATGTGTAACTGTGGACAAATCATATGATATCTCTATTTCTTCAGTTTTTGTGTCTGTAAAACTAATCTGGTTGAATTGTTTTGTAGAAGACTGGCATAGAGTGAGTGCTTAATAACTATCAAGGAAACAAATGACTAAATGGTATACGGCGTGTCAAAGTGCCCAGCACAGTGCCTAACACATATGGGAAGCTCAGGGTTAGTTGTTCTTCCAGTTCCTTCATCTCAGATCCGAAGATCCCTCAAACACTCTCATCTTTGAGTTAAGATTCCACATTGTATATCAAATGATCACATTGTACTCCATAAATGTATATAGTTATGACTTTAATTAAAAATTAAATTAAAAACAAACCACTCTCATCATTCTGGCTGCTGGGATGACCTGCCTGTCATGGGAGACCTATAATCTCTCATCCTAATTATTCTCCACTCCTCTTCTGGCCTGGCTGGAGGGGCCAGAGTGAGACTCCAACATTGCCTGATTATCCAGGTGCTGTGGAGGGACCTCCTTCAGAAAGACAGCTGCTTTCATTCTTTCTTCTTTCCGAAGTCTCTGGAAAGCTTTCCCAAGAGCTAAAACCCCACTCATACCTCCCCAGGAGGCCGGACGGTACCCGGAAGACTCAGCTGTAATCATAGAGACTTTTGCATTCCTGGGCCCGTGTAGATCTTCCACCTTTGTGCCCTGGTTGATATTCGCACCTTAATTTAAGGGTATTAAGGTGGTTTGTTACAGTGAGCTCTTTTAAAAAGTGAATCATCAACCTAATTGACCAACTTTTAAAATCTGGATTTTCAAATGCCAGCTTTGCTGCAGTGAGGTGCACCTGTAGCCTTCTCGCTGTGCTTTAATTGGGGAGGGCATCTCCTCTTTATACGACTCTAAGCACAATCTAGCCTACGAGCTCACTGTAGGAAAGGAGAATAAATAGAAACTACCTCTTTTGCTTGACTATGCAGTATCTTAAAACTCACAACTCAGGAGGGAAGTTCTTCTTAAGGTCTAACCAAAATCCCTCCAGAGCAGCCATATGTCAGCAAAGGAGCAGGTCAGATGGCATGCATTTGATTGGCCCCACTGGGCTACTGTGCCTGGGGATTGTCTCAGGAGGCTCCTTTTAAGGCTCCCATGTCCTAGGCAATGGAGCAATGGGAGGATCGGAAACTATTTTCCTTGTGAGCCTGAGGAGGAGGGAGTCTAGCTGGCTCTGTATCGGAACTCTTTTCCAAGCTTTGTCTCTAACTCAGGACAAGTCATGCGACTTTTTCCAGGTCTTATAATTCAGTGTTATCAGCTGGTTTGTGTTCCCCCACCTCCTGTACCCTGCATCTACCAAGGAGGTCAGCTCACCCGCTCACCGTGTCCTGCAGAATCACGTGCTCCTGTGTGTGAGGTACATAGCGGTCATCTGGTCCATGCTTCAAGCTCTGGAATAGGATGCTCATGTCCCTGTCTTTCAAACATTGTTCCAGGGGCTTCTCCGTCCCCTCTGATAACATCTCCCTATGCTTTCTGACCTGAATCTCTCTTGCTGCCATCTCAAACCCTTGGTCTACTTAGTCCTGGCCTCCGGGGAGGCAAAGAACAGCTGCTTGGCCTCGCCCCTGTTCCTTCCTTGTTCTTGTTGGGGTATCACCTCCATGCGTCCAGCTTATGAATCCCCCAGCAATTTCTTTGTCACTAGATCACATTGCAAGCTCCTGTCCAAATGTTGTCTGGCTGCTTCCTGTTCCAGGCATCTCCCTCCCACCTGAGTATTTGTGTTTCTGATTATTTATCCCCAGATGCAAAGGCCACATTTTTCCAGGTTGAATCTGCTCATTGTTACTTCCTGCCTGGGTTTGCTAACATCTCCAGCTCCCTTTTGCAGCCACCACTGCAGCCCTGTTGGCGTGGAATCATGTATTTCCAGCCTTCAGAAAGCAAACCATGTCGGGAATAGGATGGGGACAGGCAGTTACCCTGTTGAGAGGGCCCCACCCCATCTGAAGTCAAGGCCCTCCCCAGGAGAACGTCTGAATTGATGAGCACAAAAAGCCATCAAAGTCCTGCCGGCAGGGGAATGACCTAGACTGAGCCCTGTCCCAGCTGTCGGGCTTTCTCTGAGTCTCCTGAGCCGAGAACAAGGAGACGCCTTCCTGCCCTCTTGGCCTTGGCTCTTTCCAAACAGCCATCACCAGTTCTAATTAAATACTCAGCAGATGAAGTGACCGAGCGCCAGATGAGGGGGCTGGGGCGATGCTGTGCGCTTGGCCATTTCCTGTCCAGGCCCAGCTGTGCCAGCATGGCAGGGGCCACAGGTTAATGCAGAGGTAGAGTGAATGTGCCCCCATTTTTTTTAAAGGAAGAGTTTATTTTAGTTTTTTTTTCTATTTTATTTTATTGTAAGTCCTTGATGACTCAGAAAGTCAGAGTTGGAAGGGACCTTTGAGAGTCTTTAATCCATGGCTCATTTTACAGATGGAGGCCCATGGAAGTTCAGTAACTTACTCAAATTCACAAAGTGTTTTAAACTGTTCTCTGCCCTCTACCTGGGTGCTAGGATTAGGTCCGGAAAGTTAAATCTCTCATGATTAGGAGGGGCTCAGAAATGGATGCCTGTTCCGAACAACCCCGTCTTCAAGGGAATTAAGTCTCAGCTTACCTGTATTTTCCCTCATCTTTTCCATGAACCAGAGCTGGAAGGCAAAGTTGGGTGCTGCGGTAACTCATCAGCGCCCCAGGAGTCTGGTTGGCCATGATCACACTGAAATCCAGGGTATGATGTAGGGTGAGTTGGATGCTGTTCCCAAGAGACTTTGGAACTTGTGTGGCAAGGGAGCCGGCTTAAACCCTGACTTCACCCATCCCGTCCCCCTCCCTGGTTCTCTTCCTTCCTACCCTCCACAGTTCTGAGTAAGAAGACGTTACTGGTTAGGAGCATTCCTCAGAAGATGTGGATGTATTTGGAACAATTTGAAAATTCATCTGGGGGAATAAACAGCTGCAGTTTGAAACACAAACACAGACACTTGTGCTGCTGTGTCCCCTCCACCCACCCTGATCCCTACCTCCCTGATCTGGGAAAAGTGCACACACCCAAACCATGTACAAACACAGAAACCCGCGTGAATGATCGGAAAGACCACTGTGCGAGGGAAAAGAGATTAGATATCCTAGAGACTGGCAAATTCCATGTGGTGACAGAGACTGCATCGTTTTAAGAACACTCCTCTGGAATCCAAGGGACCTTTTTTCTCAGGGTTTGTAGAGCTCTTTGCAAAGTAGAGCTATTTCTCCCTTCTAAGAACCTTCTACTTCCCTAGGGGAAGGAGAAGAGAAAAGGAACAACATTTGTTGGTCACCTGAGTGCATGCCAGATATATATTTTCTTAAGAAAATTGTTGTGACTTAGCAATTATTGTTGCATTATGATTCCCATTTTACAGAAGCTGAGGCTTTCGCAGATGAAGCTGGGGCTGCATTTCAGAGCCATGCACTTTTTGTGACACTGTGCTGCTCTCCTAGTCCTGTGTGCCATGGTATTATCCGACAGAGGCTTTCAGAACCTATAGTCTCTCTGAGGGCCATGTGATTTGAGGGCACAGCTGCTAACCACCCATTACATGTGCCCGTTTCCTCTCTGAAGATGGAAATCATGCAATTTGGCTATTTGGCAGAGCTGGTAGAATTCTTAATGAGATGAAGTCTTGAGTCCTCTGAGGTGTGATTAGCAATAACTATTCAAGAGATATTTGCCAGCCCTCTAGTCTGGAAGCATTGCGCAGGGGTGGTAGGTTCAGTCAAAGAGTTTACTAGGCCCTTACTGTGCATAGCCAGGGTGCTGGGTGGGGCTGCGGAGTCCCAGCTCAGGCAGACAGCAGGGGGCGTGAGTCTCTTCCAGCTTAACAAGGGACAGCTTTCTGGGCTGCAGCTGGGTTTTATAGGCTCCACTTTTTTCCTTCAGAAACTCCTCCTTCCAAAACAAATCCTATTACCTCCTCCAGCTATAGGCTGCTCACTTTCCTCTCCTTTATAGCTACATTTAAAAACAAAAAAAGTTATATATTGAAGTATAAAATATATCAGAAAAACACACAAAATTGTAAGTGTACCACTTGGTGAATTATCACTAAGTGGACACACTTGTGTGACTGTCCTCCTAAGAAACAGAACATTCTTGGACTCCCGGCAGCCTCCCTGGGGCCTCCTCTCAGTCCTGTAAGGTCTTGGCTATCCTGACTCCTAGCATCACAGATGAATTGTGCCTGTCTTTGAACTTTGTATAAGTGGAATCATGCAGTGTATATTTTGGCTTTTTTTTTTTTTTTTGGTGTTTGGCTTTTTTCCCCCCTTTTTTGCTCAGTGTTAATAAGAGTGTGAGATTCATCTATGTTGTTGTGTGGCTTATTCATTCTTAAATATTATAGTATTTCATTATTTGAATATACCACATTTTACTTATCCATTCTACTTTTGATGGAATGGGTAACATTAGGGTGTTGCTATGACTATTCTTTTACATATCTTTTGGTGAATGCATTTCTGGAGGGTATATACATCTAAATATATATATACACACACCCCCTAGAAGTGGAATTGCTGGGTTATTTTGTAAGTATATGTTCACACTACTGAACAGTGTGTCTGCACTGACTCGTATTCTCCATTAGTAGTGTATGAGAGAGTTTCAGATTCCCCACGTTCTGTCAACACTTAGTATTGTTGCTCCTCCAAGTTTTAGCCATTCTCGTACATGGGTATGTCAGTGTGGCTTCAATTTGCCTTCTCTGATGACTAATGAGGTGAAAACCTTTTCATCTGCTTTTCCCAGCCATTTGGATATCTCTTTTGTGAATTGCCTGTTTGAGTCTTTTAATCATTTTAAACAATGTGTTGCCTTTATGTATTTGAAGGAGTCCAAGCCTGTTGCCGAATATATGTTTTGTAAATGTCTTTACAAATGGATTTTCTTTGTGTCTTTTTGTGAATAGAGGTTTTCAATTTTATTTTAGCCTAATTTATTCGTTTTTTCTTTATGATTAGTGCTTTTTGTGTCATGTTTAAAAGTCACCAATTATCTAATTGATGTATTCATTAACATTATCTTCCAGAAACCTTATTGGTTAACCTTTCACATTTAAACCTGAAATCCAGACAGAAGTGATTTTTGGTGGGGGTCGGGGGGTTGTCTATATGTTGCATGAGGTGTGAGTCAGATTAATTTTTCTCTACTTGAGTATGTGATTGACCCCATCCCATTTATTGAAAGGATCACTTTTTCATTGCTCTGCAGTGATACCATGTCATAAGTAGCATCCATAGATGTGTGAGTGTGCTTCTAGACTCTATTTTATTCCATTGGTCTGTTTGACTTTCCTTCTGCCAATACCACATTCTCTTAATTCCCGTATTTTGTAGTAGGTCCTGTAAGGTCTTGACTGTCCTGACTTCTAGCATCACAGATGAAGTTTGCCTGTCTTTAAACTTGGTGTAAGTGGAATCGTGCAGTATGTATTGGGTGCTTGGCTTTTTTGCTCAACATTAATGAGAGTGTGAGATTCATTTCTATTATTGCAGACTTTTCAAAAGTTATTTTTACTTACTATTCTCACTATTTTTAATTCTCATGCAACCTGCTCTAACCTGCCTTCCGTCCCACCACTGTGTCCCAGATGATCTTGGTTAGGTGACCAAGGTCCTTCAGTGGGTGCTAAACTGAACAGAATTTGCTTAGTTCTCAGCTTCTTTGACATTTTAGCAACATTTACCACAGCTGACTGTTCCTTCCTGTTTGAAACACTGTCTTCCCTGATGCCTTTCTTTCCCAATTTCCCTCTTAAACGTCCCTGGATGCTTCCTCTTAGTCTCCTGGGCTGGGTTATTCTGCTCTATCTGATTTTTTTTAAAGGTGAGTCTTCTTTGAAACTCATTCCTAGGCTCTCTTTTCTCATTTTACAATCATGCGCAAGGTGATTTGTGTTATTTTCAACATTTCTGTCTTTTGCCTTTCTGGTAAGAGAGCTCCCAAATTTATAATTTCAGCTTGAATTTTCTTCAGAACTCGAAACCATAGATTATCTCCATCAGAAATTTTTCTTCAGTGAATTTCTATCTGAATAGTCCTCTTAATCCAGGTTTTTTATATCAAAAAAAAAAATCTTTCTACCTCTTCTCAATGTACTCCATCCTAACCAGTTGTGGCTTCAGACAAGGAATTTAACTTTTTTGAGATTCAGTTGCCAAGAATCATTAATGAAGAGAATGCTTTACCTCCTTCACAAGGAAATGAAGAGAATGGCCTAAATTATTTCTGTAATTTTCTTTGTTGTCTTTATTCCCTATAAAATATTAGTCATCGTTCCACTTACATTCCTATTAAGCAACCTTTATCTTTAATGTTACTGTGGTCATTTTCATTCTAACCGTCTGGAATGGTGGGGCCTAAAAAGAGGGGAAAAAGAAGGCACAGAAATGCCATCTGAATTTATCCCACAACTAGTTGTCAGACCTAGGCAATAAACCCTTAGATGTCATCCATCAAAATCTCTTCACAGAGAACTCTGGATGGTGATCCTCAGAAACCCAGAAGTGCAAATGTCCAATCCCCAGCTTTGATTACTGGTCTAGGGAAGGGAAAGAGAAATAAAGGTGCTGCCTTTTCACTCTGCTGTGGGGACGAGAAACAGGGTTTACTTACTTGCTCATTGCTCAGGCCCTGTGATTCCCCAACTCTCATCATAATCACTTCGGATCCTTTCTGGGTCAAAATTACCTCCTGTATCTATTAAAGCTGGAGTTTTGGTGTCATAAGTGTATATTACTCAGGATTAAATAGATTGAAAGTTTTTCATGTGGTTCACTGGTTCTCAAATATGAGCATTGTCAGAATCACCTGGAAAACCTGTTGATGACTGTATCTCCCTGTATGGTTTTATTAGTTGTTGCCCTAGGGATTACAATAGATATACTTTTTTTTTTTTTTTACAGTCTACTTAGATATTTTATCACTTGAAGTGGGATATAGAAAACTTGCCATCTTATAGATCCCTTTACTGTCCCCTCTTTGTGTTGTTTTTGTCTTATGTGTATAGTTGTATCTTGATAGTTCTATCAGAACATGTTATAATTTTTGGTTTCAACTGTCAAGTATATTTTAAAGAAATCAACACATAAAAATAATACATTTTATTTTCTCAGATATTTACCATATTTTTGTGGTTCTTCTTTTATTCCTGATGCTCTAAGTTTCTTTTTGTTACCTTTTCCTTCTGTCTGAAAAATTCCCTTGAGCAATTCTTTCAGAGCAAGTCTGTTGGCAAAAAGTTATCTTAGTTTTCCTCCATCTGAGAAGTGTTTCCTTTCATTCCTGAAGGCTATTTTCACAGGATATAGAAATCTTGGTTGACAATCGTTTTCTTTTAGCATTTTCAAAATGTTATTCCACTACCTCCTGGATGCTGTGGTTCCTGATGATAAATCTGTGGTAGTTAAAATTATTGTTTCCCTGTAAGTAATGCATTGTTTGTCTCTGGCTACTATTAAGACTTTGTCTTTGTCTTTACTTTTAAGTACTTTGATTATGATGTGTCTAGGGGTGGGTTTCTTTGGGTTTTTCCTGTTTGGGGTTTGTTGAACTCCAATAATCTGCTTATGATTGGTGTCTCCCACCACATTTGGGAAGTTCTTAACTTTTATATTTGCAAATATTTTTTTCTGTACTAGACCCATTCTTCTGTCCTTTTAGAGCTTTAGTGGCATGAATGTTAGATGTTTTTGGTATGAACTCACAAGTCTCTGAAGTTATTTTAATTCTTTTCCATCTTTTTCTCTCTCTGTTGTTCATATTGGATGATTTTTATTGATTTTTTCAAGTACTCTCTTTTCTCTGTCATATCTATTCTGGTATTGAGTCCATCCAGTGAGCTTTCTATTTCAGTTGTATTTTTAAATTCTAAAATTTCCACATGGTTCATTTTTATGTCCTATAATATTTTTTGGTGAACATTTCTGTCTTTCTATGCTATTTATTTCAAGAGGCTTTGCTTTTCCTTGGGACATTTTTATAATAGCTACTTTAAAGTGTTTTTCAGATAATTCTAATATCTTTGTAATTTTTTTTGACTCTTAAGATTGGGTTTTTAATTGTACACTATACTGTCTCACTGAATTTTACAATCTACTATACTATTTGTGAGCCTGAGTCTAACTTCCCAAACTCCATTCATGCCCCAATGCCACGCCACATAATCACCAGCCCAGGGACCCCTCCTTTCCACATATCTTTGTAATCTTGGCGTTGACATGTGTTGATTGCCTTCTTCTAACAAATGATTTTGTGGTTCTTTGTATGATCAGTAATTCTAAATTACACCCTGGACATTTTTAACATTATTAGAGTCTGGATCTTGTTTAAATCTTATTTGTGCTTTAACAGGCAAAGGATGATTGAGTTCAAGCTACAAGTTCTTACCATGATTCTATGGGCTGTGGTTTGAATATTAGTTTTATTTTCAAATTCTTGTGCTATTTGGGCCTGTCCTTCAGATACTAGCACATGGTCAGTTTGGGACCTTGTTAGTGGTATTATATAGTTTAGTCCTTAAAGTAGGGTTTGTGTATGAGGCCATACAACTTATTTATCTAGCAGCGACTATTTAGGGTCAGATTTACGCATGTAAAGTTTAGGGGTAAGCCAAGGAGTTTATGAACAGTTCATTAGGCCACTTTACTGAGCTCTTCCTTCTCCACATTCTTCCCAGTATTGTCCAGCATCCTGGGACCCCCTTTGCCATCGTCTACTGGACTCTACTCTCCCCTGCTACATACTCACAACTTCTGCACCTGTTTCTGGGGGAAATGGTGAGAGGACACACAGAAAGAAATAAAGCAAGAGGTTTACTCTACTGTTTTTGGAGGGCAAAAGAAGGTTCCCCTCCCTCAGGATTTTAGGGACCTGTGTGTGAGGGTGCAAAAGAATAGAGAAAATAAAGGAGAGCTTTCTTCCAGTCTCTTTGAATGTTAAGGAATTCCTTTCTTATTTATAAAGCCAAATACAGAGGGCTTTTACCGGGGCGCTCTGTGTCCATGCTGATGCTCACTTCTGGGTTGTTGGAGTGCTTGAGTCTAAGCTGGAGGGTCCTGGAGGAAAAGAATGTCATTGTGAGGTGGCATAGGAAGAGAAGATATTTGAAGAGAAATGTGTGAGCTCTGTACAGGCTATTAGTCAGGATTGTAAATGAATAGACCCCAGAAGCAGAAAAAGTGGAATCTGATGAGATCTGCATTCAAGTAAAAAGGTAAATACTTCCAACAGAGTGAGTCTGGATGGTCCAAGTTCTGTATGAACTGTGGCTTATGAAACATGGAAAAGGCAAACAATGTTTTCTGTGTTTCTGCAAGAGGGAGATAGCAGATGACCAAGCTTATGAGTGAATAGCAGATCTGCTGCTGTGCTGGAGAAGGCAGTCACTGAGGGAAGGAAATGTAAACCTGAGTTTGCATATGAGGCCATGCAACTTATTTATCTAGAAGCAAATATGAATTGTGTGTGCCAGTTCAGATGCTGTACATTTGTGAATTCTCCCTCTCCTGCCTCCTCAAGGATGTCCCTGTTTCCTATACACACTTTTATGATGGGCCACATGGAATTGCATTGTAACAAAACTGCTCTTTCTTTTCTCCCTTGAGGGTGGGGACTGAATCTTTTTATACCCATTCCTAAGTCTCTAACACAGGACTTGGTAAGTAACTACCAGATTGAATTCTTTACATTTCACATTTCAATGGGTGCCTGTAGGAAAATCCAATGCTTTATTACAGTTAATTCTGTATTGGGATGTTTATAAAGACAAAGCAGTCTCTTGACATCTTCTAACATGTCTCTTCTCTGAGCTGGGGATGGGAGAACCTCTTCTGACAGGGTCCCAAAAGGCTTAAGATAGGGTTTTGTTCCATCATCCAATGCTGTTCCAGTGTGACAGTTTGAGGGCACATTTTGCTTTAGTCTGTGAGTTGTCATGGAGGCTGCCAGCCTCTTGGAGTGGCTGTCATAGTAGAGGAATGAGCTCTGTGGCCACAGGAGGCCTTACCATCTTCACCAGACCCTTGGGGGAAATTTTCCACGCTGCCAAGGATTCAATACTGGTGGGAATTATCACTACTGGGCAGAAATGGTTTTCTCAGGATGCAAGTTTGGGCTAAAAAAAAAAAAAAAAAAGTGGAATTTTAAGCCCCAAGGGCCACAAACCAGAGAAGCCCTGATGAGTTCTGTTTTCCACCTGTTACCTGCTCTTGCTTGTCCACAGACACGTTGCCTCTGATTGTTCTCCCTTTCTGAACTCTGAGCCTGACAGGCCTGCATCATTTGCACAATTGCCATGAGTCCTCCAGGCCACCAGGAGGTAGTAAAGAGCCAAGAGGTGGGTGCTTTTGCAACAGAAAGAGCATATTTCTTAGCGAAGGTTTCTGTTTCCTTCTATCTGGGATCCATTTTATGTCATTCATGGGTTGATTGCTTATTTGGTGGCCAGCACATCACAGTTTTGGGTGGTGCAGGAGGCTGTGTAGGGGAGGAGGCCTAGCCCTCGGTCCTGAGAGACCCACAGCCTGGAGAAGGGGATGAGACACCTATAAGGCATTTATTGTTTAAGAATTCCATTCCTGTGGTGCTGTTCTGACTTTACCCACCTGGGTTCCTGGGCACCTGTTACACTGACCTGTATTTTAGAAAGTGTATTTTTGTAATGTGATTGCTTATTTGTCCACCACAGCCTGTAAGCTCTTTAAGGGCAGGGATCATGTGGAATTAATCTCTGCACCTCTGCATTGCCCCTCAGTGGGAGATGTAGCCTAACAGCTAAGCATTCATACTTTGTGGACAGACAGACCTGAGCTCGAATCCCTGCATAACCATTGAAAGGTTTTTTTTATCTCTCCCAAAGGATTTTGTGTTTTTATTAAAAAAACAACAATAGAGGACCTATCACTAGTACCTACCCCATAGAGCATGTGTGGGAGTTTTAGAAGATAATGTTTGTAAAGAGTCTTCATCCTCCTTTCTCTTTCTCCTTTATTTCCAGAGCCTCATGCAGCACTTAAAAACAACTGCTGTCAAAAAACATTAGTTGATGTGATTGCTCTTGGATTCTTCTTCATAAATTCTTTCCTGAGGCCAGTATCTGTAAGAGTTTTTCCAACACTTTGTTGTAGAATTCTTACAGTTTCATGCCTTTGTTTTAAATCTTTTAATCATCATGGATTAATTTTTATGAGTAATGAGAGGTGTAGATCCTGTTTAAGTCTTTTACTCATGACTCTCCAGTTTTCCTAGCACCATTTATTGAATAGAGTTTCTTTTTCTGAGTGCATGTTTTTTCCTGCTTTATCAAAGATCAGATGGGAATATGAGGATGGTTTTATCTCAGAGTTTTCTGTTCTGATCCATAGATTTATGTCTCTGTTTTTGTGCTAGTACCATGCTGCTTTAGGTACTGTAGACTTGTAGTATAGCATGAAATCTGGTAAAGTGATGCCTCCTAATTTGTTCTTGTTATATAAGGTTGTGTTGGCTATTTGTGGACCCCAAAACAATCACAACAACAACCAAAATAAACAAATGGGACCCCATCAAATTAAAAAGTTTCTCCACAGCCAGGGACACAATCAATAGAACAACTAGACAACTTACAGAATAGGAGAAAATATTTGCATGTTCTACAACAGATAAAGGGCTGATAACCAGAATCTACAAAGGACTCAAGTAAATCAG
>NW_003852499.1:2828698-2830035 GCF_000181295.1 Otolemur garnettii
AAAAAAAAAAAAAAAAAAAAAAACTTGTGAAAAAATGCTCAATATCTTCAATCATCAGGGAAATGCAAATCAAACCAAAATGAGATATCACCTAACACCAGTAAGAATGGTTCATATCAAGATGTCCCAAAGCAACAGATACTAGTGTGGATGCAGAGAGAAAGGAACACTTTTACATTCTTTGTGGGACTGCCTGTTAGTACAGCCTCTATGGAAAGTAGTATGGCGATAACTTAAGATCTAAAAGTAGATCTATCATTTGATCCAGCAATCCCACTACAAGGTATTTATTCCCCCCAAAAAGACATTTTATAAAAAAGACACTTGCATTCAAATGTTTATAGTAGCACAATTCACAATTGTGAAGATGTGGAAACAACCCCAGTGCCCATTAATACCTGAATATATTAATAAACTATGGTCTGTGTACCCCATGGAGTATTACTCAGCCATAAACAATGGTGATCTAGGATCTTTTGTAATAACCTGGATGGAACTGGAGACCATTCTTGTAAGTGAAATATTGCAAGTATAGAAAAACAAAAATCACATTCACTCAATGCTAAATTAGAAATAGTTGATCAACACTATATGCATGTATGGAAGTAAAATTCAATGGAAATCAAGTAGGTGGGAGGGAGGAGTAGGGATAGGGTAAATTCACACCTAACTGGTTCAATGTACACCTGAGTGAAGGGCACACTTAAATCTTTGACTTAAAATGTACAAAAGCAAATTATATAACCAAATGTGTGTACCCCTGAAATATTCTAAAATTTAAAACAACTACAGGAACAATAACAACAAAAACATTAGCTGAATGGCTAGCCCGGCTCAGTGGCTAGTTGTCCTAGAGCTCTGGGAGGCTGAGGTGGGAGAATTGCTCAAGCTCAAAAGTTTGAGACCAGCCTGAGCAAGAGTGAGACCCATCCCTACAAGAAAAAAAAAAAAAAGAAAAGAAAGAAAGAAAAATTAGCTGAGTGTGGTGGTGCTTACCTATAGTTCCAGCTACTTAAGAGGATTGCTTAAAGTTGATATGAGCTGTGATGATGCCACTGCACTTTGACCTGGGTAACAAGAGTGAGATCCTTTCTCAACAAAACAAAACAAAACAGAAAAAAATTAGTCATTAAGAAAATGACTGAAGAGAGAACAAATTGTGACCCAGTGATATGTCTGGTTGAACCTCCCAGGAATAGCTGGTTCTCGTTTGCTCGGATGCTATTGATGTAGCGGAATGAGGGCTGCCCCCGAGGAGTAAACCTGCACAGTGGAAATAGTGCATTCTCAGGGTTGGGCTCAGGGGCCCTTCTCGAGTAATCTCACATCATATATAT
>NW_003852499.1:2830124-2854159 GCF_000181295.1 Otolemur garnettii
GAACCTGCCCCCTTAGGTATATGGGGTGGGCACCCTACTCCTTTAAGCCACAGGTACTATCCCACATCATGCATTTTTATTGAGGGTGCTGCTGTGTCTGGTAGAGTTGCTTGCTTAAATAATTTACTATCAGAAGACTGAACTTTCACTTCCCCATATTTTAGTAAATCCAACATTACATCTCCTTGGGGTTTGAGGCAAGTGAATTTAGCTCCTTTCAATCTGTGGATTTTGTTAATTCCTTATTCCTGTCTGCTTTTTAAAAAAATATTTCTTTTCTCCTTTTTAAAATTTTAGAATATTAAGGGGTACACATGTTTTGTTTATATTCTTTGTTTTTTTTGCACAAAATTGAGTCAAAGTTATAAGCACGCCCCTCACCCAGATAGTGTGCCTTGTAACCTATTGGTGTGAATTTACCCATCCCCACCTCTCTCTTCTCTCCCAGCTTGATTTTCATTGAGATTTACTTCTGTCTGTGAACTTAAGTGTTGCTTGATCAGCTCCAACCTGGTACTGAGTACATGTGTTTGTTTCTCCATTCCTGTGATGTTTCACTTAGAAGAATGGTTTCCAGTTCCATCCAGGTTGTCATAAAAGATACCAGATAACCATTTTTCTTTATGGCTGAGTAGTACTCCATAGTACGCATATACCACATTTTATTAATCCATGCATTGGTTGGCACTTCAGTTGTTTTCACTTCTACTGTTTTCACTTCTACTTTTTTTTTTTGAGATAGAGTTTTACTATGTCACCCTTGGTGGAGTGCTGTGGTGTCACAGCTCATAGCAATCTTAAACTCTTGGGCTTAAGCAATTCTCTTGCCTCAGCCTCCTGAGTAGCTGGGACTACAGGTGCTCTCCACTCCCCGCCCCCCCCAGCGTTAGGCTGGCTATTTTTTGGCTGCAGTTGTCATTGTTGTTTGGCAGGCCTGGCCCACGTTTGAACCTGCCAGCTCTGGTGTATATAGCTGGCGCCCTAGCTGCTGAACTATAGGCACTGAGCCACATCTACTTTTTAAAAATATCTAAGTTTTAATTATGATTACCTTCAAGAGAAGTAATATTTACTATGAAGATTTCTTTTTATTGTGGTTAAATAGACATGACATAAATTTACCATTTTAGCTATTTTTAAATGTATAGTTTTATGGCATTAAATATATTCACATTGTTGTGCAATCATCACCATTGCCATCCATCTCCAGAACTTAACTGTCTTCTTGAACTGAAGCTCTGTACCCATGATATCCTGAAGTCCCCTGTCCCCTCCCCTCAGCTCCTGGAAAGCACCATTTGCCTGTCTCCATGAATTTGACTACTCTAGGTACTTCATGCGAGTGTAAGTGGAAACATATAATGTTTGTCTTTTCTTGTCCTTTTATTTCACTTAGCATAATATCCTTAAATTTGTAGCATGTAGGAGAATTTCCTTTGTAAAAAGCCAGCTTTTTGAGGTAGGATTGATATACAAAGAAATGTACAAATTCATTATGTACAATTTGATGGGTTTGGACATAGGCAAGCATCTGTGATACCATCACCACAATCGAGATGATAGACATAGCCAATGTCTTCCAGCGTTTCCTTGTGTCCCTTTGTATTTTAATTTTTCTTCTTTCTTTTTTCTTTTTGACTAGTGAGAAGGGGGAAAAGAGTAGAATAAGGAGTTAGGTCTGTTCTGAATGTATTTATCTTCATTCGTTCCTTATGAGGTTTTTGTTCTTAGTCCTTATGTGAAACATTGTTATTGTCATTAAATTTAGCCTTTTTAATTCTGTGAAGGCAAAAGTAGAAACCTAATATACATATGTATAAGTAAGAAAAAGGAGTTTGGTCTATAACTGACTATGAACAATCAAGCGAGATAACTCACTACCTTAGGACCAACATGTATTTTAATTTTTTTAATTTTGTTTTTGTGGTAAGAACATGTAACATGAGACTCATCTGCTTGACAAAGTTTGAAGTGCCCAGTATAGTAAACTATCAGCACTATATTGTACAGCAGAGCTCTAGAACTTACCTAACATAGCTGAAGCTTTACATCTACTGAACAAAAACTCCCTGTTGGCCCAGCCCTCAGCCCCTACTAACTACTCTTGTATTTATAAGAGTTTGACTCTTCTAAAGCTCTCATATAAGTAAATCATGCAGTATTTGCCCTTCTGTGACTGGTTTATTTCACTAAGCAGAATGTTCTCCAGGTTCATTGATGTTGCCACAAATAGCAGGATTTTCTTTAAGGCCCAATAGTAGTCTATTGTGTATTGATACCACATTTTGTTTATCTGTTTATCCATGGATGGACATTGGCTTTGCTTCCAGCTTTTGGCTATTGTGAATAATACTGTTATGAACATAAGTGTACAAATATCTATTTAAATCTCTACTTTTCCTCTGCCTTTAAACTTGCTTAAGGAGGCCATGGCAGCCTATATTTGTTGCCTGGGAAGGGCCTGAAAGAGGGTGTCTGCCTGGGGCCTCTCCTGTAACATAGATCCTGAGTTCCTGGCCAGGACTGCATTCAGGTTACTCTTGGCTCATTGCAGATATGTCCTGATATCAGTGGTGATAGGTATGCAGTCAACTCTGCTTGCCTCTGCTCATGGAGAGAAGCAGTGGCACAGATTTCCAGAAATACAGATGAAGGAGTGTTTGCATTGATTTTGGATGGAGTTAGCCTTGATGGACTAAGGTTCCCTTTCTTGAGTAGGTATTGATTTATGGTCAGGATCTATAATTCAAATACAAGAATATTTTAGCTCTGGAGTCCTAATTAGCTATGGTCAGTCTTCAAAATCATCCCTATCATGGTTCATTAAGGATTGCACGGTTCTGAGGAGTATTCTGAAGTAGTCAAAGTTAGAAATAGCAGTAATAGTACTGCACAGTTGGGAAGGGCTTGAGCTTTAGATTTAGACTGCCTGGGTTCCAATCTTGGCTTTGCTACTTGCTGATACTCTGAATAAGTCACCAAACCTTTCTTAGGTTCACTTTTAAAAAAATCTATTAAGTGGGAAAAAAACAGTGTCTACTTGCTGAATTTGTTGAGAGAATTAAATGGGACAACCCATTAAAAGCCTTTAGTATAGTCCCTATCATACAGTAAGTTGCTTATTAAATATTAGTTATTATTATTATCATCTGCTGTTATTCTTACAGATACCTTCCTTTGGCCAGACTTGCTCATTAGTCAGTAAACATGAACATCAGACAACTCCTGGGCTGTGTCTTTGGTGTATTTGTCATTCATTTGCTTTCTTGAGATCAGAAAAACCTTGAGATCAGCTCACTGAACCCAAAAATATGGTGAAAGCTCTGACACCTTATAAAGGCTCACTCCTTGCTAATAACTTTCTATATGAGTCAGGGGCCACCCTGAGTGTTTATACTTCCGGACCCCAGGGGTGGGGAAGAGGTGGTGGCTGCTACAGACTTTGTAAGCTTCCAGGCATCTGTGGCCAACTGGAGAGGTCAACCCCACCAAAGGAAATTTTGTCTGGCTTCCACAGAATAGGAATATTAATCTGACATGAGGCCAGAGCAGGCTGGACCAGAGGGAGATGAAATAGTAGAGCAAAAATTTAGTGCTTTCTGGTAGAATCAGGCAATGGATGGCTGCAGCAAATCAGAACCAGATTTTTTTTTTTTTTGAGACAGAGTCTCACTATGTCGCCCTTGGTAGAGTGCTGTGGCATCATAGCTCACAGCAACCTCAAACTCTTGGGCTTAAGTGATTCTCTTGCCTCAGCCTCCCAAGTAGCTGGGACTACAGGCTCCCACCACAATGCCTGGCTATGCTTTTTTTGCAGTTGTCATTGTTGTTTAACTGGCCTGGGCCGGGCTCTAACCTGCCAGCCTTGGTGCATGTGGCTGGCGCCATAACCACTGTGTTATGGGCACTGAGCCTGGAACCAGATTTTTGAACGTGGTTCAGATGATGGTGGGTGAGAAGGCTGTGTGTTTGCCACAGTGTGCCCTCTGCTGTCTTAGCAACCCTGCTCTGAGTCTGTGTGTGTTTTTATTTACCATACTGGGGAAAGAGAGTAGGTTTGTGGGCTTCCTTTCACATTTGTTTGGTCTGTTTTCTGCCCAGATAATATAGAGCTATCTGCAGGTCCAGCATGTTGTCCTAGGTCATCAGTTGCAGAGAAGGACATCAGTGTTTGTTGTTTTCTTCCAATGCACACTATTAGGCAAGTGGAACCATCTTCCCAGTGCAGGCTTGACACCTTTGTCTGGGCACCAGAGAGGGTTTCTTGGTGTTTGCACTGCTGTCGCCTGCTTTCCAGCTCTGGAACGGTGCAGAAAGTGTGTGCTGTTCTGGGCCAGTGCAAAGATGGCCTCTGGGCCTGGGGATCACACGGTTCTGTCAGGCCACCTTGCATCATGAAATGATTGCTCTTTATCTAGAACTTTTTGCAGATGAAACAGTGGTAAGGAGTGGGGGAGGAGAGGGTGAAGGGACAGCCTTTCAAATCTGCACTTGGCATTCACATCAGCCAGCATCTGAGGCTGGTCAGCTAGATCGGGGTCGGGGGGGAATGACCCCTCTGAAACTGAAGCTGCCCTTGTGCTCCAAGCAGAGGCTAGTAATTTCATCCTTTCCTCTCATGAATTTTACAATGTTCTTGTGGCAGCAGCTAGAATCACTGCCCACAGTGGCTGTTATCTGGTTTTGCCTTGAACCTTGACTGGTGAGAGGCCCAGATTCTAGTTGTCTCTCCCTTTACTTACTGCCAGAGGGGCCAGATAGCACCATAGATAAGTGTGCAGGGTCTGGAGGGAGACTACCTTTCTACTGGTTCCCCGTCTTCATTACATACTACCTGTGTGCCCTTAGGCCACATTTTAAACTTTTCTGTGCCTTGGTTTCTTTATCTGTAAAATAGGGATTTTCATCTATCCTTAACAGAGCTGGTGGTGGAATTAGGTTAGATGAGCATGGAAAGGGATCAGAACAGTACCTGCCACAGTGCTTCAGTAGTTAGTGTTAGTTCTTCCAATTAGTTAGAAATACATAGCAGGGCTTAAAGTGCATTCAAGGAAACCAGCAAGGATCAGAGCTAGAAATGACCTATGAGATCACTCACTCATCCAAACTCCTCATTTCATAGATGGAAAAACTGAGGTCTAGGGAGGCAGCGTGTCTTGCCAAACCTCAGTTCCCAGCAGCAGAGCATTGGGGACTGATCTGGAGGCCTCGGTCCCCAGCTTAGCCACGCCCCCCTCAACTTCTGTCCCCTGGGGCCTGTCCCTCCAACCCTGAAGAACGTCCAGAGGCCCGGACAGCTGAGCAGACATCAAACACATAAACAGGCACACCCCGCCCATGTTTGTGCCATTTCCGATCAACGATATAAATGACCGAGCAGGAGGAAGTTATCAGGATGCGTATTAGACAAACAGCTCAGTGACATTGCCACAAAGGTTTACACAGGGTGCCCCCATATTTGGTAGTAAACTGTGGGGCAGAAGGCATCTCTAGGTTTGGTTCAGCAACCGAGGAGGTGGCCCTAACCCTGGGGGGTGTGTGTCTTCTTCCTTGGGTGCACCGCAGTTCTGACGGGGTGGCTGTAAGCTTACTCAGCCTTAGATAGTTCATTGCTCTCAGTTTTCAGCACCCTAGGAAGAGCCTGACAGGAAGCCTGGAAAGGAAAAACGAACCACTGATGAGATTTTAGGCTGACCCAGGCTGTGTGTGTGTTAGTTTTCCAGCAGGGCATGTGGTGGGTGGTGAGTGCTCCCTACTGACAAGGGGCTCACGTGGAACCCAGGTAGGAAAGTGGCAGGAAGCGTCTCTGTCCACACAGTGTCTAGCTCCTGGTCTCTTTCTCTTCTGATTTGCTCTTTTGCCTCCTGTGACTCTGTCCTCCTGTCAGCACCTCTCCCCTAGGTGGCGCTGTGTGGATCTGAGGTCCAGAGTGGTCTAGGCAGTGCCTCCTAGCCCTAGTTTGATCAAGCTCTCTGCCGTTTCTCTTGGGGCCTTATAGTCTGCTGCTGTGGCCTTTGCATCAGGAAAACAAAGACAGCTCTGTTTGGGGAATGTGGGCGACCTGGCTGTGTCCTTTTCTCCATCCCTTTCCTCCTCCCTAATTCCTCTTTCAGACCACCCAGCTAATGCCTCTCCCATCTTTGATGTCTCCTCCAAACTTCGCAAAGGAAGACTCGTCACATGACTCTAGTCCTTTGGTCACTAGTCCCTCTGATGTCTAACCAAGCTGCGAATGTCCTTTGTGGAGCCAGCAGGCCAGGACCTTATGCTGGCACTGTCCCTTCTTCCAGCCTGTGTGAGGAGAAGTGCAGATTCCAGCTTTTCTGTCTGAAGGTACCATGAAGTTCTACAACTCTCAAAATTCCTTTCCCTGAGTGGAGAAGATAAAGCAGCATAGAAGCTTCTCAAGTCAAGAGGAGTGGAGTTGCATTCCAGAAAATCACTCTGAACTTGAGTTTCTCGTTGGTAGCACAAAGAATACATACAGAATGCCCTACATCCACCTCCTTCGGGTATACCTGGGGCCCTGATGGAGCATGCATTAGAGAGAGACACAATTTCTTTAGACCATAGGACAGGTAATGGACTTCAGTGACTGAGTTGGTTGGTATAGGTCAGATAAAATCTTAATATGAACCTAGAGATGTTTTGCCTCTTCCTTTCCTTCCTACTCTTAAAACCCTTGAAGAAAACAACTCCCTGCTTATTTTCATTGCCATTCAACTTGCCTTTCCCTTCCAATATTTACATTTTTAATTCTCTTTCTCTGCTTTTCCTGCCGCCCCCCCCCATTTCTAACCAATCACCTGAAAGAGTTAATTCTATTCCTCAGTCCCCGCCAGGAAGTTTTTATTTGCCAGTAGGAGCAGTCCAGGATGAACATTATTGAAATAGCTAATTTATTTCTATAGCTTCAGTCTCCAGTCTGGAATGGAACAACGAGACCCAAAGTGTTCCAGGCACATTGTTTGTTTAACAAAGGAACGTTCTTCCAACTGAACTGTGTGCCTATTGGATTTTATGGTTTGATGGGTTAACCCTCATATGGGTTTGGAGGGAGTATGGGGCCTAGAGGTCTGCGAGCCCTTTTGATGGTTATGTCATGGCCCACCTGAGCCTGTCTGTTCTGTGAGCCCCTTTAATGGTTCTGTCATTACTCACCTGTGGGGCTGTCTCTTCCCTCAAAAGGTTTGACTCCTGTACTGTTGCGCCTGTGTCCAGAGAATTGGTTAAAGTGGTAAAGTCCACAAAAATGAGTGTGCTGAATCACCCCAGGAGAAATGACAGGATTGCCCCTTCTGAATTTCAACCCCTTTGGCTATGAGAAGGCTGTTGATTTTATTATTGATCGCTGAGTTTGATCTGATGCATTTCACAGAGACTTGGCCTGTAGGGGCTGTGCCGTTGGCTCTGGGGCGACAGCTCTGCTGATGACGAGTTTTTCCGTTCCTCTCGCCAGAAGGCAAGAGGTGGTAGCATAGACACATACGTACTCCTCCCTTCTTCCTGGAAAGTCTGATCTGGGTGTGTGCACATGTGGGCTTCTTCAGATTAGATGGTGTGCATTGAAAATTGCTCCTGATATTCTGCCAGCGGCAAGGGGATAGATAGACCAAACTTTGGAAGACCTTTCCTGGTAGAATGAAGTTTTTTCTCCTTTTTTTGCTGACTGTACATTTGTTTTTATTCTGTAGACACGTGTAAAAGACTACCTAACTTAATTTGGAAGGAGGTACTCTCAGTTGCCTTTATCCATCTCTCTGGTTCTGGATAGAACTGTCACAGATCCAATTGGTGATACAGACAGTGGGTTCAACTGGGGACAGTCAATATGCACGTGCTTCCACCCACCCAGTGTCCATGCCTCCATCCATTATTTATCAGATACCTACCAACTTCTAGGAGCTATGCTAATCTGCTCCCTATCATTTAATTTCTTTTGGTATTGTATTCGTTGGGAGTAGAAGGCCATTTTGATCCTTGCTTTACATGATTTTTTTCCTATTGCATTTGACACAGTTGACTGGCTTCTTCCTTCTTGGCATTTTCTCTTCCTCAGTTTTCCAGGAAACCAGGATTCTTCCCTCAATTTCCTCTGCCTCTGTGGCATCCTGCTTATTCTCTTTCATGTTTTTTTCCTCCTTGTCTACCACTGAAATACCACTGTTCGCAGAGTTCTGTGTTCAGCTTTCTTTTCTCCTGGTCCCCTTTCTTTACTCATTGCCATATACACTTTTTCTGAGCAATTTCACCCCATTTTATGGCCTAAATTACTATTTACCTATGGTGACTTTCAAATGCTCTTATTTAACCTGCACTTATCCCATGTACCCCAGGCTCTTAATCTGTCTCCTGAACATAAATGGCTGGATGGCCAGAAACATCTGAAACTCAAGGTCTTCATAAGTCAACTTAGCATCTGCTCTGTCAAACCTGCGCCTTTTTTTGCTGTCTTGGTGGCTGTGCTAACCATTCTCCTTGTCAACTGCACCAGAATCTGGACTCCTAGATGTCTCAGCTGGACATCAAGTCATGCCATGCCAGTCCCATTTCCATATCTGTTTCCGCCTCATCTTCCCCACTGCCACCATCCTAATTCCAGCATTCATTATCTCTTCTTGAGTTATTGCATTGTCTCCCAACTGGTCCCTAGACTTGCCCCTCCAAACCATCTTCGTGCTGTATCAGAGTGATCTGTCCAAATAAAAATCTGATCAAGCCACTCCCTCATTTAAAATTTTCCAGTGGCTTCTAAGCACCTAAGAGCAAGTTCATTTGCATGATTAGCCCCTTGCAACCTCTTGCTTTATCTCCAGCAAGTCTCTGCCTTTCTGACTTGATCCCAAACACAAACCTCAGGCCTTAGGTTTCTTCCTCCCCATTTCTACTATACCCCGTCAATATTACCATAATTTGTTTTCATGCCCATTTCTCCCCCTAGACAGTGAGCTCCTTAAGGATGGGAATGGTGGCTTCCACCTTGGTAACCCTGGTGCTTCACATGAGTCTTGTACCGAGGGAGGGCTTGGCCCCTGTTTGCGTCTGTACAGCCACCTAAGGTTATGTTTCTTCTGCTGATCTGTGTCTGAGCTATAGTAACCTGTCTGTTTAGATTTTTTTTCTCTCTCATCCCATTGTAAATTTACCAGAAAACAACAATACTTCTGAAATTGACTTTGTTCCTTGTCTTTGGGGTATAGTCAACTCATGCAGCTTCATCTAGTGTTTGATTAATTGATAAAACAATCATCATGGTAGACTCAGCTTCACTTGACTCCTTAGCCCCGAACCTGCTGCTGTTTCCTTCCCCTTGTCCCTGTCCTCTGAGCTTCAATATCAAGCCATTTTTACATGGAGAAGGCTGAAGAACACCGTCATGTTCTTGCAGGCCTTCCTTGCTTGTAGATGCTACAGTTGTCCCACTTGTAACGTTCCTGTCGGTGAATTCCACTTTCTTTCTTCAAAGCAATTGTTGGGACTGAGAAATTTGCTTGAAGATAAAATTTTAGAAGGTGTGCCTTTGCTCCCTGCTCCATTTCCATCAGAAAGTAGAACTTTTAATGAAAAGAAGCCTTCCCTAAGAGAAGCCTGGCTTCTCTAAGTAACAGGATGTCCCATGTCCAGCAAGGTCGTATGTCCACATGGGATGTGATGCTGTAGGTATGAGAATGTGGAGCTCCTGGTCATCCATTTGCTCATTTATGGCTTGACAATCTCTAGCTTCGTTGGCGTTGGGGTCATTTCTATGCTGTTTGGGTCCACGTTAAGAGAAAGTCAATAATGCTAATATCTGGGGCATTCATATTATAATTAAATTATCAATTAATTTCTCAAATGTTTAAGGCACACTTACTATGAGCCAGGCATTGTGCTAAGGCATAGCGGGGAACAGAATCACTCCCTTTCCAAGGGGGCAGCATGGTACTGTGGAAAGACATGGAGGTTGGACAGACCTGAGCCTCCCTCCCTCTTGATTCCCACACTTCTTACTGTGCGATCCTCAACAAGTTACTCAACTTTTCTGAGCCTCAATTTCTTCATCTATAAAATGAGGAGTATTCTACTGCTCAGCAGTATTGTAAGAATTAGAGAGAAGAGGCATCAAACGCTATCAGGCCGGTACAGCGCCTCACACTTAATGGAAAAAGGGTCACGATTATTGGTCACTCGCAGCAGTGATTGTAGTAAATATAAAACCAAAACTCTTTGGTTTGCTTTAGCTTATTCTGAAAGCTAAAATTTGTAGTGTTAACTATAAATTTCACTGATACACATACCATTCTTAGTGGTTCACATGTTTTAACACTTTGAATGGCAATCTTATGAAGTAGATACTTTTATTATTTTGCAGAGTCAGAAACTGAGGCACAGGAAAGTTAAATAACTTGCCTAAGATCCCTGAACTGGTGAATGGTTGGCTAAAGATTGGAACTCAGGCAGTCTTCCTTCATAAGACATTTTATTTTATTTTTTTTGAGACAAAGTCTTAAGCTATCCCTCTGGGTAAAGTGCTGTGGTATCACAGCTCACAGCAACTTCAAACTCTTAAGTGTAAGTGGTTCTCCTGCCTCAGCCTCCCAAGTAGCTGGGACTATAGGCACCCGCCACAACACTTGGCTATTTTCTTTTTTGTTGTTGCAGTTGTTGTTGCTTTAGCTGGCCTGGGTCAGCCTCAATGTATGCAGCCAGCACCCTTCCCACTGAGCTACGGGTGCTGCCCGTGTGACATTTTCTTTCTTTTTTTTTAATGACATTTTCTTAATCACCATATTATTCTGCCTCTTCACAAGATGCTCAGTCCAATAATACTTCTTTCTTCTTCTTCTTCTTCTTCTTTTTTTTTTTTTGAGACAGAGCCTCAAGCTGTCCCTCTGGGTAGAGTGCTACCCAGTTGGAGCTCACAGCAACCTCCAACTCCTGGGCTCAAGCGATTCTCCTGCTTCTGCCTCCCAACTAGCTATGACTACTGCCACAACGCCTGGCTGTTTTTTGGTTGCAGCTGTCATTGTTGTTTGGTGGACCCAGGGCTGGATTTGAACCTGCCAGCTCAGGTTTATGTGGCTGGCACCTTAGCTGCTTGAGCCACAGGCACCGAGCCAGTCCAATAATATTTCTAAGTTACTAACTATATTAGTTTCCTAAGGCTTCCATGATAAATTACCTCAAACTTGTTTGCTTAAAGCAATCAGAATTTATTTTCTTCACAGATCTGGAGGTCAGAAGTCCAGAATCAAAGTGTCAGCATGCTTGGCACCTTCTGGAGGCTGGGAGGGAGAACTGGCCCACAACTCTCTCCTGGCACCTGATGGTTGCTCACAATCTTTTGTGTTTTTTGGGTTGGAGCCACATCATTTCAATCTCTTGCCTTCTTCTCCATGTGTGTCTCAGTGCGTCCTTTCCTCTACTTATAAGGACACCAGTCACTGGATATAGGGTCACCTTAATCCAGTATGTTCTCACCTTAACTAGTTATATCTGCAAAAACTCTTCTAAAAAAGTCATATTCTGATTGTGTGAGGCACTGTACCAACCACATTGTGTTGGCTGCCTTTTCTCTCTAATTCTCATGGTGATGCTGTTAGGGAAATAGCATACTGCTCATTTTAGAGATGAGGAAATTGAGGCTCAACAAGGATGTTTGGGGTGGACGTGAATTCCTGTGGCGGCAGGTTGGAGGAAATGCTATTGCCCTCACTGCAGCAAAAACATTTGCTTTTTATGGGAATTGATGAAAGAATCCTAATTACTATCTTACTCCAAAAAGGCAAGTGAAATAAATCATTCTCTAAGAACTTCATCACATTTTAGGACATAATTCCAAATGCTATTTGGGCCATAGCCAGAGCAGTCACTTGCTTCCTCCCTTGCTGGCCTGGCCCTGCCCCTGGGCACCATGCAGACTAAATCCGATCCTGTTCTACAGAGGCTGTTGGAAGCCAGATATCATCATTCCTCACCTGCACCCCTGCCCTGGGCTTCTCTCTAAGACATCAAGTGACTCAAATTCCGTCATTCATTTTTCATCAGATGTGGCCTTGAGTTCCTTTCTTCCCTCATCTCTCCTCTCTAAATGGGCTCTGATTAGTCTGACCTCTTGAAATGAACCAGTGGTCATAGAATGGGCTCTTTCTCTCTGTCTGTTTAGATGTAGCCTAGGTCAAATAAGCTTTTTATAGTGCCACACTGAGCTGTTCACTACAGTGATTTTGAGCAAGTCATGGCCTCTGAGCTCAATCTGCTGTTCTGTAGAAGGCAGATGATTGCACTTAATCACAAGAGCAGCATGGGAGTCTAGTGGCCTGATGCCTTTGGATGGTCCCCGATACCTGCACAGCATAATGAGCATGTTAGCTGTGGATATCAGGCATCCACTGCAGGTTCTGACAGAAGGATCTGGAAACTCCCACGGCTCCTGCCTATGATTGCTTCAGGTCTCTGGAGGGCTGTCAGTCGGGGAGAGTTTGCGTAGGAGGGGATGGAGGAATGCAGCCAGGAGATAGAGTGTCTGGTCCAAACTTTTGATCAGGAGTTGTGTTCTTTGATGTAGCAGAATGGAGTCCTCTCCAAGAGCAGTGCAGAGGCCAGCAGGCCAGCTTGCTTCCCCTGCAATTCTGGCAGGTATGGTACAAACTTGAGTGTCTGGGTTTCAGCCAAGGGCCATCCTTCCATCTGGGCTGCTGGTCTGCCTCTTGGTATCTCATGGTCTGTCCTAGTGAAGATCTCCTTAGGTTGTGAAATATGAAGCATGCACCATCAGATCAGAGCATTAATAGGATAAGGATTTATTTGACACCTGTAAGGCAGAGTGGTAGACAGTAGGAGTTCAAGACTTAAAAGACACAGAGCCAGGTATCAAGAAGCTCACAGTGCAGTTCAGCAGACAGATGTGTAAAGTCACAGTGACAAGAGAGGGGCCAGGTATAGGCGTGTCTATCAGTGAGGCCTGTCCTAGATGAAGAGCTGGCAGACCGTGGCCTGCGGGCCAAATCCAGCTTGCCACCTCTTTTAATAAATAAAATTTTACTGTAATTCAGCTACACCCATTTACTTATGTATGGTCTATGACCACTTTGGCCATTCAGCATCAGAGTTGAGTAGTTGTGACAGAAACCATGTGGCCTGCTAAGTCTAAAATTTACTATCTGATCTTCTACAGAAGAAGTTGCTGACCCATCCTCAATAATGGATGAGGGAAGAAGTTCCCTGTTAAAAATAGACGTGGACCCCTCCTCAGGGCTCTCTGGATTTTGATACGTCTAAGATTCTGCATGCACAGAATTTGGGGAAAGGTGAATGGGAGATCTGGCTGGGGAGGGCTTTTATGGCAAGAGGCATGAGGCTGAGGGGCCTGGAGCAAGCTCAGGGCCCACAGATGTACCTACTTGGGAGCACAGGACAGGTGAGAGTAAGGAAAGGCCCCAGGTCAGGGGTTAGGCAGGGGTAGCAGGCTGTGACAACAGAGGGGCTGTTTGGATTTGAGGCCATGTTGGGGTGACAAACATGACTGAATATAAAGCTTCAAAGAAGCACACCACTCTGGAGTTGGAAAGGTCCTCAGAGATCCTTTCCCTTTGCTGTGCAAATGTGGAGAAGGGAAGGGAAGGGAGGTGACTTACCTAAGCCTGCCAGCTAGTGAATTGGGCAGACCAGGTCTAAGTCCCATCCTACCCCAACCTAGGAGTCCCCTCCATCATTGTGAGCTGAGCCCTGGGACACCAACTGGCTCCTCAGGGGAAAGATCTGAGATGCTCAAGCCCCAGCCCCAATAGCCCCTCCACTGTAAATTTTCTGCAGCCTTCAGCCCCTTGCCTTTGTTCACAGTCTAAGCTACTGGAGGGTGGGTCTGTGTCTGGTTTATCTCTGTGTGTTCCTCCTTGTTCATACTGGGGAGTCCAAGGACGTATGTGAAAGCACAGAGCATGGAGGCCTCTAGCCCATCCTAACCAGGCCGACGGGAGCTCTGGGCTTCTGGGGGCCTTCCTTGTTGGGGTGAGAGTACATGATGTTCCTGCTCCACAGCTCAGGCTGGTGTCTCTAGGCTGTGAGGCTGCCACTAGCCCTGGAGGGGCTTTGCAGCTCCCCCTTGCAGTTCATCACATGTTCTGTGGCCACCTGCTGAGCCGTTTCTGCAAAATGCTTCACCACCCCTGAACAAAGAGCTTCTTTCAATGTTGAATGTCTCCCAAGCAGGCCCATTAGCTCAAGGAGGATTCAGTCGGGATGCCATGCATCTTCCCTGATTGACAGAAACACCTCATTTGTTCTGAAGTGTTGACGGAACAGCTGGAAGAGCAGCCAGAGAGGACTCTTCAGCCCAGCCCAGCCCTAATTGCCAGGATATGATTCCCCCAGCCTCCTTCACGCTTTGAGCAGACTCTCCTTGGCTTCCCCCAGCCTGCTGGATGGGCCCCAGCCCAAATCCCTCCAGCAAGGGAAGGGACAGGTCGGGGGACATGGATGGGCCATGGAATGCCGTGGGGCATATGGTGCGAGTTGAGCTGGACAGTGTTTGCCCATAGAGTCTCAGATTCATTTGTCATCTGTACAGCGATGCACAAGTTGTCCTGAGTCAGTGGCTTAGTCTGCCTAGTGACAGAGCCAGAGAACAACATGAGGCCAAAGTTCGCGGGCCTGGGGACACCAGATGTATAGAGAGAGAGAAAGAGAGGGGGGGAGAGAGAGAGAGGGGAACAAAGCTGTTTTAAGCATTTTTAGGCAAAAATAGTTCTGACCCTGGCAGAGCCTATAAACCCCTCAGCCTTACCCCATCCTCTTTATCTCTTCTTATTTACAGCAATATGGAAATTAGTTATTTACAGTAGCTATTCAAATTACAATGACGGTACTGCCTAGCCCAGGTTACCAAATCTTAAAAAAAATGCTAAAAAAAGATTCCAATGCAAACAGTCCCCTATCATCATGGGAAACTAACACACATGTACGCCTGCCCCATGTCTGCTGGTGGATGGTGTCCCTGCAACTCTGCACGCTGAAGCGTCGAGGTGATCCGTGGAGGGTGCTGATGCTACTTTCCCCATCTGTGGACCAGGACTCCGAGTGCTAAGTAGTGGCCAAGGCAACACAGACAGAAGTTTGTAGGGCTGACTGGTCATAGTGCTATGTTTCCTCCCCAGATTGTGGGCACATCTCTTTTTTAGGAAAAGGACTATTTAGGAAGCTTTCCCACAAGCATAACAGAACTGGTCCTCTTTGTGGGCAGAAATGGAGGTCCAGGTAGCATATCATTAAAAAAAAATAAAATATAATTTGTAATACTATTAAATCTACCCTTCTAAAAGGTATAATCTAGTGGTTTTTAGTGTATTTACAAAGTTGTGCTACTGTCATTATGTGGCATGATTTGAGCCTCTTTAGAAAGACCCCTGGACCTTCACGCTTTCACCAGCAGCCTCTTAGTGGGCTGTGATGTCTGCCATGGGTCACCAATTGGGGTAAAACCTTCAAAGCCCCTGTCAGACCTTTACTGGTCTCTAATACTTCAGAAGGACTGTCTCATCGCAGATTGAGAAAATAGCCATTTGGTAGTTTCTAAGTGAGAGAATTGGGTTAGACCATAAGCTCTCTGAAGATATCCCAGGTCCTCCTTACCTGGAAATGATGTGGTTGAATGACAGGTAAGTCCAGATGAGGGAATGCCCCAGGTGTAGTCCCATCAAAGGGAGGCCGGTGGGGACACCTGTGGAGAGCAGCTGGGGGCATAAGGAGGAAGACTAGGAGGATGGAAAATGTGTCTTGCTCCTGTCTCATTTACCTGGTTCTGGTTAACTCCGGCCAGCATCCTGGGACTAGTTTCTGGATGGCTGCTCCGGTTCTGTTGGTTGTAGGATGAATAAACAGGGCTTAGAAGACTGCACATTTCCAGCTTCCTCTGGTCTGGAAACAGCCATGGGTGACCAACAGCTTGGGTGCATCCTGTGGGGAGGCCCATGAGGGATTCTAAGCAGGATATGCTGAACTTTCCAGCTACAGTGGTCTCCTCCTGTACCAGAGGTGGGGAGCCTTTTCCTGTTGGAAGCTGCATTAATTTAGTTGCAATCAAATAAGGCTGCATTCAAGAAACTTCAATTAAATATACATAAAAACGTGTAGTTATGAAAATATAACTACTATGTACTTAATAATTAGAAAAATGAAAACTATTTGTTAATTTTAAAGCTAATTAACCTTTTACTGATTTTGTTGGAAAGCCGTTGCATACGTGGTTGCACTGTGGTGGTCTGCAGTTGCAGTTGATTCTCTAGATGGGTATCAGTCATGTGTGCCCGTAAGGGTGTCTTGATTTGGGTTAGGGAGAAGAATGTAGATTTGCAGGAGTAAGTGGTTGAAAAGCAAGAAAGTATTTTTCAGGCATATTGCCAACGGTGTGAGTATTCTGCTGCATTTTTCCGTATTTCAATTAGATCTTTCTTAGCATCAAACGATGACCTTAAAATGTCATTTAGGCATGGCACCTGTGCTCAGTGGTTAGAGTGCCAGCCACATGCACTGGGGCTGGCGGTTTCGAACCCAGCCTCAGCCTGCTAAACAACAATGACAACAACAACAACAACAAAACATAGCTGGGCATTGTAGTGGGCGCCTATAGTCCCTGCTACTTGGAAGGCTGAGGCAAGAGAATCATGTGAGCCCAAGAGTTTGAGGTTGCTGTGAGCTGTGATGTCACAGGACTCTACCCAGGGTGACATAGTGAGACTCTGTCTCAAAAAAAAAAAAAATACAGTCATCTACTGAGAGCTCAACCAATTCCATCTGTGGTTCTTTAGGTGCTTTGGTGATATCAACTAGGTGAGGCTGAAATGCTAACTTGGGTGTGATGTCCTGATTCTCAAAGTCTGTGAACTTTTCATTGTAGGCTTTTAATAGCTGTATAGTCTTCAAATGAGTCGCATGTATCATCCTGCTCATCAATGACCTTTGTTAAGTGGGGAAAATGTTTATCCAAAATTTCCTTTTGAAAAAGTGTTTTGAAAAAAGGCCAGCTTTTTTTTGAAATACTTGGACTTTTGGCCACATATCATATATGTGCTTAGTTTTACCTTGTGAAGAAGTATCCAAGTCATTTTAATTTGACATAACATCACACAGAAATGCTATATTCCTATAGAAATCATCTTTCAAAAATTCCCATTGCTGATTCTGTTCATAAAATTTAACTATCTGTTCTTGCAGAGATAACATTTTGTATGACACCTGCCTCTGTGATAGCCAAAGCACTTTAGAATGAAAAGACAAATGCACATTGAACGCCTCATCGTTCACCTTTAGCATGTTACGAAACCAATAATGCTGTGTTGCATTTCCATAAGTATAATTAGCATAATTACAACTTGTTGCAAAGTATCACTTGAAATAGTAGCTTTAGCACAGAGATTTTGCTGATGCAAGATATGATGAAAAGAGATAAGAGTGTCTGGATATGTTAACAATTTTTTTATCTGTGCAATAAACCCTTCACGTTTTCCTGTTGTAGAAGGTGCACCATCTGTACAGACACTCATTAAATTTACCAAATTCAGTTCAACTTCATGACATTTATTATTAAAGTTTATTATGATACATGTGATTCATTTGAAGACTATACAGCCATTAAAGACCTACAATGAAAAGTCCACTGATTTGAAGGTATCTATTTCCATGTTCTGTTTGCAAGAGTGCCCAATGCAAGTAACTTGGTATCAAAGCTTCTTTTATGACTCAGATGAAGTATAAAACCTGCATCAAGTCAGTAGTATCAGTTGATTCATTCAAAGAAATTGAATAATATGTATTTTCCTTTTGAAGTTCTGTTAAGTTGAAGGCTAATTCATGCTGCTAATCAGTTATGGTTCTCCTTGAAAGAGGCAGTTGTTTGTAGTTTGAAACATTATGGGAGTTTAAGCATCCTACAACTTTGACAATGCATTCTGTCACAATTTCTGCATCAGTGAATAGCTTCTCTCTTTTTTTCTGAAAATAGAAGCTACTTTACAGGTTGCTACAGTGGAATTATTTTTAAGTCCTATTGCTGCCTAAAAGAATTGTCTTTGCTTTTGCTTTTTATCTTTTAATTTGTACAATATAATCTTTCACACCTCACCCTCTAACTTAAAATATTTGTGGTCATTATGAGTGTTACAATACTGAAGAGCATTGAATAACTTGAATGTTGATATTGCGCTATCCCAAACTGAGCAAATTCTCTTATCTTTAGCAGAAACAAGATATTATTGCAATTCTCAATCCTCTCTAAAAAATGTTTTCTTCCTGCAGTGTTCTCTTGGTCTTCTTTGACATTGTGGACTGTTAAGCAGACAGAATTAAAGAGTTCAGCTGAGCTGTGCAACTATTCACAAATTCCATATCAAACAGAAACATAGTGAATTGTTGTCAAAAGCTGATAATAGACTGCTGTACTTGACCCCCATAAACTCTTACCAACCAGCCTTGTGTGGTAGTGGCACCAGGGAGGCAGAAAAGTTAGAACTAAATCAGGAGCATAGCAGCTGTTAATTTAGCCCTTATGGCTTACTAATGTTCTAATTGTGCCATCTAGAAGGATTATTTCATTGAAACTTATTTCATTCTTTGGTATTTAAAATATGTTCATTTTAAAAATAGAAATATAAAAGATGAACAAAAATGTATTAATAAAAATAAAAGAGACTGAGCGTGGTGGCTCACACCTGTAATCCTAGTGCTCTGGGAGGCTGAGGCGGGTGGATTGCGTGAGCTCTCACATTTGACACCAGCCTGAGTGAGACCCCATCTCTAAAAAGAAAAAGTAGCCTGGCGTTGTGGTGGGCACCTGTAGTCCCAGCTTCTTGGGAGGCTGCGGCAAGAGGGTGGCTTGAGCCCAAGAGTTTGAGGTTGCTGTGGGCTATATTATGCCACGGCACTCTACTGAGGGTGACAATGAGACTTTCTCTAAAAATAAATAAATAAATAACTAAATAAAAGGATTTATTCTTTAAAGGTTATATTTGCTCAAAAGGCTTCACTTAAGGATCTAAAAGGCTCCATGTGGCCTTAAGGCACAGGTTCCCCACCCTGCCCTGGTGCCCTGGTCTATGAGTTTAGGGACTTAGATTGCTATGCTCCCCACCAGTCCCACCAGTAAGTGTCTGAAAAGGTTCTCTTTGTTTCAGCATACTGTGTAGAGTGTTTACACTATTCCAGGCAATGGGCCAGGTGCCCAGGTGCTTGGGATTTAGAGATGAGCAAGACAAGGACCCAGTATTTAGGAAATCATTATTTGGTTTGGGTTGTGCTTGGGTCTTCTTGTTCTTCACTACCTGTGTAGATGACTCTTTCAGATAATACTCTTGGCTATGGGTTTTGCTTTGGGGCAGTGGAGAGGACACTTAATGGTCTTCTCTCCCCTCTTGGGCTGTTTTCCTCTGAGTCAGCCTCCAGGGTAAAGACGGGGGCCAAGGTAAAACCACGTGCTGCCTTCATGCCAAGTAAGGAAATGTTGTTCTTCCTCAAGAAAAAGCATCTATTTTTGGAAAATTGTCTTCATATGCTGATTCTGTTAGATCAAGGCACTTTACTGCCTTCCATCTGTCAGAAAACTGTCACAGTAAATATACTATTAAATATAAGGTACCTTCTCTCTGGTTGGCCCCCTTTACCTAGTACCTTTGTGCCATGCGTGACCTGCCCCCCTGCATGTGGCCACCTTGGTTAGGATAGCAAGTCCCAGATGTCAGTAAATAGTGATAGGTGGCAGCTGGTCTCTGCTGCATTTCTCATTCAGCAAGGGGCTATCTCAGCCCGAGTAGGACCTTTGATCCTTTTGAGTTGTAGAATGTGAGAAGAGGGAAGGAACCTCTGGGAAAGAAGGCAAGAAGAGGTACAGTTCTACCTGGGTGGTGAAGGTCTTCGAGACTCTGTTATATAGCTCATTCCTCGGTCCTCCCAGGAGGCTGGAGCTTTGTAGCCCTTCAGAGCACATTTATAGTGCATATGAATGAAAGTCCAGTACAGGCTACCGTGCAGAGAGAGTTCCCACCCTGCATAAAAACATGAAGTCTTTCAGTGAGAGGGGACCATCAGAGTTCAACCCTGTCATTTTCTAGGTCGTGGAAAGCAGAGCCCAGGGAGGCTCAGGTGTGACATTCCTAAGGTACCACAGATGAGGATGAGTGGAGCTGGAATTGGGACCTGGTCTCTGTGTCTGCCCCCTGTCCTGGGGTGGTGACAAGTGGGGCAAGTGGGGTTGGAATAGCGTGGACCCAGACGAGCAGGAAATGCTGTGGGCTTGGTTTCTCAGTGACTGCTCAGATGAGGGAGGGACATTGTCCACTTGGGATGCAGTGAAACTGCTACGTGCAGAAGGCACTCTAATCACAGCCTCGCCCCCACTTTCTCTGTGGCAGATTACTGTTCTCACATTTGGCTTTTTACTTTCCATTCTGGTTGTCCCCAGTGCCACAGGAGGCTGAATTTAAAGGCAAGTTTTTGGTTTTTGCTTTTTTAATCTCTTAAAGGACACACGTTTAGTGAGAAGGACTGTGTCCTTGGATTGATGACAGGGCTCTCACCTTCAGAGGAGCTTGCTTTGACAGTGGCCCAAGGCAGCAGTCAGATTTTACTCCAGGACCAGTGAACTTTACTCAAGTTTCCTCAGAAGGAGTTATACCTTATTCTCCCAATTATTTCTGATTACTATTGACTGTAAAGTTTTCAGCTGACAGTGAGCAGGTGTCTGAGGGAGACCCCTGTAGTGCTGAAGAAGCCACTGTCTGTGTCATGGCATCCCATGAGAGATGCACCCGCCTCATCGTTTTCTGGCAATCTGTTATTCTCCCTCTTTCCCCCTGGACCCTGAGTGATCTCTGGTTTGTGTTCTGGCCTGAAAAGAATGAAGTAGACAGCAAGTCTTTGACTCAGGGCTGCCATGCCCTTAGCATTGCACTTGAATCCAGGGCCTAGAGATAATGACAGATAGGCTTCGGGGCTTGGAAAGAGATTTTTTTCCTGGTCATATTGTTGGAGATGATGTCAACCCCCCAGCCCTTCTTTTCACTGGAGACCTGCACTGGGCTTTGTGCTGTGTTAGCTGCTGGGAGGAGCATGGGGAGATACAGGGCTGTGTGTTCATACCGTGCTGCTGAGTGTTTGGGTGGAGATAAGAGAGTCAGCCCTGGAACGGTGCCTGACACCACCCTGTGGGTGCAGACGAGTGACCAGTGGGAAGCCTGGTAGAGCTCACTGTAGGGGTCCAGAAGGCTTCTCAGAGAAGGTGTGCCTCAAGTGGGTGCAGTGGTGGAGGACGCCTTTGGAAGTAGGTCTTGGACGGATGCTGCATGGCCCTGTGGGATGGGACCCAGTATTCCGCTTTTGGTCTTCCTCCCAGGCTTGGACCCATACTTCCCACGTGCCTCCTGCCTCCATTCTCTCATTTGCCACCTGTCATCCACCAGCTCTGCGCCTTCATCCCTGCTGCCTTTTCCAGTTCCCCTTCCCCTCTGGTGTCAGTGTTTCTGATTATTCCCCCCAGTCAGACTTACTTGCATTCTTCTGCATTGAGTCTCATTTTGTGATTTCCTGTCCCATATTTTCTGAACTCCCCAGGTCCCTTCTCGTTTATTTCCCCAGTCCTCTCTGGTGCTGTTTGCAGCGCCGCCCAGTTTGTTATCATCTGCGGATTTAATTAGCACCGTTGATGACCTCTTCCCTTCCAGACCTGCGGTCTCAGGCAGGGCGGTGCGCGCGCAGGGTCATGGCTGTGGAAAAGCCTGTTTGGCCAAGTAGAGGGGACGTGTTCCAAACTGGGCTCTTGCCTCACATAGGGGAAGAAATGCCCCAGGAGCCAGCTTTTTCTGGGAAAAAAGGGAGGATGCTGGAAACTGGATTGCATAAACCCCCTCAATTCGAATTCCTCTGGCCAGAAGACATCATCTGCAGAATCTACTTATTATTTGCATCGAGCACCTATTTTGTGCCACACATTGTGCTGTGCCTTTCTTGTACTACTGTTGATTTTCACAAGTGCTCTGTGAGTTCACTATTGCTCCCAGATTATTATTTTTCTATGAGGCCAGAAAGGAAACAGCCTTTTTGGAGGCTCTTCTCTGTAGAGATTATATGACATGTCCAAGGTCACACAGGGAGTGAGAACAGAGCTGGGTGTTCAGCGAGATTTCTCTGAGTGTTTTCTCTAAGGCACCGTGCTTTTTGGGGGACTCCATCTTCTTCATTCCTGGCCTCCAAACCATCCCAGGCCAATGGATTATTTTCACTCATTATTGCACTCTTGGCAAATGGGCTTGTCTGGATATTTTTGGAAGCCTACAAAGCAATCAAAACCACTTTTAAAAAACACACAGAGATGGTTTTCATTTTCCTGAGTGTCCCTCATTAGTTCACCAACATCAGATTCAAGATTTAGATATTAGCTAATTCAATAGCCTTTATTCACAAACCAATGTCTTTAAGCTCTGCTTTATTATATCTCTAGACCAAGTTTGGCAGGGTTGGGGCAGGGACTTGTGTGAGAATTACTAACACTGGTTTCTGTGCCAGGCCCGACAGACCTGCAGGACAGCACAGGGTTTTTTGTTCTCACTATGAGACAGAGTTTCACTATGTCACCCTCAGTAGAATGCTGTGGCATCATAGCTCACAGCAACCTCAAACTCTTGGGCTTAAGCAATTCTCTTGCCTCAGCCTCCCAAGTAGCTGGGACTACAGGGGCCCACCATAACACCTGGCTATTTTTTGTTGTGGTTGTCATTCTTTAGCTGGCCCAGGCCAGGATCAAACCTGCCAGCCTCTATGTATGTGGCTGGCACCGTAACCACTGTGCTATGGGCACCGAACCAGCACAGGGGTTTTTGACTTCAGCTCCTTAAGCTGTGGGGCAGAGAGTCTCAGTCAAGTGCTATAGATTTCAGAGACAATAACTTTTCTTCTATGTGACTTCTAGTACATCAAAACCACCTGATTTTGATGTCCCTTTCTCCATCCACTAAATTCTAGTGGTCTTCTCCTAGAATACCACTGTCATTTTGTGACAGTCAAAAGCCATATTCCCACCTCCTATTTCTCAGGGGGAAGGTACAGCTCCTGGGGTTTGCATTCAGGTGGCACAGAGGCCACTCAGGGCCCAGGGGAGTCTGAGCTGAGTGGGGGAGTTGTGGGCCTCCAAAGCACAACCAGGCAGCACCTTGAAATATTTGACTTAAAAGAAGGGATTTTTGCTACAGAAAGCTTGTAACCTGCATTGTTGAAGGTTTTGCAGCTGCTTTGTGCTCTATCCTGCTTCCCTAGGTAAGATCTCTGTTATGAAGGATTAACCACCCCTGGAGGGAGGGCCGGAGCCTTGTCTCTAGAAACCTGCCTCCTCTGACCAAGAGAAGGTCACAGCCTGAATCTGTGGCAGAGGGGAGGCTTGTTCCTGCATGCTGTTTGACCCCAGGCAGATGTCCTGCCATGTGTTGCATTTATTGGTGCCACTGGAGAATGGGAAGAAGACCCTAACTGGTGCTCCACGGAGAAAAGAGGAAAGTGCTTCCTGAAGGGTGGCTAGGCACAGTCTACTGTCATTCTTTATCTTGTTAAATATGTAATGACTCTGAGTGAAAGTCCACGGTTAATCCATTAGGGTCACTGTTGTGGGGTCCACGGGGGACATTGTGCCAGCACAGGCGCTCCCTGCCCTCTGCTCCTGGGTCCCACCGGGCTTCAGGTAGGCTGGCCTCCACCAGCGGCACTCCTGCCTTGTGGCTCCTTTGCTCCTCCCACCCCTCCTTTTCTGTGCTGCCCACAGCCTTTGCCCACGTGCAGATCCCATCCTGCAGAGTTCAGAGTCCAGCTCCCTCTCCTCCATAGCTTCTCCTCCGGCTCCGCTAGCTCCATTCAGCTCTTCTGCTGGTTTCTCGTATCCACGAGAACTCTTGGTTGCATGGAAAGAAAACCCAACTCCAATTGGCTTGAACAACAAAGGGAATTTATTAGCTTATGTAATCAGGAAGCCCACAAGCAGGTCTGGTGAGGCTTGATCCAGCAGCTCACATGATGTCCCCGAGGAC
>NW_003852499.1:2855091-2860430 GCF_000181295.1 Otolemur garnettii
GTTAAAATCTGGTCACCCTACTTATATTCCTTTTGTATGCCCTTAACTCTTAGCACATTGCTGAGCACGCAGTTGTTGCCCAATAAGTACTTGTTGGATTGAAATATGCTAGGATGATTGAAGCATAGGAAAAGAGTAGAATATTCCCTAAGGGAGAGGCAAGTCATTGCTAAGAGAAGGCAGGGGCACATCTTTTTGTTGAGGGGAGGGCAGTTAATTACTGATAACATGAAGGTGTAAAAGTAGCAAAAATCAAACAATCATGTAAGTTTTGAGTAGGAGGTACATTAGAGATAGCGACAGTTTTAGAGCTATCTAAATAGCTCTTAAACAGGTTTTTAAATAGCTGGAAATACTCCCTTCTCAGTGGGACATTTTTCACATGGACCAAAGAAATGAAGGTCAATTAGGAGGTGCCAGGCGTTGGTGCCCAAAGGTTTAATGGCTGTTGCATCAAATGGTGCTCATTGCTGACCCACAGGGTGAACCTATGACTTATTGTCCAATCTGGGATATTTTTAAGAATGCTGAAATGTTAAACTAGATGAGATGATGCGGACAAGAGAAATAAACTGGAACTGACCCAGGCCAGCCAGGATCTACTCATTGTCTGTGATGTGAGTATCTACCCACTATCAACTAGGGCCCCTTTGCCCACTGCTCTCTGGCTGCCTTCAGTTCCTCAGGCACAGACATGCTCTCAAAGTCCTGGTGGGGGCAAGTGGGAGAGCTGGGATTCTGTAGCATCTGACAGCTGCACACTGAGAGCTGGGATTCTGCAGCATCTGACTGCCCTTGCAGGATGTGGACTCTCCAATGGGAAGGGGTAGCATTTTCCTCTGGTCTTTCCTCGAGATTCATCTATGATCATTATAAAATTGTATTGTATTTATTTATTTATTTACTTATTTTTTTGAGACAGGATCTTGACTGTTTCCTGGAGTGCAATGACATCAACATAACTCGCTGCAGCCTCAAAAACTCCTAGGCTCAAGCTATCCTCCTGCATCTGCCTCTCAAGTAGCTGGGACTACAGATGTGTATCACCAAGCCCAGCAAATTTTTCTGCTTTTTGTAGAGATGGGGTATCACTCTTGCTCAGGCTGCTTTCAGACTCCTGGCCTCAGGCGATCCTCCCTACTTGGCCTCCCAGAGTGCTGGGATTATGGGCATGAGCCACTGCACCCTGCTTCATCTGTGATCTTGTCTCCTCTATTTGGCCTGGTTTTATGTTCCTGAAGCCCAGGTGTCAGCCCACTGGCCTTCCTTATTTTTTTAATTTTTTAAAATTTTTTGAGACAGAGTTGCACTTTGTCACCATTGGTAGTGCTGTGGCATCATAGCTCACAGCAACCTCAAACTCTTGGGCTCAAGTGATCCTCTTGCCTCAGCTACCTGAGTAGCTGGGACTATAGCTACCTACCACAATGCCTGGCTATTTTTAGAGATGAAGTTTCTGTCTGGCTCAGGTTGGTCAAGAACCTGTGAGCTCAGGTAAACCACCCACCTTGGCTTCCCAGAGTATTGGGATTATAGGCACGAACCACTGGCCTTTCTTAATTTGAGGACAGGCTCTGTCTTTTCTGCCAACATCTTTAGAGCTTATGGATTTTCATCCCCTATTTTGGTAGAAATTTTATCTCTGACTATTTTCGGCCAGTTAACTTTTAGCATTGTGAACTCCAAAGAGAAACATTCTTTTTAACCCCACTTGTGTCATTCATTAACATGTCAGGGGCTATTGCCTTGGGGGGCTCAGCTGTGGTGTCCCTCATGTGGGATCCAAGAGCGTGGTGGATTCCCACAGAGGTTAAAGGCAAGTATTCTGTGGTCCTTAAGGTATGATATATTCTGCACTTTGAGCCCCAAGGTGGAGATGTGAAAGTGGCTACCTCTGAGCTTGCTCTTAAAAAATTTGAAGGGTTCACGGCTCATTGACTGAAGCGCAGCACTTTTGGAGGGTGAGGTAGGAGGATCACTTAGGAGTCTGAGACCAGCCTGGGCAACATAACAAGACTCTGTTCTCTATAAAAAAATTTAAAAACTAGCCAGGCATGGTGGCATGAGCTTGTAGTTACAGCTACTGTGGACGTTGGGGTGAGAGGATAGCTTCAGCTCAGGAGTTTGAGGTGGCTGTAAGATAGGCTGACACCACTGCACTCCAGCTTGGGCGAGAGAGTGAGATCCTGTCTCTTCAACCAAACAAACAAACCTTTTTATATACTTTATAGTTTACAATTTGATTGTGAGATACCATAGAATTATCCTTTTTAAAAATGTTTATTATTAATAGATATACAACATATTAAGTAAAAATTTTAACATAAAAACATATTTTAATGAAAACTAATGATATTTTTTAAAACAAAATGTGTTACAAGAAGTGTGGCATTGTTTTATGTTTTTGCCTATTTTTTCTCCCAAGCTTTACTGAGGTATAATTGATATATAATGAACTGCACATACTTAAAATACCTAATCTGTTGAGTTTTGATCTTTGTACACACCTGTGAAACCATCACCATGGGCCAAGATCATAAGCAGATCCACCCCTCCCCCCCACCAAATATTTCCCCAGGCCCTTTTGTAAAGTCTATCCTTCTCTCCTCCAAGTTATATTGCTATTAATTATTACAGTGATTTTACTGTGTGTCTCAGAGAGCTTTGGTGGCTTGTCAGAAATGGCACAGCTGGTAAGTGACAGAGCTGGTGCCCAATGCCGGGTCTTCGGACCCTAGTACCCATGGCCTTCTCCTGACCTATGCCACATGGTGAAGATTACCCCTCATTTCTTTCAGGTATGATTTTCGCAGTAGAATGAAGCCCAGAGAAGACTTAACTGCACTCTCTTGCTGACTCTCCACATGGTGGTCCTTTCATGGTGCTGTGCCACCCTTAGAGGCCTCTGTGGCTCAGGAATTAGATGGGGAGGAGATTCTCTCATCTTTGGGAGAGTCCCCATTGTTCCTGGGCTCCCCTCACTGCTTTATCTTTGACCAGTGCTCCCTGGGCCCCTGTGGGCATGCAGTGACATGCTTATACGCGGATTAGAGACTGTGCTCCAGGCCCAGAGGCCAGTTCTTCTGGGTGTCCGTCCATTTTGGCTCCCAGAAATGTGACCAGAGTTTTTTTTTTCCATAGGACATTGGTTGGTCATTCCTAGCCTTTGGCTGGGGACTAGGTGAAGCCTTTCATAAGAAGGGCCATGCTACTAGCCTTTTATGAGTCTCTAGGACAGGGCTCAGTGGTCATTGGGTCCTATCCTCTGCTTTTGTGATCAGTGACCATCCTCACCTTGGTCTGCAGAGGACAGGTTTGGAGAGGAGATTCCATGTTCTCTTCCAGGGGCTTCTAGGAGAGCAAGTTTTAATCTTTCCTCCTCTAGTCTAAAAGTTCTCCCCTGTGCTTGCTTCAAAATCTCTGTGTCTCTGGAAGGACCAGGCAGAATCTGCTCCCTGACTACAGGTTGGAAAACCCTGAGCCCCTGTGGGAAGTTGAGTGGTCTTAGTGCTTAGTGTTGACATGGTTAGACCCCGGAGTTCCTCAGACCAAGCCGCTGGGGGCCTTGTCTCAGAGGGATTCCTGCTATCATTCCAAAGCCCTCTGTCTCAAGGCTGCTCCCCGCACTCCTTAGTCTGTGACAATGGCTGCCCTGGCCATCTCTGTGCCCCCTAGAAGAGCCCCTCTAGCTGTGTGGGTTTCAGCTGTGGTGATTAAGAGTGTGGAGCTCCCAAGAGCTCCTCTCATCCTCATGGTGGGACCAGATACCTTTGATCCTTGGGGATCTGAGATGACCTAGCTTGGTGGGGTCTTTGGGGAGTCTAAAGGAGTCTGTCCCCTCTATTGCCTGCACATTCATCTCCCTAACCTCCCTCGCAGCCTCATTCCTGGGCCCCGATGTGCTGCAGCTGATGTTCTCGGCTCACAGCAGGGCCCAGGACCAGAGTACACTTGGGCCTCTGGGTCAGTACTGAGGTGGCTTGGCAGGGCTGCAGGGAAGGAGGCTTGAGGAGTATCAGTTTCCACAATTTGGCTGGGGCTGCCTCCATTCCCTCTTGTCTCCCAAGGGGGAGGATGTGGTCTTCTGAAGCCACATGCAATCTTTGTAAAACAACAACAAGAACAAGGAGACATAAACAATAAGGATAATTACATCCAGCATGAGGCCTCCAGTCCCTGCTGAGGGCCTGGGGCAGCAACTGGAGCACTAGAGAGACCCCTGCTCCCGGTCCCATCCCCTGCTCCCGGTCCCATCCCCTGCCTGACTGCTCTCTTGTGAAGGGAGAAGCTTCAGGATGGGTTGGCAGTCCTCAGGGATGTGTGATGACTCTCACAGTGTGAGATGGACCCCCAGTGCCAGGAGACCAGAGTTCCTTTCTTGGACCTGCCAGTAATTAGCTGTATGTCCATGGCCAAGGAAATCAGCCTCCTGGGCTCCAGGCCTTCATTTTTGTTGAGAAAGATATATATACTTGGTGGTCTCTCCAACTCCAGAGTTGATTCATTCTTCTGAAATTCCTCTGTGCCCTCAAGGTGGCTGTGCTTTGAACTATCAGCATGGGGTGTTGACTGGCACCATGGCAGTCCGATGCTTGGCAAGTGAAGGCACCAAAGACTTTGACATTTGTAGTCTCTTTCATTTTCCATATGATTCTTCCCCTGTGTACCACAACACCCCTATAAACCCATGAGGCACAGAAGTTCCAGGTGTATCCAGTTTCAGCTCAGTTCAGGTTGTGTTTTGTGATCAACAGAGTGAGTCTGTGCCCATGCATTGGCCTCTAGGGGAGGGTGCAGTGGTTTGCAAATGCAGGGAGCACTGGGGGTATCAGTGGGAATGGGGAAGCCCCCTACAATCTTTATAATGTTCCTGGTCAGATAGAAATGTAAGTAACGCTAGCTGTCAACATGAGAGAAACATTCAGAAAGGACACATTAGGGTGATTAAATTGTCTTCTCCCAACTGAATGAAATTTAAATTCTGTTAGCTAAAGGTCACCAATTACTTTCTGGGCCATGGTAGCCAATGTTTAGAAATGGGGCACAGTATCCAAACAGAACCCATGAGGAATATAGTGCCTGTGTGTGGAAGCTGCAATCAGTATTTACTAAGCATTTGCCATGTGCCAGGTACTGCAGTGGCTGCTGAGGACAGAGTAGTCAAGATGGAGACATTCTTTGTTCACATAGAGCTGTCAGTTAAGCCAAGGAAGGCAGGTATTAAATGCTAATGACACAATGGTTGTGATAGTGGGTCAGGGATATGAAGGAGAAGGACAAGGAGTTGTGTGAGCAAGAGTAAGGGACCAAGAAGAATGCTCCAGGAGCTCAGGACAGGC
>NW_003852499.1:2860744-2879310 GCF_000181295.1 Otolemur garnettii
TTAACTCCTCTGTGAACTCAGGTGCATGTGGGTTCATTTAGTGCTGGATGGCTCTGGGAAACCAACACACTTTGAAAGAGATGGCTACACCAGAAAGTCAGGTTATGACTAAGCATTCACATCCTTTGACCAAAGTATTCACACGCTCTTTTTGGGTACCAATCCCTGGTACTCAGAACTGGAGAGTTACGAAAGTAGAATCACAGTGAAAGTTGTTGCATAGTTTTGTGGGACATTTCAATTGAGCTAGGGAAACGTCCTGCTTTGTTGTGTATTTCACATTTCGTTCCCCTGGACAATGTACGTCCCCCAGGGGGACAGGCCTCCCCTTTCTTACAGAAATCTTAGTGTGCTTGTTTTCTTTCCTCTGATGGCCAGAACCAAATTGTTTGTTACAGTTCATTTTACGAAAACTTAAATTTTAGTTGCCTTATGAGATTTGGGAGCTCTTCCAGCCATATTGATTTCTTTATTTTAAAATCTCTTTTAGGGATGGGTTATATCCTCTCTTACATTTTGTGTTAAATTTTGTTGTTGATTTCAGAAAGTAGTGTTTTCTGATGTTGTCCTCATATTCTGGAGAGACACTGTATTTTTAACCTATGAATTACTTTAGGGTATAGGGGACATTTTGAAAATCCTGCAGATAATTTCAAAAGTACAATATGGCAAAGGAAGCAGCATTGCTTATTCACAATTTTAATTTAATAAGAGCTGTTTTTCTCTGGTGAGGACCTACTATGTGTTCAGGCCTGTGCTAGGTGCTTTAGAAATATAGAAGCGTCAGACTCTGTCCCTGCAGTCAGGAAACAGTCTTTCTGTGTGGGCAGAGCTAATCAGCACAGTAATGGTTGATGGTCAGGAAAGGTTACATGTTCCAGGCATGGGGGGGGATGGGGGGATGTCACCTACTTTACTTCTAATCCTCACAACAGTCTTGCAGTGTTTCTTACCTTCTTGACTCAGATAAAGACACTGAGGCTCATTCGGTTAAGTGACCTTCCCAATCTTTTTTAAAAAAGACATTGATGCATAGATCTGTTTATTTTCAGATAAAGATTCTAGAATTAGTGAGACATGCTGATTCTATCTGACTCTCTAAACCAGGAGGCAATATATACAACTAGATAATTTTTTTCTCCATTCTAATCCCCTTCTATAATTTTTTGGAGTTGCTTTCAGTATTTTGCTATTATCAGATGCTGTTTTGAACATGTTTTTTTCCATTTACTTTTAATTGACAGGTAATAATTGTATGGGTGCGGAGTAAAGAGTGATAGATATTTTGGGATGTGTATACAATGTGTAAGGATCAAATCAGAATTATTAGCATATCTGTCACCTCAAATGTGTATTATTTGTGTTGAGAGTGTTCAAAATCTTCTTTTCTTTCTTTTTTTTTTTTTTATCTTTTTGAAAATAAAGGGTGGACATAAAGTTCATGTGCAATTTAAAATAGGTTAACATAGTAAATGGCACATGAATTTTATGTCCACCCTGTATACACTAAAATATAGTTAACCTTATTCACTCTACAGTGCTACAGAACACCGGCACTTATTCCTTCTATCTACCTGTAATTTTGTATCCAATAACCAACCTCTGCCCATCCTCCCTTCCCCCATACCTCCCTGCCTCTAGTACCCACAATTCCTCTCTTTTTCCATGAGCTCCATTTTTCTTTTTTAGCTTTCACACATCAGTGAGAACATGTAGTACTTATCTTTCTGTGCCTGGCATATTTTATTTAACATAATGCCCTCCAGGCTTGTCCACCCTGCTGTGAACAATGGTAGGATTTCATTCTTTTTTTAGGGGCTATTCCATTGTATATGTATTCTGCATTTTCTTTATTCATTCATCTCTTGGTGGACATTTAGGTTGATTCCTCAACAGCAAACAAACAAACAAAAAAACCAACCAACCAACCAAACAACCCCCCCCCCCCATAACTCAAGTGGGCAAAGGATCCGAATAGATATTTCTCAAAAGAAGACATACAAATAAATGGCCAATGGGTAGATGAAAAAATACTGAAATTGCTAATCATCAGAGACATGCAAATCAAAACCACAATGAGATGACATTTTATCCTGGTTAGAAAGACTAATATCAAAAAGACAAAAAGTATCCTGCTGTTGAGGATGCAGGGAAGGGGGACCTCTTAGACACAGTTGGTGGGAATGTAAATTAGTGCAGCCATTTTGCAAAACAGTATGGAGTTTCTTAAAAAACTAAAAGTAGATTCACTTTTAGTGATACCACTATTGGGTACTTATTCAAAGGAAAGGAAATCATTCTATCAAAGGTGTATTATTCCGTTTGTCATTGCTATAAAGGAAATACCTGAGGTTGGGTAATTAATAAAGAAGATTGGTTTATTTGGCTCATGGTTCTTTGTTGTGTATTTCACATTTCATATTTCACAGTCTTGTTGACTGTACAAGAAACATGGCATCAGCATCTGCTTTTTGGGGAGGGTTTCAGGGAGCTTCCAGTCGCAGTAGAGGGTGAAGGAGGAGCAGACATGTGAATGGTGAGAGAAGGAACAAGAGAGAGGAGGTGGTACCCAGCTTCTTTAAATAACCAGCTCTCAGATGAACTGGAAAAGGGAGAATCCACTCTCTGTGGCAGGGAGGACACCAAGCCATTCATGAGGGATCCACTGCCATGACCCAGACACTTGCTGCCAGCTACACCCCCAACACTGAGGATCAAATTTCAACACGGGATTTGGAGGGATCAAATGTTCAAATCATATCAAAAGTGTTACCTACAACCCTGTTTTTTATTGCAACACTGTTCACAGTAACTCACAGAGGATTCAAATCTTCATCTGACTTAGAAGCTCCAAGCTGCTCTTTTCTATTCTGTTACTATGCTTGGAATAATCCAAATCCAAAGGCAGGGCAGAATGGATGTTGAATGTGTCTAGAGGACAAGGAAATTTTTTCTTTTCTTTTCATTCATTCATTCTTTTCTTTTTTTTTTTTGAGACAAAAGCTTGCTCTCTTGCCTGGGCTGGAGTGCAGTGGGGTCATCACAAGTCACTGTAACCTTAAACTCCTGACTTAGCCTCTTGAGAAACTAAGGCTATAGGCATATGCCATCCTTCCTGGCTAAGTTTTCTATTTTTTTGCAGAAATGGGATCTTGCTATTTTGCTCAGGCTGGTTTCAAAGTCTTGGCTGGTCTCAAGGAATCCGCCCACCTCCGCCTCCCAAAGTGAACCACAGCACCTGCCTTTAATCTTAGCATTCAATACATGTTAAACTCAATACATATTAACCTGCAATTTTAAATTCCTAGGTTAGTAAAAAGAGCTTCTGCATTTGGTCATGGTTCTGATCAGGGGTTTTCAAAGATTTTTTTTTTTCCTTTGACAGACATAACTAGTCACACCAGCTAATATTTCACATAAGCTGGTATGTTTTTCCTTTTATGAGAAGATAACAACATTGCATGGGATGAAAGGAACATGATGACTAGATGTCACCACCACAAAACTGCATTCTTGCTTTTATTTTCATTTAAAACAAGCTCCATTAGAGGAGAAAATGGAGAAGCACCATGCTCTGCTGGAGAAAATTAATGCCCCCATATTGGGAAATAATTTTGCATGATTGATAGAGGCGCTAAAATCACAAAAGTTAAACAAGGTAGAATTTTACCTTTTACGTAAAAATCCAAGAGGCAGTCCAGGGCTGCTATGACCGTAGACTCGGACCCAGCTTCTGTCTTGACTCATGGCTGCTTTTGGCCTTGACTTTGACCTCAAGGTCTAAAATGCTTGTAGCCATGCTCCAGGCAGCAAATTGGGGGAGGGAAGAAAATGAAGGGCAAAAGACACCTTTTTGAAGAATGTTACTAGACACTTCCTCCTACTCAACATTGGCCAGAAATTACTGTTATGGAAACATCTCACTGCAAAGAAGGTCTAGTAGCCTTGATTCTAGATATCCATGTGTTTAATTAAAAATGAAGAACATGAGAATGGGTATCAGGGGACAGCTAGCAGTCTGCCACCAAGTCTTTGGAATTTGACCTTTGCCCTTCCAACTCTTCCTCAAGCTTAGAACATCTGTACCCACTTAACTGACATTTGGTACATACTTAAACCACCAACTCTAGAGAAAGTTAAAAAGGCATTCATCATAATTTAAGGATATGCACATAGATAATATATTAACATTCACAATAGTCATGAGATCATCTTAGTAAGAGGGATGATACTCTGCCATCTTTCACCAGAAGCATCATTTCTGGGACCGTGATGGAGAAGAGGGGCTTGCAGGTCAGCTTCCACAGATGGTTTCTTTTCTTACCCTTTATATTCACTAAATGAGAAAAGCTGAGATTACAGTTAGAGGTAGCAGCAAGTGATCGATGACTATCTTGTAGTCCTGGATATTCTACCTAGAGATAGATGTGGAAATTGACTCTCCTTCTCAACTGAAGGCCCCTTTCAGCATTTTGTCAGAATTCTGTCTCACTTGGGAACTGGAAGGTTGAGGGTTTCATCTTAGGGATGCCACATGGGTTCCTTAGTAACCCTTTGACTTGATTTTAGTCTAAAAAAACACATCTTCATGTTCTTTTGTTGTCCTTGGGTGTGGTTTTTAACTATGTCCAGTGGCAGGTCATGTCTGCCTCCATCAGGTAGAGCCCAAACTGTCTGGATTGGAGAACAATTTTTATCACACCATCTGTGTAACTTTGAGAAGATCATTTAAATTTTCCATGCCTCGGTTTCCTCAATTGTAGAATAGAGAGAAAGAGAGAGACTGACTCACAGCATAGTTGTGAATGTCAGACGAACTAAATAAAGCATGTGACTACCTAGTTCAGTTCTAGCACATGATATACACTAAATAAACATGCATTGTGGTCATCGTTATTATTTTGAAGCATTTGCAAACTCTAGACTATCCAGGCCTTTCACACCACAGTTCAATCTTCTTAGGAAATCCTGGCTTATTCTTCATTCTTCTACCTTAAAAATCATAAACTTTCATCCCCAAAGTAGGGTTAAGTTTCTGAATGTTTGAATTACAGAATATATTGTGAGACTGTCATTGAAAAAAATCACAGAAAGAGTCTTCATTTGCATTAAGGGAGTGGCATAAAATATCTTTTTTATTCATCTTTTCAAAAATGTATATGAGCCTCTTCATGGATGGTGTCCTTCCCTGGGGTAAAGTGGTCTTCTATTTGCCATCTATTTCTCTGCCCCAGCACCTTGAAAACTCTGCAAATGGATGGGGTCCACTATTCTCTTCAACACTAAACCAAGATCAGAGGGAATATATGATGAAGGGTTGTAAGAGCACAATGAGTGGGTTTAAACACAATGTTTGTGGTTAATTTTTCAGGTAGCTTTAGAAGCTTCTTGGCAATAATGGGAATTCTGACAGTTTTTCCTACTTGGTTTTGATCTTCTTTGATTCTTTAATGACAAAATTAAATTAACATGAGAAAATATTTTTCTTCCTTTTACATGTTTGTTCTGGAAAAAAGAAAAATGGAGCTTATACTTAGAGATGAGGCTGGTTCCCTCTCTTAATCTGACAAATATGTATAATGGTCACCAGGGCCAAATGAGTTGCTGAGTTGGTAAAACCCAATTTTTCACATACTCAAAACGGCTTTTCATTTTTGGGTGAAATCAACATGCAACACAATCGCTTGTCCTGGGATGTAGATTCATGCTCTGTGTTCACACTGGAGCCCTGTTCTTGATTTATGTTTAGGATATTCTTTTTTGTTGTACTATTTGCATTATTATTTATATCATTGCTTTTAGGCTTCGGTGGGCTACTTTTGTGGTGTGGGGCTAAAAAACACAGCATGATCGTAGAACCAAATGCAGCCTTGAGCAATGAATGATGAAAACATGTGAATGGAGGCAAACTGCAGGTTGCTCACTGCATGCTTGCAGAGGATCAGCCACCGATTGTTATTAAGTACAATGGGATTTCCATGACCATCATAACTGCTTACATTTCAAATCTGTGAACAAAACTGTTTTAACTTTTTTTCCCTCTGAAGCCACACTAAACGTCTAGGGACCACACTTTGAGAACAACTACCTTATGGTTTTTGATGAGGGCATTTCTGGAAAAGAACTGATGAATTGGTTAGGAGTGGGGGGACCTGGTCCCTAGGGAAGTTAAAAGAGAACAAAACCCAGAATCTGAAGGTCTGGGCTTCTAGTCTGGTTGGGGAGCTAGGAATGTAAACTATGTCCTTACAAGTGTTTTCATTTCTTTTTTCTTTGTACCTTGCAGAATAAAAGCCAGGGATCCATCTTTGTGCGGATACACGCCCCGTGGCAGGTGCTGGCCAGAGAGGCAGAATTCTTGAAGATCAAAGTTCCCACCAAGAAAGTATGAACATGTTTCTCTTGGGTCCTGGGCTTTCTGAAGGCTGAATGGATGCAGATAGTTTGGGAATAGGGCCAGGTGGGATGTAGGTTCTGTGAAATTGAAATCACACTGGTCTCCCCAGGGATCCATGGTGTGGGTGGGACAGGGAAGAGTTGGGGTGGGAAGGAAATCCTTCTACAGCATGGGTTGTGTTTCTTGAGAAGCCAGTCATTGTCCTGGTCCAGTTTCCATTTTTCTTTTATGCCTCTTTTCTCCCTCTTCTTAGAGGTCCTAATATTACCAAGCTTTTCTTTAGAGTGAATATAGCAATGAGAGCTGGCATATGCCATGCTGATTGCATCAGAAGCTCACAGGAGAAATAGCCTCAAACTTCCTATGAAGATACCTATTCTGGTTATGATTCCACCACTAAATATTGTGTCATGGTGGGTTTCACTTATCTCTTCTATAAAACAAGGGTCTTAATCATGTGAGTTGATTAAAATCATCTGGGAAGTATTTTCAACGTGCTCATGCCAATTTCTCAACTCTGGGACTTTGATTCTATTGGTTGGTATAAAATGAGATTCTGCATCATTGTTGTTAAAATAAATCCCTGGGAAGTTCTGATGCACATCTGGGTTGACAACTATATAGTTTAGATGCTGTTTGAGGGAGTTTTCATTCGGATAGGCTCTATATGCTATAATTTAAAAACCTACCTAGGGAATTCCTATGTGACATGTCTCTTTGTATGATATAATAAAATCTAGCAAATAGCTCCAAATAAAAAAAGAGGCATGTGTTCATAAATTTCCCCATTCTTTTTTTATTAGGGATTTTAGGGGAAAGGAGTGGCTATTGACTTTGACAGTTTGAGATGTCTCTTAGGGAGTGTCCTGGGCAGACAGTACCCTAGTTTAAACATGGGTGGTCTGTGGGTGGTCTCTCTGTCTCTCTTGGTCTGTCTCTGCCTCTCTCCCCCACCACAAGCACCCACATCCCTGATGTAGTCGCATAAGCAGTGACCTACCTTTTCAGAGTTCACTCTTCTTTAAAAAAAATTTTTTTTTTATTATTGGGGATTCATTGAGGATACAAGAAACCAGGTTACACTGATCGCATTTGTTAGGTAAAGTCCCTCTTATAATTGTGTCTTGCTCTCAAAAGGTGTGTCACACACTGAGACTCCCAGCCCCCTCCCTCCTTCTGTCTCTCTGCTCTTCATTTCCAGACCCCCTCCCTCCTTCTCTCAGAGATCAGTCTTGATCATTGCAACTGACTGTTATCATTTCCACCCTCCCCACCATTAGCCAAATCCCGTATATGTTGCCCTCTGTGCTACAACTATTATCACTTGTCTTCTCATCACCATACCCACTGTCAGTAGCATCGTTATAGTCAACAAGTCCAAAAGGTTTATGCTGTTGGCTATGCTAATATCAACTTCACTGCCAACCCGTCTACTGTCTCCATCAAAAATCACTCACCAAATACTAACATGTGACTAATGCCATCATGAATCCCTCGCTCAAGAAGAATACATTCTTTGGGCTCGGTTCCTGCAGATCTATTAAGATGAACAATAACTCCATGACAGGTAGACAAAGTCTCACTAAACAACGCACAAACCCAGGCATGGATATTAGCTGTAAACATTCTGCCAGTAAAAGGTGCACTTGAGGGAGACACACACCCTGTGTCCTGGTTTCCCAGGGGCTGCACCATGGTCTTTTCCCCTTGGTTGCACTGCTGTCTCTTGTCTCTTAGCTTTAGTTCTCTCACACTTCATGTCATCACCCTCAAGCACAGGCATCACCTCTGCCATTCCTCACCTGATGTTCTCCAGATCTCCCAGCAACTTGGTTTAAGTCTCAGTTTGCAGTTGAGGTTTCTACTTCACGGGTGGGGTCCTTGGCCAACCCTTTCCCTACTCTTTCCTCGATGTTCCTCCTCACTACCATATATTCTTCTCCTTTCTCTTTGAGGTATCTGAAAATCTAACGTTCTCTTAACCTCATTGTATTTGTATCTTGTTTACTATGTTTTAATCTTTGCTGCTGTTCCTTGGAAAGAAGGTGAGCAAAACTCTAACCCTGATGCTGGTGTTTCAGACCCCTGGAATGATCCTGTAGTGGGAACGTAGAAGCCGAGAAGTTGTACGTCTCCTTCTGCCCTCCCTCACCCGTTTGTCTTCTGTGCTCTCCTTTCCATCCTTCTTTCTCTCCTAGGCTTTTTCATCTCTCTTCTCCCTTCCACCACCCTCTCCCAGTGCCCTGTGCTAGCCTCCCCTCTGTTCTCGGCACACCCTGCCACACCCCCACACCTCTTGTTTCTCTGCCTCCTTTTCCTTCTCATTCCCAGACTCATCCTCTGTCTTTGGCCCCTCTGGGCCCTGGTTTGTCCTTTCACAGGCTTATACCTGTAGAACCTGATTTTGCATAAATGACATTTCTGCCTCAGAGTTTCAATGTCCCTAGACATTAGCTCTTTGGAACTTGCCATGTGTAGTTTAGGTAGTACCTGTACTTGTGTTTGTAGGCAATTGATCAGGGTGAGGATGGCCTCTAAATTGGCCATCTCTGGGTTTCCCTCTCCCTTGTCATTTTGGCAGCATCAGGTGGTAGAGACTCTACTAGATGAGGCCTCAGAAGAGCAGACTTTTGTAGCCTTGGTTCTGTACTTATTTGCTGTATGGTTTAAGATGCCCCGGTCTCCTAATTATGCTATGGGCATAATAATACCTGCCTCATTTTTCTTAAAAGCCTATTGTACAACTCCAATTCTTAACCAGTCTATGGATAGGCAGGAGCTTGCTATTGTGTTTGCTTTCTGAAATATTTTTATGTGTGTTCTCAATTCTTGGTCCCCCCATCAACTTCCTTCCTGACCACGTAGACAGCCCACATTAATGAAGCCCCACTGTGAGAGGGACTCTGGGGAGGCATTGAGGGTGCAGAAACAGCTCAGGCCCTCACCGAGCTGATGGGTGCAGGGCAGAACTAGAGGGGTGCATGTGCCCAGACATCAGAGCAGTGGTTGGATACCGTGTCAAAGAGCAACTCACGAGCACAGCATAGATTCTGTGTGTCAATATGGTGGGTTGGAAGTTGGGTGAGGCAAAGCCACATGGTTGATCCCATAAGTCTGCAGATATCACAGGAAGATGTTTTTTCCCCAAAGTTTCTGAGTCCCAGACTCTACTCAGGCAGACTGTTCTGACACGCCCTGTGTCCCTGTGTCCCTTTGTCCTCCCTGTATCCAGAGCATACAGGTGTGGCTTGTGGTTGACTTCACAGGTGTTACACACAGGAAGGAAGTAACTTGGCATGCTATGTAGGATGCCTATGTTTATAAAAATTAACCTGCGACTCTGATCCCGGGGATGGGGTTGTGGGTCAAAGAGTAGTAGGGAGGGTGGAAGATAATACAGAAAGTCTGCAGAGGGCCTGCGTCAAGCCTTGTGACATTTCTCTCCTTTTAAAAATGAATTTGGGGGGTAGAGCCTGTGGCTCAAGGGAGTAGGGCGCCGGACCCATATGCCGAAGGTGGCAGGTTCAAACTCAGCCCTGGCCAAAAACTGCAAAACAACAACAACAACAAAATGAATTTGGGAAGTGACTAAAATAAGGTAAAAACCCACATTTGCAGAGAAACGCATCCTGTAGCTGGCGGAACATGGAAGAAGGACGAGGGATGGCGTGGGATCAGTTAAGTATCCTCCGGCCGGTGGAGGCTTGGATCATAACTCAACAGGGTCCGGAGAGACCAGGAAGATGGGGAGGAAATCATGAAATCAAGATCTCAAACCTGGACAAATCCATCGTAATGTGTCCAGGGACTCGGAGTCCTGAGCACAGATATTAACTGGGAGGGAGAATCTTGGAAGGAAGCATTTGTTTTCCAGAAACAACAATAGAAGAGCCAGCATTTTGTGAGGGACACTCAGCATCCATGCACAAGAGAGAGTGGGAAGGCCTGGCCAGTGGCCCGAGCAGCCTGAGGAGGTCTGGGAAGGGTGTCTGGGAGCAGGTGCTCTCTCACACGGGTTCATGACCAAGGTGGTGCTTCTAGATTGTGCTTGCCATCAATGCTTATTTCTCATTCATTTTTTGAAATATATACATGAATCAACAGCTTTTTCTCACCTCTTCCATTTACTTATTTCACATGACAAAGCTGGGAATGGTTGAGGAGTTGCTATCTGACCTGTTAAGGAAGAATTTATTGCCAACAAAATCATTTGCCCATGAAATTTGCAAGAAGTGACATGCCTAGGATGGGTAAAAATTACTTTTGTCCAAATTTTCAGAGCTTTTGTTGCTTTTATTAGTAGAATGATACCACAGAGGTCTTCTTTACTGTCCCTAGGGTCTGTAAGGACTTTAGCTTATGAGTCCTTTGCATGCAAGTAACATCGTTTTTTTGGCCTGGGGCTGGATTTGAACCTGCCACCCCTGTTATATGGGGCTGGCACCCTACTCCTTGAGCCATAGGTGCCACCCCCAAGTCACATCTTTTTTTAGGAAAGCAGGTTCAGAGCTCCACACGTATCCTCCCAAACGGGAGTGATCAGTGTTGTGGAGGGCTCTTGTGAGCAGTGGTGTGATGTATGAGAGTGCCTTGCACAGAGGCTCATGTGGTCTGTGATGACCGCTGCTGTTACTGCTGTTCACAGTGCTATGTGGAGGGAGGGCAGCACAGCTTGTGCCAGATTGGGATTGTTGCTTCCTGCTCTTTCCCCTTCCTCTCTCTTCACAGCCAGTGTCTGCAGCGCTGGGGGAAAAACGGGCCCTGTCCCTTAATTCTACTAAGAAGTCCAGACATGAAATCTGTGGAGAGGAAGGAACAGATGGCCTTTGGACTATGTGCTAGGGGATTTCTGTTTCCTTGAGCACAGGTCCATGGGGGGTCCTTTAATATGATGTCTCCATGTGCGACGTCTGCAGTGCAGTCACTGGGAAAGCCAGAGGAAGACTGTTTGGGCCCCTCCATGCAGAAGGGACAGCTTGAAGACACCTTTTTCAAGAGCAAGACTGTAGGTGTGACAAGTGGAGACCTTGAGTTCTACGGTTGGCTCTACCCCCATTGGGTTATTTAATTCATATCTTAGTCTGTCTCCTAAAATGGGACTTGAAATGTATTACAACCAAAAGAGCAAATATGATACAAATGGATCATTTTAGAAAAGAACAAATAGAAAGAGAATCATGTAATTGAGTGTGGAGTAGGAAAGTGAAGGGGAAATAATGATAGTAGAAATTAAAAATTGTGGTGATTGATGTGAAACATAATTCATTTTGAGCTTCCTGGGTGCCATGGCAGAAAGGTCAATGGTTGGCATTACCCATAGACATCAGCATCTGTTTTGTCAGAAGAGGGGCTTTTTCTTGTTGCTAAAACATAATTGTTACATAAATGACATGAATAATATAAGAGATTATGTTTTCAGTAATGAGGTCACATAAAGTGTTGGACTGCTTTTTGTACTGCCACTGCTGAACTAATTCTGGATAAAAACTGAGCATGTAATGATAAACTATAGTTTAGAGAGGGGTGTACTACAAAGTAATGTCTTTGAATTTCTGATGAGTTCACTTGATTCAAAGGTAACAGATAGATCAGAAATGCCATTGGTATTTTACTTCTCTCCCATGAAACCCATGTTTTGAAATATTTGTAACTACTAACCTGCCTTTATTAAAAAATAACTCATCTCCTTTTTATGAACAGAGAACATATATAACTGCCAGTAAGAATTTTCTGGTTAGTGTGAAAAAAAATCAGTGTTTCCACACTGAACTGAATGTTATTCTAGTTAAAAAAGCAAATAAACTTGTCATTTTAATTAGCTTGATTGGTCCCTTAGGAGAAAAATATTAATTTATTAAGCTTTTTAAATGATGGGAAATTGTTCTCAGATACATGTTACTGCCCTTCTAGAGATTCGGAATTGGTAGCCATGGTTTTTGCAAAAAGGAGCTCCTTCCCTTGGCTCATGGCTCCCACCCTGCCTCAGGGACTCTGCTAGGCCAAGACACACACACACACACACACACACACACACACACACAGAGACATGGGGGCGGGGAGAGTGTGAGAAAGAGAAAGACTATATGGAATTTACTTTTATTTAATTTTTAAAATTTTTAAAAATTAAATCATAAACACATAGATCATGTATACATTAATGCATTTATGGGGTACAATGTGCTGATTTCACATAGAATTAGGAGCGTTTACATCACACTGGTTAATATATACCTCATCTCATTTACTTAATTATTGTGTTAAGACATTTTATACTCTATACTTAATAGATCCGACATGTACCCTTGCATTATGCACCATAGGTCCACCATTCACCCTCCCTCGATCTGACCTTACCCCTCCCCTCCCATCCCTCCTCCTCTCTCTTTCATCCTGGGCCATAGTTGTGATCTATTCTTCATATGAAAGTGTGAGTGATTGTAAATTGGTTTCGTAATAATACTGAGTACATTGGATATTTTTCTTCCATTCTTGAGATACTTTACTAAGTAGGATATGTTCCATTTTATCCATGTAAATGTAAAAGAGGTAAAGTCTCCATCCTTTTTAAGGCTGCATAATATTCCATGGTATGCATATTTGTCTGTATTCCTTGAGCTGGAGACCCCAAAGAGCTGATAGTATAGTTCCAGTCCAAGCTCAAAGTCCTGAGAACCTAGAAAATCAATGGTATAGGTTCTAATCCAAAAGCCAGAAGCCTCGAGATACAAGCAGAACTGATGTTGTGGTTGGAATCTGGACTGATGTCCCAGTTCAAGTAGTCAGGCAGGAGGCATTCCCTGTTACTGAAGGAGAGTCAACTTTTTTGTTTTAGTTAGGCTTTTAACTGATTAGGTGAGGGCCACCATGTCAGGAAGGGCAATCTGCTTTATTCAGTCTACTGATTGAAATGTTAATCTCATCCCCAAGCACTCTCATAGATATACCCAGAATAATGTTTGACCAAATAGTTAGGCACTCCTCATGACCCAGTCAAGGTGACGCAAAAATCAACCATCACAAGGCTCATATTTTGAAAGTCAGTAATCCTCTTTGTAATGGTATGAATGTCCAAGTCCTAGCCTTAGAACCTGTGAACATGATCTTATTTGGAAAAATGGTCTTTGCAGATGTAATGAGTTAACAATCTCAAGATGAGATCTTCCTGGATTTAGGATAGAGCCTACTTACAAGGACAAGTGTCCTTATAAGAGAAAGACAGAAGAGATTTGAGACACAGATACACATAGGGGAGAAGAAGGAGGCAGAGATGGGAATTATGCAGTCCCAAGCCAAGGAATGCCTGGGGCCATTAGAAGCTGGAATAGATAAGAATTTCCCCACAGAGACTTCAGAGGGAGGGCAGCCCCCCTGACACCTTGAATTCAGACTTGTGGCCTTCACAATGGTGAGTGAATAAAGTTCTGTTGTTTCAAGTCACCTACTTTGTGGTCATTTGTTACAATAGCCTTAGAAAACTAACACTCTTCCTCTGGGCAGGAAGAAATAATCAAACAATTCAAGACCTGGTAGTCATGCTGGCTTGTTCTGCATCATACGAATCCACTTTGCATCTTCTATGATGGCTTGAAACAGCCTTGTTCATTCGTTGACATTGAGTTTGGGGTTGCACAGAGGAATATTTGGGCATGGATCTTGCTGCATGACTTGGCATGTCCATGACTACTTTGTCACATTCCATCTCTGTTTTGATGAGATAGGAGGGCCTGGGAGAGGTTCCCCTTGGCCTGAATGGTGGAAGCAGACTGGGTATAGCTAAGTCAAGAAGAACTGCTTATTCAACAATTTTTTCCCATTTATACTTCTATTTCCAAAGGCAACCATTGGTTTGATTAAGAAAAACCTTCTTCTATTAGCAAAGAAGGATATTAGCATGTTTTAAAGCTTGTCCACATTTCATAGTCCTTATGGTAGACTTTGAAAAAAAGATTTATGAAACCACCCAATGGGTAAATGTGTATAACAAAAAAAATTTTCCAAGGCTAGATCTAATAGGTGAGGGTATGCCTAGGGCTGAGACAACCTTGTGGAATTACAACCCAAAGAAAGCTTTTCTGAACCTCTAATCCAGTGGTTTTCAACTGATGTGCCAGGGCACACTCTGATTGTGTGCAGATTTCTAAGAGTAAAAATGTTCTCCATGGCCATCTCTTCAAGCTGTGCTTTGTACTATATAGGTAGTACACTTAGCCCTGATATCTGTTTCACATCTGGGATTTCCTTGTATCCCTGAGCTCAGTAACATCACTGGGTTTTCTCTGAGTTCTCTTGCTTGTGCAGGGCTGCTCTTCTCCAAAGCAGAGCCTTTGTGGAACTCCCTGAATAAACAAATACTGCTCAGCCTTTGAATCCCAGCCTAAGTTTCACTTCCCTGGTAGACCCTCCTTTATTTCCTCAGCCTGAACTGATCTCACCCTTTCAGGATCCTTGGTACTCGACTGTCAGTACTTATCTTACCTGTTAGTTTTTCTTCTGCTGCTCTGGGCACCATATTCTTATTTCTCCAAAAGTCTCCTAAGTCCCCTAAAAGCAAGAATTAGTTTTTGTTTTTCTCAGGTATTCCCTGAAAACCTAGTAATGATATGCCTTCAATATTAGTTGCTCATTAAGTAATGGCTGCATTGTCTCAATGATGCCAAATAATTCTTGTGCTCCAAGCCCCAGGGTCTTCTTTGGGTCACGATCCTGGCAGAGTCCAGGATAAAGTTCCAGAGGTGTTTTAGCCCACAGCTGTAAATAGTCCATGTGAAATTCAGCAACAGGCTCACCCTGTATTCCCTCTTCACTCTGGCCAACTCTTCCTTGGTGATTTTTACTCTTTTGAACTATTCTGATAGTTCAGTAAATCCAGAAAGTAAAAAGCAGGGAAAACTAGAGTTGTATTAAGGATGAAGAACTTGTAGATCCTTGATCATAGGGGAAGAGTCCCTGCCTATTCAGCCTACAAGATGACTTTCAGAATGTATTAATTTTGCTATTACCATTAATAACTTTTAAATGAGATAGAACTATTCCTGTTTACATAGGGTTGTATAGTCCATGAGGGGTGTGTGCAATGAGGGAGCAGTATTTGCAGTGCATGAGCCATTAGTAGCCACCCTGATCTAGGTCCCCAGTAGCCTCTTCCCATTACTGAGAAGTACTTAGAAAGAGGACAGTTGTACCGAGATGTGGTTAGGTTGTGTAGCTCCTCATCCTTTGGAAGGTTTCATTTTCCACCTATTCATGCTCCATCCAATGAATATTTCTTGAATATCATTATTCACCTAGATGCTCTGCTGGTCATGGTGATTCAGTGGTGACTACTACTGGTCCTGGGTCCCATGTGGTTTCTGTGTGGGGAGGCTTCAGACATCATTTGACTAATTATGAGTTGGAAGGCACCCACGGAAGAAAAGAGTGGGATATGTGTGGCGAGACAGCCAACTAGAGCAGACAGGTGAGAGAAGGTGCCATTTCAGCAGAGCCCTGAGTGCTGGGTAGGTGTTTGCCAGGTGGAGGGGGCAGGGGAAAACCTTCCCTCTTTTGGGACGACATGTTTCAGGCCTGTCTGAGGAACTGAGAGAAGCCGGTGTGGGCATGGCACAGAAAGGCAGACAGAGGGCTAAGCCAGGAGCCGTGGCTCCTGAGCAGCCCCCAATGCTGTGAAATTTTAAAACTTTGGATTTAATCACCAATTTTAAAAGTCAGCACGCATTCATTTATGTGTAGAGGACATAATGACAACAAAATTAAAAACCACAAACAAACACAGAATTAGACAATAGAGAAGGTGCATTTTGCAAATATCTCAGCACCACATTCAGCATTGCTGAGATAGGAAATGTGCCCGCAGGTGCCAGCGGGGATGAAGGGACTGCCAGCCCCTTTTCTCCACCCAGGAGTCTCCCTCTTGACTCCAGTTTTCAGCTGATCTTAGCAGCTCCTGCTGCTGTTTCCATTTTCGTGGGTGAAGGGCCTGGCACTCTCGCGTGGAGAACTGTGCTGTGGGCAGCAGCGCGGAGCCCCTCCCTCGGTGAGGCTCAGCGCATGCGTGGCCCCTCGGCATGGTTGGGGAGGAGGATAGAGCAGCGATCCCACGCAATATTCAGCTTCTCTTGCCGCTTGCTTCTTCTGCTCTGTAGACTTCTGTCCTTGCTCAGCTGTGACTTCTGGTTTCCTTTTCACACTGCTTGACTTCGCCGGGCTTCTGCTGTAAGAGTTGAGGAGAAGGGTGTGGTAGAGCTCAGCCCTACCTCTCCAGGTGACTACGACGCCATGAATAATATCTATGAAGGCTTGAAGATTCTGAGAGCGCAGGAGGAGCCAGGGAAAGCACAAATAACTTTAAAAAGGCAGATGATCTGGATTAATTTCCGCTGACACATGTGGTCCCAGCTGGGGCATGTGCTCCATCTTTATGCCTGGTCTGTATTCCTCCTGCCTGAACTTTCCTGCCCGCTGCTGCCAGAGGTCCTCTTAGGGCACTCATGGATCCGTGATATACTGTTTCTGTCTTATACTATCACACCTTTTCCTTGATCTTTAGGGTCATTGGATCTCTGTGTGATGCTGGGCATCGGTCCCCAACGTTTTATGCACCAGGGAGCAGTTTCATGGGAGGCAATTTTTCTATGAACTGGGTGGGTAGGGAGATGGTTCCAGGATGATTCAAGTACATTGCATTTATTGTGCACTTTATTTCTGTTATTATTCCATCATAATATATAATGAAATAATCATAGAACTCACCAGAATGCAGAATCAGTGGGAATTCTTGAGCTTGTTTTCCTGCAGCTAGGTGGTCCCAGCACCAGCATCATCACCTTAGCTCCACCTCAGATCTTCAGGCATTAGATTCTTATAAGGAGCACAACCTAGATTCCTCACAGGCATGGTTTAGAGTAGGGTTGGTGCGCCTCTGAGAACCTAATGCCGCCGCTGAGCTGACAGGGGGCAGAGCTCAGGCGGTGATGCAAGTGATTGGGGAGTAGCTGTCAATACAGATGAAGCTTTACTCCGGTGCCTGCTGCTCGTCTCCTACTGTGTGGCCCAGTTCCTAACGGGCCAGGGACCTGGTACTGGTCTGCAGCCTAAGCCTTAGGGACCACAGATGGGCATGTTAGTAAAACGTTTTGCACCTTGGGTTTCTTTATCTGTAAAATGGAGACAGTGACTTGTATACTGTCCAAGATATGTAGCATGTCCCCTAAGGCCCAGGAAAGCACATGAGTTTAATACAGAAGGGAAACGAATCAGCCCTCAGACCACACTGCTGTGCCCCTCAGGAGGGAGAAGCTGAGAGAGACAAGGAAGAAAAAAGAAGAAAAGAAGGACTCTCAGTAAACTCCTTACACTGTGTCAGTGAGGCCGAAGCAAGCTTTTATGAGAACCACATTTGAGCCCTGGAATAAAAAATAAGAGCAACATACTTTAAAAATTATTTATGATTTTAAGCACATGAAAGGCATATCATGTACCCAGGGAGGGCATAATGGGGAACAGCTGGCTAACATGTGTCCCGCCATTTCTGGGGATGTTCATAATTCTCTGATGTCCAAGAATAACAGTAATAATGATGCCACTGCTGATGGTTTTACTAATAATAAAGATGATCAGGTGCACCAGGAGTGCCTGGGCTCTGGGTTTGGAGGGGGCTGCGAGGGCCCTCCAGCCTGCTTCCTTCTTAGGCCCAGTGCATGGGGACCTGCCAAGGATCAAAGGACGCTAGATCGAAGGAAAGGGCCCTGCATGGGGAAGCAGGAAACCTGGGTTCCAGGCATGATTTTAACACTGGCTCTGGCAAGTCCCTGCCCCTCTGAATCTTAGTTTTCTCATCTATAAAACAGAGATGCTAATCCTACCTGGCAGGCACACCTTGCAGAGTTCTCATGGAGCCCGGATGAAATGATGCCCGAGGAAGTACTGGGTGTGCCGCAAAGCATTCTGCACATGGAAAGCGTCATTATCATGCGTGCACTTTTCCAGCACTTGCCACAGTCAGCCACTAAGCTCAGGACCTGACACATAGGAGGTGCCCAGAAATATCTGTGCCATGAACGAATGTTTCTTTTTCATTAAATCTTAAAGCCATAGAATGTTAGACTTGGACAATACTTTAAAAGCCATTTAGTCCAGTGCTTGCTTTTATGATTTGTTAAGTGGGTCTGGA
>NW_003852499.1:2879398-2893679 GCF_000181295.1 Otolemur garnettii
ATTTTCCTATCTGGCTGATGTACATGGGTGCTATTCCCAATCCTTCAGATGGTTCTTTTTCTAGCTTTGGATAGTTTCCTTGCCTCTAAGGGGACCTTCTGCAGACCTCTGGGGTTCTCTGTGCAGCTGTCTCCTTTCAAGTACTACGCATACTAACTGCCTTGGTCTCCCAGACTTTCAGCTCTGTCTTCTCAATTCAGGGAATTTGCTGGACCCCACCTGTTTCCCCTTCCTCGCCTGAGGCAGTGAGCTGGAGCAAACACAGGGCTCACCTCCTCAGTTCCCTTTCTCCCAGGGATCACTGCCTTTTGTGCCCTGATGTCCGGTATCCTGTATTTTGCCTGGGTGTTCCAGGAGGGAGGGTAAATAGATCTCAGTTACTCCATCATAGTAGGCAGTAGAGGTTCCTGGGCTCTCTCCTCAGAGAATAAGAAACCGAGAGAGGAAGAGTGACTTGTCCAAAGTCACACATCTAGTTAGTGTCACAAGGACCAGGACTCAGGTCACTCCCTCAGTAAACATTATCCTGTCCTTACTGCATGTCGGGCACGCAGGGTGGAGTCTCTGAGATCTAGGAGTCCTCAGTCTGCTGGGGAGACAGACACATAAACTGAGAACTAGAGGCAGCTACATAAACTAAAACAAGTACAGCAAGGTACATTTTATGAAGTAAATGAATCATTACAGGGAGTGAGTGTGCAAGGAAGGCTTCCTGGGAAAGTTAGACTTGGAGCCTTATGGTGAAGGGGAGGCAAGAGTTATGCAGGTGGAAAAGGAGAGAGGAAGTCCCAGGAACGGGCAACACAAGCAAAGACATGGCGGCAGGAAGCAGGTCTCTTGCCCTCCACGGCCCAGTGTGCATGGTATTGCACCACAGGGACCCCTACATGCATTTTATTCGTGCCTGTTGCATGCGCCATAGAGGCCTGGCGTCTGAGAAATCTCTTTCCAGTGCAAGTCTGCTGTGGTATTTGAGAACATTTGTGTGGGGTCTTGTTCAGGGCTGTGGAGTATATGGTAGCCTGAGTTTTCCGGTGGGACTCTGGTCTTCCACACTTTGACACGATTCTGAAGGCAGATGCTGATGTCCCTGTCAGTGATTTGGAGCATCCTTCATCAAGAAATAGTCACCTTTATTTCAATTCCACGACTACTAAAGCATAGTACAGAGCCCGCTCTCTTTAGCCTGTTTTTCTAAGTGATCCCTATCAGAGCCATTCCCACAATGAGGCTCAGGAACTGCGTGGAGGTTCTCAGCTAACCAGAATGGCCCGTAAGGGATATGTTGTGACAGTGTGAGGAGGTCATCTTTCTGTCCCTGCCACTCTAGGTCCAGAGATGCTTGGGAAGTGAGCTCTTTGTATTGTAGTGATGAACATGTGTGAAGAAGAGGTTTGGCACAATGGTCGAGACCTTGATGGCAATGGAAATAATGTTGGAAGCTGCACCCGGTTTTCTCCCAGGTTAACTCCTAGCTCAGCAAATGAAGCAGTAGAGAAGTCCAGAAAACAGGCTTGGCCAGGGGATTCAAAACGCCATTGATTCTAAGCTTGTCTACACTATCTGTGTAAAGATATGTTCACCACATATCTTTAACACTAACACACACTGAGAGCTAGGCACACAGGGCACAGAGGAGATGCTTAATAAATGGTGTGTGATACTAGAAATAAACAATCTCCTTGTTTCAGAAAGTAGGCTTGCTCTTCTTCTCACACAACTGTATTCAGTTATCAAAACTCAGCTCTGAGTTTGTCATCGTTCATACCCTTTGCTGACAGCCATTGTTTTTGTGCAGCAGGGTCTTCACGCACTGGTTTCAGTGTGCCCCTCTGCCACCATCATCACTATTCCCCATCAGAACCCCTTGCTCCAAACACAGCAGCCCATTTAACCCTCCTCAAACCCAGCTTGAACTTTTCTGCTGTTTTGTTTGCCTGGAATTTCTTTGCCTCTGTCTGCCTTAGTCACCAAAATTTCTTATAAGATAATGTTAATAGAAATATGATTAAGACAAGATAAAGCATGCTTAGAAAATGAAATAATGGCCATCGCTGGAAGCATTCACATCTACTGCACAAGACTTTGCATCCACCAAGGTGACTGTAGGTGAACTGACCTGGAAAGATATCTATGATACATTGTTAAATGAGAAAAGCAACTTCTAATATCTGGTAAATGTACTTTTTTATGGCTTTGGTTTACGTTCCTGAACTGTGTTAATTTTGTAATTGAAATTAAATTATAATGCATAGGAAAAATGCTTAGAAGAAATAAACTGTGATTATGTTTTAGTTGTTAGACTAGAGAGGTTCTAGTTTTCATCTAGGGAGGTTCATAGTTATCTGCCTCTACTTATCATTATTTTCTTAAAGAACAACATGATAACAAAAAAGATGACCCTTCTATTAAGTCCATCTGAAATGCTGCTCCTGTCATGAAACATTTGTCTAATTCCCCAATTGGAAGTGCTACCTTCTTTCTTTGAACCCTGAAAGCACTTCGTATATCTTTTGTGGCATTTCTTAACTCTATCTTAGCGAGTATTTCAAGTATTCAAGTATGAAGACTTTTTAGACCTGTGACTTTGCGTTTCCTAGATGTACGAGATCAAAGCAGGAGGCAGCATTGCGAAGAAGTTCAACGCCATTCTGCAGAAGCTCAGCTCGCCTCTGCAGCCCAGAGTCCCGGAGCATAGCAACAACAAGATGAAGAATCTGTCTTACCCATTCTCCAGGGAGAAGATGTACCTGTGAGTGCTGAAGCTGCTGGGCAGGGATGTGAGAGGGGATGGGAAGGGAAACTGAATATCAGGTTTCCCATTCTGTGCCCCAGCTCTGGGGCTCACATGTGTGCCAAGTGGCTGGGAGAGGGAGGGATGCCGTAAAACAGCACCCCTGTTCTGTGACTCTGCTTCCCCAAGTGACATGGTCCCAAATAGCTCTGGGTGTTTGTCTGGGGGAGGGGAACCTACCATTTGGCCATTTTCTAGCAGCCTACTATGAACTTTGAAACTCTGTGAAAAAGTGGTCAGACTCCTGTTTGTCTCCTGTGGGAAAATCTTCCGCCTAATTCTCAGTCTCATGGGGTTTCAGCAGGATGCAATAAGCCAGAGAGAAGGTGGGTGAGGCTTCTGGATTTCTGTATTCCCAGCCTACTCACGCACTTATTGACTCTGAGGAGACCCTCCACCCCACCCAGTCCAGGAGGAGGGAATAAAAGCTCCTCACAGGAATGGCCATTTGGGAAACATCTGGAAGGGGGAGCCATTCCAGGAAGTGGGAGATGCAGCAGCTGAGCATTAACCCTGCTCTAGGAACTAATGAGAGAAGCAACTGTCAGGAGTGATAAGAGAGCCAGAGAAGGGAAGGAGTAGGAAAGCAGAGGAGGCGGAAGGAGCCGCCCTTTGTAGGAGGTGGGTGTCATGGAGCAGTGTTTCTGCTGTTTGTGGGAGAATATCTCCACCTGTCTTTGCCAGGTGAGATTCCAGATGCACGTACATGCTGCTGCTTTTGCACATGTTCATCCTGTCATTGAATCCCATGCTTCTCCTTTGAGAGGTGGCCAGCCAGATCTAACAAGCTTTCTATTAGAGAGAGGAAACCAGGTCAAAGGCCATACAACCTAAGTGGCTGACTGGGGCTGGCATGGTGGCCATGGCCTGCTCCTTCTGGACCCGGTGCTGCTTCCTTATACCCCCTCCCTGGGCCTTTGTTCATGCCCTGCTGGAGTCTGCACAGTCACCTCCCAGGTGTCTCCATTTCTTCACTGTGCTGTCCTTTAGGACCAGCGTATGGGCATCTTCCTTTTGAAGAATATTGTGTCCTTCCCAACCAGAAGTGTGCTCTCTACCCTCTTATGAGTTTTCATAGCAATGGTCTGACATTGCCATGTTCTACTCTACATCAATTACTTGGACATCCCAACTCAGTGACTGGGGGCTCCTGGGAACTGGGAGTATGTTCCCATCCTTTAGTGTAGCACGCTAAGCATGGCAGACATGCCCTGGGTGCTTTTGTTGAGTGCAAGTTCAAGGTGTGAAATTAAAAACAGAACACAAGTCTTTCATAATTAGAAATTTGCCATCTCATGGATGAGAACACAGTGATAACATTAAATGCAATTTTGAAAATATAAAGAACTATAATCCCAACACCCTGAAACTGTACTTTTTTTTTTTTTGGTAGTTTTTATTGTCTTTGTCCATGAACATTCATACTTTCAATTTGAAAACTTATCATAGTAGAATATTTTTCTTTCATGGTATAATCTTTTTTTATATACAGAGTTTAATAATTATGACTTTTTACTGGCTGCATGATAATCTAGTCTACTGATGTAGAAATTACATCTTCGCTACATAATTTTTATGGTAAATAACTCTGTAATGAATATTTATATGTATGCCACTTCTTTTCTTCCGTTGAATTTATTCCCTGAGATACATTCCTGTGCTCCATTTTCAGAATTACTGTGTCAAAAAGAGCACAAGTATTGTGAGTGTGTGCACACCTCACACGTCTTGCCATGTTGCTTTCTAAAGCTGTGGGGCTGGGGCAGGGAGATGAGTTTACCATCTGCTGTCTTGGTGTCTCTAGGTACAACATCCAGGAAAAGGACACCTTCTTTGATAATGCCACCCGAAGCCGCATCGTAAGTACAGGGATGTGCCATGTTAGGCAAGTGGTGGGGAGAAAGGCTGAGTACCCAGGAGGCAGGGCATTCTCTTACCCTCCCTATAACCTCAAATCATTATTTGCTTGGTGTTGCCTAGCAACTAAGTACCCTAGAGTGTCCCTGGCCCAGCAGCAAAAGAAATAGCAAACAACCTTTTGTGGGGGGGGACATAACCACAAGAAGGACTCTACCTAACAAAATCAAATATTTTGACCTGGTTGTTTGTACCCTCACATTAACCTGAAATAGATTTACTTAAAAACAAAACAAAACAAAACAAAACAAAACAAGAAATAGCAAACCACTGGCCTCACTTTCCATATGAAAGGAGCATCTTCTCTTTATGCTTCTCCACTGAAGTCCTCCTTAGAATCAGAAAAACAGGGCATGTCAGAGCTGGTGGGGGACTTTAGCTAGGTGTCTTTTTGGTTTACAGTTGAGGAAACTGACATTCTGAGAAGCACTTTGAACAAAAACATCATATAGATTGTTGGGGTCAGAGCAAGGATGAGAGAACCAGTCCGTCTGATTGCAGGGCCACTGTGTTTCTTCCTGCATTTCCCTTTCTTTCAACCCTAACGACAAGGGGTCATGCGAATTTATCTCACAGGAAATGCTAGAGTTAAACAGTTTGTCCGAGAATAAAATTCCTGGCCCATTCAACAGAAAGCCAACATTCACCACTGAAGCCCATCTTTTATGGTTGCTTTGCCTTTTATGTCAAGTGTTGATAATAAAAATCTGTCTGTGGCCCGCGTCCCTGTGGCCCAAGCTGAGCTACAGGTCTTCATTCACTGACCATGCCCTAGGGGTCACTCGGCCTAGGAGTGGAGGAGAGAAAGGGTGCCCAAGGAATGCTAGAGACTTACTCAGGCCCACATGGGAGCATGGAAGTGTGTTTCCATTGATACCCAGGAAAGAACTTCTATTCTCAAAGGAGAAATAAGGGTTAGATACCCCGAAGGCCCCCCAGCCATTGGGGTGACTAGAAAGGATAAGAAGGAAAAGAAGGGGCAGGTGACCAGAGAAAGCTATAGAATGTTTCCCAAGGACACTGAAAACGTGGCCTTAACTCTTGCATGAAGGATGGGCGAGAAAATATCTCAGGTCCCTTAGCCTGTTTCAGGAAGGTTTAAAATGGGCATATGATTTCTTTTTCCCTCCTACGGAGAAAGGTGTAAATGTCTCATTTTCTTAATTGATGCTATTACAAGCCAATTAAATCTCACTGTTGCCTGGGTCCCTCCACTATGGGGGAGTTATAGGGTGTTGTGGAGATTACCCGATAATTGCGAAGTGCTTGTAAAATAATAGAATGCCATATAAATGCTGTTCCTAATTATTATTGCTGTCGAATTACTGCACTGTATTATGAGCAGAATTAAACACTCTTGCCCCCATTCTGCTGGAAGTTATTATTTACCACTCCCTCTAGGTCTGTGGCTGGCATACTTGAGTGTAAATAGACATGAGTAACACATCTAGCATTCATCTCTCCTTCTGGAAGCTTCTCCTTTCCCCTCCTACCCTTTCCTCAGGCCCCCTGACTATGAGAAGGGGGATAAAGAGCCCTGAGTTTTGTCCTGAGGTCTACTCTGCCCTGGGTTTTTGTCAGAAGACCTCACCCACATCTGCACATGTCTTTCCTGTGCCCAATTCTTTATTGGTGCCTGAGCAGCCCAGCTGTTTGTCACAAAGCAGACTCCAGTGCTGGACATCTCTGCATGGCCCAGGACAGGCTTAGGACCCACTAGGTCACTAGTTGGCCAGTAGGTTCACACCGACCCACTGATGTCTGTGATTTTTCTGCAGGGAACACCCCTCTCCTCCCATGTGAGGGACAGGGTCTACTGCAAGCCCCATAGCCCAGGGTTCTGTGGGCTTCTTCAGGCATACAACGCCCCGGAGTGGGCAGCCCTGTGTGCGCATGTCTGTGTTCTAAGACAGGAGTCTGGGAAGTTGTGCTCTGGCTAGAGAGGCATGAGGCACTCAGGAAAAGGAGCAGAGAATGATAATACCAGTGACCACACATTCGTAGCCCCCTTTCTCTTGACAGTACATTTTTCTGTGCTTTGTTCTGTTGGCCCTTTGATGCGGCTGTGTGTGCTACTTCTGCCAGGAGGCAGAAGCAGGGTCCCCAGAGCTTGCTCAGGACCCCTCTGCATCTGCCCCCTACATAACTGTGCTGTCCCTGCTACCACCAGGCTTTCTGGGTCAGCATATGCTCCAGGCTGGTGGAGGAGGCATACCCTCTTCACTCTCACCAGGTCCCTGCTAGAGAGTACCCTTCCCTCCCAGGGGACCCCCATTGGGAGGGAAGCCGGCATTCTGTCCGCTGCCCCACCAGGCTGGGCACTTCCTTCCTGGTCCTCAAGAGGGCCATATGGTCCCAGGCTGGCCCCCTGCTCTTACCTCCTACAACTGCCATCCATTCAGAGCCTTTCATTTATTTATTTTTCTAGGGTGGGGTGGGGGGTGGTGGCGGGATGTGTGTGAGGGGTGAGATTCTTTGTTTCCTCAAAGTCCTCAAGTCTGAGCGGGTTTGACATGCTGTTGGTGAGCTCAGCTGGGCACTCGCTTGGCTTCCCGGTCTCCAGCGGCGATGCCTGGCGGGCAAGGCGTCCTCAGCTCTGCTGTCGTCCTCTTTCAGGTGCACGAGATTCTGAAGCGCACAGCCTGCTCCCGAGCCAACAACACGATGGGTAAGGACCCCTTCCCCACCCGCGGGCGGGACGCTGGCAGGGCAGGGCGCCAAGGGGCCTGAGCCGCTGCTCTCTCAACAGCTCCCAACAAACGCACGCCCCCCGCGGGGAGGAGGAGGCTGCTCCAGCTTAGGCTGAGAAGCACTGCGCGCAGGGGCAGTGGGTGTGGCCTTGCTCCCTGGAGCTCCCAGGCTGCTGTCCCTGCTCCCAGACCTTCACCCCAGGCCTTGGGTCCTCTCCGTTCCCTGAACTGCCTTTGTCCTGATAATGCAGCTGCTGCTCTCTTTTTCACCATCTCTGGTAGTTTTTAATAATCACATGGCGAGTTTTTAGTTATTTTTTATTTTTAAAGAAGAAAAGCCTCTTACAGATCTATTAGTCCATTTTTCCTCACTTCACGCATGAGGAAATGAACCCCCAGAGGGGGTGAACTACTTGTCCAACGGTAGAGTCTGAATGTGCTTCTCCTAAGTTCAGCGTCCTTATCTCCGTGGGGGGGCTGAATGTGTTTGCCTTGAGGTTTGTTTCTTAAATAGAAGGGTACTTGTCTTTAAAGCAGGACCTCAGCACTTGAGAGCTTGCAGTGTGAGGCAGGCAGGTGCCAGATACTGACCCAGTGTGTAGAAGATGTATGTGACGGCAGAGGTGAGAATGGCCACTGTGCCCACACCCCATGAGGTTGCTCTTTGGAAAAACGTGCCCAAACATAGGAGCGCTCACATACACTGCACAGGAAACACTCTTATGGAGAAACGGTTTTTGAAACCTTTGGGAGGACCACCTTCCGAATACACTCTGGGAAGCAAATCTTTGGCTTTTGAGGCAGCTTTGAGTTGAAGAGTCCAAGGTGGTTTAGACTCAAGTCTAGTGAATGGAAGAGACAAGCTGAGGACAAAGGTGACAACAGCAGCTGCTGATGCCCATGAGGGGAGCATCAGGGGCCACTATTCCATGCTTATGTTTGCATTGGTAATACTCTCCTTTTACTGAATTCCACATAACACTCCAAGTTTTAAGAACCAAATCTTCCATGCTATGGTATTTGTCTGGCGCTCGGTGCTGTGAGGCAAGGACCAGAGAGCGAGGGAGGTCACTGGCCCAGCTTGAGCCCACCAAAATGGACTGGTGCCCTCTCCCAGCAGCCAGTCTGTCTCAAGGAATCTAGAGATTTTAGTATGTATTTTGTATTTTCTTGGAATCTCACCTGAATTTCTTCAATTTATCCTCACTTCTTGCCCAACCCACTTCTCAATTCCTTTAATCTGAATTTCACTCTCTCATACTTCTTCTAGTTTGACTGAAATTGTTTCCTCCAATATCATGGGTGACTTCTTACTCCCCATATTTCAATGGCCTTTTTCTCAGTCTTCATCCTCCTTAATTTCCTCCATCCTTCCTGCCCTTTACTAAGCTTCTGTCTGCTGATAATTGACATTCAAGCAGGTGCTGCCGTTTCTGCCTTCTGGACCGCTCTTCCTTGGATTCCTCTTCCTCCCTCCACATTTTAGCTGTTACCTTCTCCAGGTTCCTTTAGCCTTTCTATTTTCTCCTGGTTTCTCTCTACAGATGACTTGCAGCCATCTACTTTTATTCCTTATTCTCTTGGTTCCTGCCCAGCGTTTCCAACTGCTGGATGGACAACTCCACTTAGATGTTCAGGACCTCAAAATCAATATGTCCACTCCCCCTCTTTCTCTCTCACGCCCTCCACTGCTCTTCCTGTTACTATAACCCCTGTCCTCTCTCTTTTTGCTCATGTTGCTCCCTTTGCCTGAATGTCCTGCCTGTGTCCTTCCCCAGTCTCACCCATGCCCATCTCCAGATCAAACATCACTGTCCTCCAGGTGTTCCCTCAACTCCCTCTCCTTGGCAAACTCGATCTCATTTTTTCGCTTATTACCTATGCCCAAGGCTTAGACTCCTAAGACTCCTTTAGATGTGTCTGCATCATATTTTATGCCCCAATGCACCCAGCTGTCTGCCTTACACATTCTACTCAGTGGATTTGATTTAGAGAATTAATTTAAAAATATCTAGCCTGTTAGTCCCACAGAAGTTGCCAGTTCCTGACTACACGTGTCCCTGGACAAGTGACTTAACTTCCCTGCATCTCACTTTCCTTTTATATAACATGGGGATAATAATATCTATCTTGCAGAGTTTTTATAAAGATTAAATATGCAACTGTTAGCTTGTTTTGTAAACTGGAAAGTCCCTATGAACTGAAGTTTATTTTAGGGGAGTCTCCATGTTGCTTTAATACTGAAGATTTTCTTGTTTGTTTCTGTTTTTTTTTTTAAACTGAAAATTTTTATCCTGTGAGGATCTGAGGAATTTTGGTTGTGTGTGATGTCTCAAAGTCAAACATCACTGGGATTTTGTTGCTGAGTGCTTCAGAAATTTGTCTTTCCTTTTTGACTTTAAAAAACATATATTGAGCTCCTGCTATGTGTCAAATGATGTTGTGAAAAGCAAGGGATGCCAGGATTAATTGAACTAATTACTACCCTTGAGCGGCTCTCAGGTTAGCCATACAGACAGACCTGTCACAGGCGATCGTGAGGTGATGTGGCAGGTGCTGTACCAGAGACACACATGCAGTGTAGTGGGAGCACAGAGGAGGAAGCAATTAATGTCACTGTACACATCCAAGGGCCAATGTAAATTATTTGTTAATAATATTGGTCTCATAGCACCCAGAGAAAGTAGGTATGTCAGGAATGATCGTCCCTAGTTCTAAAGAGGATAAATGACTTGTTCAGGGTCATATGTTGAGTTGGAATTGTCAGAACTGGGTCTAGAACTTAGGTACTCTTTTTCCAATCCTATTTCCACTATAAACTAGGAGCAGAGTTCAGCTCAATCCTTAAACTCTGTTAATTTCACAGTAGCTGCTGATGACTTACTAACTTTGTAACCAGGGTTGCGGAACTGAACTTCTCTTCTTCTCAGCAGAGGAGAAAACCACGGCCAGTTTGCTAGGGGTTTCATGTCTGCCTACGAAAACCAAATCCCCTGTAAGCATTTTGGCCAACTTACCAATCTTACTTAGAAGATCAAAAAGGATGAGGAATGTGATAACTCAAGATAATAGAGACCTTGGAGCCCACGGGGTAAATTTAGATTTTATTGCCCTTCTCTCTGGTTTTATAAGGGGTGGAGGGGAGGCACAAATGGCTAGAATTGGCTTAGATTCCTCCAGAGGGTTGTTGCTTCCTAAAAAGAAGAGGAAAAGGGAGAATAGGACTGTATGTGGAGCTATAGGATTTTCATTGATCCTTCATAACTCTTAGAATTGCCTTTTATATATGGTCATTACTTTTGTGGCCAAATTACAAAGCTTCATTTCTTTTTTCATCATATCCAATTCAAAAATTAGAATATGGAAAAGATCATAAAGATAATCATATTTTAGAAATATATCCATTTATCTAGCATTATCACTTTTTTCTTTGTAGACAATACATTTTTTATTGAATTCCTACTTGTGCAAAACATTAACCTACATAGAAGTGGTGTGTATTGATTTATTTATACTCCTGCCTTGTTCCACAGAATTCTGAGGTGGCATACAAGAAAAGCAATGTAACATAAATAGTAAATTAAAAAATAAGAACCAGGAAAAACGCAAATTAAAATAGAATGTCAAAACTAGGAGGAAAAACTAGAATACAAATATTCAAACCATAAGGTCCTCTAGTTTCCACAGTTGAGCTGCAAATTTAACTTTGACCCAAGTGAAAGGGGAACACGGTCAGTGTGTAACTCTGCCTGTCTACAGCAGCTACTTCCGTACATGTCTTTTTAAAATCTATCACACAATTCCCTGCTTCTTATGTAGAACATATCTGCATATAAACGGGTATGTAAATTTTTCTGGATGGTTCAAGATCATTATTATGAACACAAGGTTTTTTATGTTCTCTGGAGGACTGTTAGAATAGCATTCAGATTGCTTTCTCCACACTGCTCTGATTTCTTGAATTTTTGACTCTGGTAACCTCCTTCCCTGAGTTTTACTATTTTGGTTTTGCGTTTGCAGTTTTGGAGACATAAAACCAAGCTCATTAGAATTTTGGGAAAAAGAGGGTGTGGAAGGAAGGTCTGAAGGATTCTGCTGTGGATAAGGTGTGACACGTTCAGGAATGAGTTTTATGAGATCTGGGTTAGCTATTCATAGATATCGTTTCTCTCTTTCAAGTTTTCTGTTGTGAGAGCTGAGATTACCAGAGAGGAGATCTCTCTACAACCAAGGTATTAACTGTAACCAAAATAATAAGGTCCCCTCGCATGTGTATGGTTGTATGCTTTTCAAAACACTTTTGTGCTCATTATCCCATTTGATCTTTTAAACTACCATTCAAAGCAGCCTCAGCAGATATTAACCAATTTCACAACACAGAGATTAACTGGTATTCCTACAGTGAAAGATTTAGAACCAGATTTATAATCATATTTTAGAAATATATCCTAAATCTATTATATAAGAATCCAAGTTAGGTTTCTTGGCTCTTTTTCATTGCTGTTTAAATCAAGCAAGTAATAGATGGATGAAATTATTGGGAAAGGTTTCCTGGAGAGGTGGAAGCTGAGCTCTTCCCAATGTCAGATCCATTCATTCATTCAACAAATAGTTCCTGAGCACCCACTGTGCGCCGTTCATATTGTAGAAATGGAGAATAGAGTATCAAACTGACATGACACCAGATTTTCTGTATCAGAATCTTTCGAGAAAAGGCCCTAGATCTGCATTTCTAACAAGATACTCAGGTGATTCCTAGTACTCTAAAGTGAGCTAACAGAAAAAGATTATGATAAAAATAAAGATAGGGTGGGCTGCTGTGGGCTTTTTGATTGACTTACACGTGAAAATGTAGAGTAGTGCAGAGAACTCTGCCCCTTGGGGATTTGACTCTTGGTGTTCTCAAGGATAACCAGGTCTGTCTGTGAAGGGTGAGATTTTTGGTTATTTTTCTAGTATTGTCGTCTGAACATTCAGCATTCATCTCCTTTTTAATGCTGTAGCCAGCAGCGGGTTTCTTAGACTTTTCCTCACTCCTGCCTTCCTTCCTCCATCTTTCCTTGCTCCTCCTATTCCCTCCCTCCCTCCATTTTTCACTGTCTCCCCCCACTTCTTTTGAGGGTGTTTAAAATTAGTTTAAAAGACAATCAAACTGAACTGACCTTGAAAAAGTGTAGTTGGACTGACATTTAGGGATGGTCTAAGTTTTAACTTTTTAGGATTCTTCTGTAACCTCAGGAGGGACAACTCAATCATTCCCTCTCCTATACCCATGGAAGCAGGGAACAAGGGACTACTGTCCACAATATTCAGACTCTGAAAATATTTGTGAATTTGGGTTCTGCACGGTGGCGGAAGCCTGTGAGTGATCGTAAACTCCATTCAGCCCGTGATGCCTCTTTAATCAATGTCATGTTTCCTGAGGTCAGCTGTCAGGGTCCTGGAAGTTTACTCTATCACTGAATGATTTAAAGTGCACTTTGCCATGGAAAGAAACCCAAGCCTCCTTGACCATATCAGAGTAAGACAAGCACCTTTCTTGCTCCTTCATATGGAAGTTATTATTGCTTTTTCATGGACAGAAAATTACAGATTGATGGAGCTACATTTTCATGGACATTTTGGTGTCACAGCATTTAAAAAAATGTATGCTTTGGGCTTCTCTCCTCTCCACTCAGGAGACGATGTCTTAATTATTTTGACCGAAGCCAGACCATGTTGTGTGTTGTAAACATCTGGTTTATCATTCATCTAGCTGAACTGGTTTATATTTTGTTAGAAGAAAAGGCTTGGGATTAAAGGCATTTAAGTAATTAAGCACACGTCAAGACAATTTGGTGATGGGTAAATATAGTCTCTGTTAAACGCACCGTCTGGGGGCTCTGTTTTAGATTTACGTCCGGCTGGAGTGCAGGATGAAAGCACAACGCCCGGCGGACTGGGCCCTGTTCTGGGGGGAGGAATCAAAACCAAATGGGTTTTTAGGAGTACAGCACCATTTCTCTAAGTACCTGTCCCGGTGGATAAAAGTTTCCTTTGAGTTTGGCCTGAGGGAATAGTGCTGTTGTCCCTGTCACCCAGCAGTACTTGCAGGTTTAATGAGACTCTCTTTGGGAGGCAGACCATAAACCTCTGTGCTTGGGTTGTTCCTTTGTGTCCAGGAAACCAGAGATGTGTCTGAAGCTAAATGCTGGGGCTTGGGCTTTATACAATGAGTTTGTGTTTTCAGGCACCTGAGCTGGGGCCTGAGCCCACCCTGGTCATATTTCTTGGCCCTCACCCCCAGGGACACATAGGGACAGTGATGTTTGGCCTGAGTGTATCAGGCTGTATGGAGGTATGTCTGTGTTGGGCAGTGAGTAAGCAGGAGGCTTTTCTTCTGTTCTAAGCAACAGGCATGAAGTAGTTGGTGATTTGAAGGAGAGATGGGTACGGAGATTTGGGGAATCAGTGAGGGGTGCTCAGGGGCCATGCATCATTTGAGCGGAGACATTGGGGCAACAGGGAAAGGAAAATGTCCTTGGTGTTTCCTCCTTGTCCCTGGCCCCCATTCCGGGAATCACAAGACAAGAGTTTGGGTCTCTCTCTCTCTCCCCCTGGGTCTAGACCAGAGAGGAAAGAATATAGACGTAATCCTGAAGAAGAAAGCTTTGCCATTACGGCCAGATGGATGGTGCATGATGGAACCAATTAGCCCATTTTTGCTGAAAAGAAAGAAAAAAAAATCAGAATTTCAATTTTCAAAGCAGGGATTCTTTAAAAAACGTTTGATTATTTTCTTCTTCTTTCAAACTGATTTCCATGCTTGTTTGGGGGTAGAATCTTGGTTTCTGAAGTCTGTGGGTGAACCAAGAGCCCAAAGTGGTCCCCATCCTTGGGC
>NW_003852499.1:2893732-2938219 GCF_000181295.1 Otolemur garnettii
CCTCCTCCCTGCAGCGGGGCTGATGGACATTGCTCATATGAGACCACCTGAAAAGTAGGAGGTACTCAGCCGTGGGTGACAGAGAAATGCTCAATGACAGCAAAAGTTCTGGATATCTGAGTTGGGACAACTCAGGTTTCATTTCTAAGTCTTTGCTCCAAGGCAGAGGACCTTGTGCCCAGGCTTCCTATCTTAGGCGGCAGGCTAATGAGCTAGAGTGTAAAGAGTCTTCATCAGCATAGGACGCCCAGTGATGGGGTGAGGAAGAAATAAACCAGAAGAGATGCCGAGAGTACTGTAGCCGCAGGGCTGAGGACAGAGTGGGCCACACAGGTGAGAGGCTGTGCCTGGCTGCCTGGCAGGTCCCTGGGGAACAGAAAACAATGAGCCAACAACATCCTAGAAGTGAAGCAAGTCACCCACTTCCTTTTGTGCCACACAAAAGGAGATTTCTATGAGATGGGGGGGTGGGATGCATACTGTAGAGCCCCAATAACTTGAGATCTTTCCGAGAATCTGGCAAACGGGACCAAGCAGGTTGTTGGTCTAATGCTTCCAGACAGTCTGCTACTGTACAAAGCCAAGCTGAGAATTAGCAGAAGAGCTAAGTAGGTGAAACACCTGTTTGAGTTTTTCCATGCAGTTTCGGAGCTGTCTTCATCGTATATATACCTCCTCTGGCAACTATGGACTGTTAACACAGGGGTTGGGTGGGGAGATTCCTCGGGTACAGTCTAACGGGAGCCCTACCCGTCTGTGATGCTTCAAAACCCCTCCAAACTTGGGACCCCTCTCATTGATTATTGTAGGGTGGCTTCACATTGCTGTGGTTATGGCTCTTGAACTGATTAATGATGCTTGGAATGAAATTTTAGTCCCATGAGTAAGACAAATCTGCAGCTCATGGAACCTCCAGGGCAAGCCCCACCCCCCCAGCCATCTGCACTCCTGTTACTCACCCTTGGCTCCTCTCGATCCCCAAAGTTATTTCTCATGTTTTACTTGCATGCCAAGGAGGAAACTCAAAATCAGGGAAGGACTGGCTGTTTGGTGAAACAGCAGCACCAGAATACTCAGCTTTCAACTCATGGGAAGAGTGTCCACTGAACCTACCCCCCCTCCCCCAGCCCGCCAGGGGCCTCTGCACGTGGGACCCAGGGAGAGGTCTTTGTGGTGTCCCACATCCTAGAACTGCGGTGAATGTGTCAAGGTCTGAGGAAGAGGAGGCTGATGGAGGGGAGAGGGCTGTTTGGGATCCTCCGCGGTCGCTGAGCATGTGGGTGGGGCACTGGGGAGGAACGGGAGGTGGAAAGCCATGAATTTTAATGAGTAAATGTTGTCTAGATTTGTTATCCAACCTCGGCGTCTATTCAGAGCCATGCAAATGCAGATTTCTTAGCATTTGGACATCATACGTCTTTCCCTCCAAAACCAATTATCTCCTCATCTGACTACTGTCTACAGTCTCTCTGGAAAGAATGGTTCAGGGCAGAAAGTAAGTGCGAGACAAGGGAAATCATTGTGTACCAGAAACTCCCCCCTGCCTCCTCCCTCTCCGTGATTAAATGTGGATCCTCATATGGCAGGATCCTTGGTACTATGAGTTGCGGAGATATAATCCCTCCCATCTGGAAGCCAGCGACCCAGGACAGACCATCCCGACTCAGACAGAACATACAGATCACTTTATAGTCTCTGAATAAAACCAAGAGTGAAACAAGTAAATAACGACTTTATGCTGGGCAGAAGGTTCTCTGTTATGAGTACACTGGAGTTAGGGGACAGAGCCGTTTGTTTATTTAACATTTGTTTAGCAGGGTCTGCTCTGTGCAAGTGGTGTCAGACACTACTGGGATCAAAAAATAAATCCCTTGTTATGTAATTTTCAAACTTTTTAGGTCTCGGGATACCTTTGCACTTTTAAAAATAATTGGGAATACCCAAGGGGCTTTTGTGTAGGTGGCTATATTGACCAACATTTGTTGTATAGGAAGGTAGAGCTGAGAAATATTTTTTACCTACAAACCATCTTTTATTTTGGATTACACAGAAATGAAAACTCCAAACACGTACAGTGTATGAGATCCATTATCATTGCATTTTTGAACGATGTAACTACATTTTTCTTTAAATCTGAGTTCACTCACATTTGTCAGTATCATATAATTTGTTTTATCTTTACTGACTCTAATTATCGAGTTGTAAGAAAAAGCAATTTTATCCAAAATTCTTAAGAGAATTTTGGTGCCTAGGAGTACCTGGATCATGAACAGCATCCAAGTAAAATATCAGTATAACTTTCATGCATCAAAGAAAATGTCCTCTTCATAGTCCCACATTAAACTTGGGAGTTATGTTGGGTTTTGAATCAAAGAAAAAAGGCCAAGTTAAAATATGAAAACAAATAGTTTTCCTTTGGTGGGAGCTGAAGTCAAGGTGTGCGTCCTAACCCAGCACGTGTTCCCTCGGCGTGTTTCCAGTGTTCAAGCGCCCACCTGGCCAAACCCTGTTCCCTCCCTCCTCTGCTTTGCTTCCCCCTTTCCTTTCTCTCCCTTTGCCTTCAGCCTTTTTCTTTGCCTCCTTTTTCTTTGCCTTCTTTGACAGACTGGTTACTGCCCATGCTGGTCCAGGACACTTTTTGTTTCTCTTAATATCAATGTCCATTTTCATGTCATCTTTTTCATCATTCACCAATGCTGACTTGTCTCTTGGTGGTATTGGGGACTCCCACAGTTGGTGTCTTTTGAACTTCTTTCGTTAAGAAGTCTTAACTGTCTACTTAGAGACTACTCTTAGGTCCCCTGAGCTCCTTTGGGGCATTCTTTTCTCTCTCTTCAGCGTGCTTCTTCCTTTTATACTTACTCTGTAAGCTTCCAGCCAGGTTTTATGTGAGAATCTCACAAACACACAGGCTGCAGGTTCACGAGGAGCAGAGCCTGCAACATCGTGAGAGCGCTGGGAGGCACACACACCCATCCTGTCAGCTGTCGGGGGGTGCTGCCAGCACACACCCCCAAACCCTACTATACACTTGTGAGAGAAGAGTGAAAAAGCAGATAACGTCTTAGTGCTGTTGTAAAACTAACGTTGACCTCATGAACCCCAGGAAGAGGTTGTGGTGACTCCCACGGCCTCCCTGGCCACATCTGGGAGCTCCGGTCCTGTCATCCCTCCCTACCTCACAGATGCTGGGCTCCGGGTGGTCAGTGATGGACAGGCAGTCAGCATTGCCTTGTGAGGGGACAGGAAGGTGCTGGCAGTGAGTTCAGATACAGTGTGGTGGGATGCCCTGACTCATACTTTTACGGATCATAATTAAAGGGATCCATATAACCATTCCTACCCTGTCACTGTACACAGAGATTCCCAAGTGACTGTTGTGCCCTGGTGGTGGCTGTAGAGGGCTATTGGCCTGGAGAGATCTGGATTTTTGAAGCTAGGAGAAACATGAGATGCAGGAGGGCATATTTGATATTAAAATATAAATTTGCATTTGGGGAGTGAAAAAATATTGTTTTTATACCAAAAAACTATAGTTGGAGAAAAAGTTCTAGCCTGGAAAGGTGTGGATGAAGATGTGGTGGTTCTCCGCCGGGAGGCAGGCGAGAGGTTTATACTTATCGAAAACCAAGAGTTAAGTCAAAACGCGTCTGCCCCAGACTCACTATTTTCATCTCCCTTTCTTCTGCAGGTATTAACTCTCTGATAGCAAACAATATTTATGAGGCTGCCTACCCCCTCCACGATGTAAGTACCCTTTCAATCGGCACACTCTCAGTAGTCTCCCCAAAGTTGCAAGCCACGTTTTTCAGTGGCGATGCAGTGGGTGACTGTGTGCAGCAAAGCAGGGGTGACTCATGACATTAAAATACCTTGGCTAAGTCTGGATCGCTCATTGCTGACATAATTCCCTGGTTGAATTTTGCCAGTCATCTCCAATGATTTCCCCAGATGGCACAATGACCTGGGATTTATTTGTACTCTCTCCACACTCCCTGCCTGTGTTTCTAGTGACAGTGGAACTGTATAGATGTGGCATGCAGGTGATGCAGGAGATTTGGGTGGTGGTGGAGGAAGCTCAGAGGCCTGGGGAAAACACCACCTTTAGGACTGGCTGAAAGAGATATTTTGACCATGGCAGTGCTGTGCAGATATGACATTCCTCCTTAACACACAGGTACATATTAACATAAGAGCAATATTTTCTTATTTTAACATTTTTGAAGGAAATATCTCAAAATTCCTTACACATTGCTGCTTAAGTAAAAAAAAATCAGAATGATCATAATTAAAGATTTTTTTTTATAACTGGGAGTAATGTTCGGAACATTTCATGACACAACCAAAGATATCCTTTAAGACAGTTCATGAAGGACCTAAGTGGCCCTTGACCTATGTACCTCCACACCTCCCAGCTTATCTGAGGGGTCACGTTTTGCATGTCTGTCATCAGCGGTGCCAGATGAGACTGCTCAGATGGGAGCCTTCTCCTTCCTGATGCATTTGCTGTGACACAGGCACTGCTGAGTTCTGCCAGCTCTCAACCAGGGGGAACACGGCAGGGCGCTAGGTGATTTCTACGTGAGGTGTTACCCCGTTCCCAGGCCCAAGCTCTGCCTCTGTGCAGGCTCTGAGGAGGCACACGCTGACCTCTGAAGCACGGGAGGGGAATGTCTTCATGTGGGAAGTTATCCCAGTAATGTGGCGTGTGTTGACCAATAAGAAAACGGAATATTGGCCTCTTAGCATGCCATGCTTTTGACCTTCCTTAAAGGGAATGAAAGAAAAGGATGACATTAGAAAATGAAAAAGAAAATCCTTTCTCACTTGACATCTGTTCTTGATAATTCCATTGGCTTTAACCAGCATCCTTTTTTCTCCCACAGGGTGAATACGATAGTACAGGGGAGGACATGAACGACAGAAAGGTAAGCCTGTGGCATGCTGCTTCAGGTGCTGTGGGCGCACGAGGCCACCATGGGTGCAGAACTGGCTAGAACTGTCCTAGGTGTTCTATTTACCTGCTTCTTTAGTTTTCAACAGTTTCCCCATAATCCTCCTCCTCCCCCAGCCTCCCAGGCATTTGAAAATGTGAGGACCATCTGTAGCCATCTCTGTGTGTGGTTGCTACTGGCATTTAGTGCCCAGGGGACAACAATGCTAATTATCCTGCATTACATCCAAAAGTTCCATTCAAAGCCTTCATCTCACTCTCCCCAAATAAGAGAGCTCCAATGGAGAAACATTGGTCATCCAAATTCCTTCACTGATAGTTGCAGAAACGGAGACACAGCAAGGCTGAGCACCTTGCTCGAGGTCACACAGTCACAATACACAGAGATGGGGTCGTGACACCTCTGGCTCTCAAGTCCTGCTTCAAATGTATGATGATCCACGCCACTGTGGCTCATCTTTATGTTTGTCTTTTACATTGGGCAGGGCAGGTCTGCCTAGGGCAGGCAGAGAGAGTATAGCCACTCCCAAATCATAGGAGAGGAATCTGAAGGCCAGGAGGCTCAGTTGTGCTGCAGATCCTGGAAAGCTGGGAATTGGAGGTTACCGTCAGGGGAAGGAAAGGCGCCTTTAGACGGAGCCCTCAGTGCCATGTGCGGCGCCTGACTGTGCTGCTCTTCTCAGTCTCTGCCTAGATCAGTCTGTTCTGTTTGCTGATACCCTGGGGTCATGGGTGTGCCCTTCCCTGCCACAGCCTCTTTCATGGGGACACCTCCATGAATGATCCCCTCATGCCATCCTCCTACCTGGCTTCTCCTAGCCTTCAGCTACTCTAATGAGCAGAGGAGGGTGGGCAAGGGTGGGAGGGATAAGGAACTGAAGCTCAAGAAGTTTCCCTCCCCCACCTCTGTTGTCTGGAAAATCGTTCATCCCCCAAGTTGCCTTTTGAGCAGCCTTCTTTTTATCCTGCCTATTAGTCCCTGTTATGAAGTGTTAAGTATTAAAAACATAAAAGGTCTTTTCCAGAAATACTGCTGTGATTGCTTACACATGTCCCCTCTCTGCCTGCCCAGGGAATCTACTGTAGTATTGTGATGCCTTAACCTCATCTGTTTTCTATCTGATGCTAATAGTCTCGGTGTTTAATTTCCTGAAAAGTCCCGCATCAGATTTAAAGGAAAAGGAGGAAGCATTTTTCCCCATGTCTCACCTCTCTCACCCAACCATTTTCTGTCCTCCCACTCTCTAATTTCTTGTTCCTCCCCTTTAAATGGCAATCGACATCCACTGCCTGCCTTAGAAACCTCCTGCTGGGTGGTGGTGACCCCAGCCTGTCTAGGAACATTACAGAGACCGGGAACACACAGCAACTCATAGGAGAAATCAGTCAGCCTTCTGTGACCTGTACTAACAGAAGAAGCGAATTGTAGACCATCTAAAGTTTTATATATATATTTGCTTTTTGAAAGAAATTTAATTATTCTTAACAACAATAATATCATTTAACAAAAAAAATTTCCTAGGAGAAAATGCGCTCCTTTAGGTGATAAAGTGATGTCATTGTACCCTCCAGCTGGGATAGGTGGAAGCTGAGAGGCAGGGAGAGTCCATCCAGGGTGGAACTGCCTCTTGGGGGATACCTCCCAATGTTGATTTCAGAAGGATATTCTGCAAAGGCAAGCGAATCTTTGAAAGATGGGAGGACTCTTTCTTGTGGCTTTTCCTTGGGTTTACTGGCAAGTCCTAGTGTCCTCACCTGGTACCCTCTGCCAAGGTCATAGTTGGGGAAGTGAGCTTTGCTATGATGGGGCACATGAGAAGCCACCAGGAAGGGCACAAGCCTTTTACTGTCCATTCAATTTGGGGAAGTGGTAGCCAGCAAGGAGAGGAGACTGGTTTTCAATGTCCTCGAGTGATTGTGAAGTCAGGACTAAAAGCTTGGTGTCCAAACCCCAGCCAGCGTTCTTCAGTTGTATTGACAGAGCTTCTTGTGTACAGCAAAAGGAATTCTCACCACTGGGCTGGGTTTGTTTCTGCAGCTTCAGTGGTGCGTGGGTGGTGCCTACAATGTATCCTAAAGAAGAAAGAGCAGGAGCTTGGAATGTGGGCAGCATAGTTATTTGTTTCCATTGCAAATTATTGTCAAGTGTTCTTGAGATGACTGCAGGAAGGATTTTGATTAAGCACAAGGAGGGACTCCCTGCATTTGCAGCTGGAGGACATGGAGAAGGCTTGGGAATGGCAGTGTGGTTGGCTTCTCTGGGGGCCTTTTGAGATGACCCGTAATGGTATCTCAAGCTGCCAACCCTGGATGTTCTCCTTCACCTTTCCTTGCAATTTGTGGCTGTTTCCATGATCCTCCCGAGACCCAGGCTGGTTTCAGGCCGACTCCAGGCAAGCCCAGGAGCCCTGGAGAATGCCAGCCTCATTGCCCTAGTGCTGCCATGTAGTGTCGGTGACTCAGTCCAAGGCAGGTGGGGGCAGGAAGTCTCCCTCTCTTCCTGGAGGGTAATTAAGCATAGATTTGCTCCCTCTGGAGAAAAGGGGGTTCCTACTTTCCTAGAAGCCAGGGAAGCAGGAAGAGGGAGCACTCTGTGGGTAGACAAAGGTTTTCCTGGCTTTCAGAAGCTGCCTGGTTTTGCATTAGCCAGAGAGGCCTACTTTCCTGGAGGTTCCTGTGGAAGTGCCTCCTACCATGTCCCCAGGGCTGCCTGGTACCTGCTGGCTCCTCATCCACTTGCAGGGAAGAAGCTAAGGCATAACATCAGAATGTGATTTTCTATAGTGGTTTTTAACCCTTTAGTCCTGAGGTGGTTGTCTTCTCTGCTGGACAGTGTAGCGATTCACTCAAGAGGATGTGAAAGGAGTCATTAGTGCATTTTAAAACCTGACTTCCTGGCAAGAAAAGTACTTTTCTTCTTGGTTTCACTTGAGGATTAATGTTGCCACATTGCACAACCTTCATGTTATCATATGGAGAAAGCGAGACCCAGAGAGTTGAAATTGCCAAATTATCAAACAGGTCAGTATAGGCCCTGGGAGTGGAAGCCAAGTGTCTCCCACTCAGAGTCCCCATGTCCCATGAGGGGGCTGCAACATCTTTCTGCCTGTCTCAGGTCCAGCTGCTCTCTGAGGAGCTTGTGGCCCCAGAAAGGGCCATGAGCCCTTACCACCTGGCTGCTCTCTGGCATTGCAAAGGGTTATCACAAAGGGTGTTAATACTTGAGTTGCTTTACAATCTTATGAAATATGTAACTGTCAAATGTGATCCCCAAGGAGCTGAACTTGCTACGTGTGTGCTGTGATCCGTCAGGTAGGTGGTCCCTGGTGGTTGTTTCCTACTGTAAAGGTCAGACAGACATGCCTGGAATTACATCCAGGTCCTCTGGAGCAAGGTGTATCTTCTTGGAGCTGCAGTCCCTTCCTGGTTTATTTGTTGGCTTGGCCAGTTGGTAAAGAGAGTATACCTGGTGTATCTCTAAGAGGGGAAGTTGATTTGCTAAGAGCTGCAATAGAAGGTTCTAGACTCTGCAAGTTTAAAGGGACTATGACAAGTTTCTTCACTTACACCCAGCTCATCGTCACAGGGCAGAGACTTCGAGGTACACCTCCCTCCCCTCTGACTGCTGGTGTCTTCTGGGATGCTGGATCCTGGAGTTTAATGTGATCCCTTTGGTCTTAACTGTGTGTGATTAGACTTTCATAGAGGTCAGGAAAGACCTACAGCACTTTCCAGTTCCCTCTCTGCCTCCTGTGCAGGTGAAAGAAGGCACATGAGCTGGCCTGGCCACCCGGGTGTACCTGCTGTGCCACCTCTGAGCATGGGTGCTCTGTAGCTCCCGCTGCCTGTTTGGGGGTGGCCTAATCACCGCCTCTCCTGTTTCCATCTAGTCTTTCTGTATCAAGCTCAGCTTTGGTGGCTCCTCTTTGCCTATATACATAAACTATGGATGCAGCTTTGTGTTTAGAGGATAGGACATTGTGAAAGGGACTTTCTGGAGGTTCCTTAATGGCAGGTCCAAGATCAGAAGGGGTATCTGAGGTTGGTTGTCAGTTTGGGCTGGAGCTGACTGGGCCACACTGTACTGTCTTCTCTGAACATTTTTTGTTTTTGCCTCCAGGGTAGTGGAAGGTAGGTGTTCTCAGGCTCAGGTTTTATCTGGAAATGTGACTTGGGAAGGAATTTGCTCTGGAGGTCAGAGCCTATGAGGCAGACAGTGACGTCCCACAGTCCTCGAGGGGGGGCCCTGGCTATCTCCTTGACGCAAACTGGCCTCCCTATGGGCCATAAATGATGTCACTGTGACAACCAGATGCTAGAAGAGCCCAGGGCTGGCACTCAGGGGACAGAGTCAAAACCCAGGGCAGTAGAAGCCCCCGAGGTGAGGGAGGAGGAGATGTACTGATAATGATTGGATTAGGTTAGGAGCCATCACCCTGGGTCCTCTGCTCTGCATGCACCACGAAACTGCCTTCTATATCTGGGTTTCCTCCTTTGCAAATGGTAGGAACATCCCTTCAGGGCCTCTGTAATTTCTCATTCTGTTTTGCAGTTGCTGGGAGATATTACGACAATTAAAGTCTATAGCCATTAAGTAGGAATGCTGGCTCTCATTCCAGTTTTATCATGTCTTTAAATATTCTTGGATGAACACGATGGTTTTCTGTAAAGCTGATGTCCCAATAGATATTCAGAACACCCAATTAGCATCGGTTCACCTGGACAGATCTCTGTGCAAATTCTGTGTGATGTGTCAGGAGCATAAAGAGTGTAACAAAGTAGCTGCCATCTCCTAAGTCTATTCATTCTTGACATATAATTTGACGAGGTGCCAAGGTGTATTCAGCGTGGATATCTAGATGAAGTCTAATGATAGCCCATTACTAAATTACTTTATTTACTGGTAGATGATCAGTAAATCTTGCTGGGCGTGCTAGTTCTGCCAACATTACTGCAAAACTATCCTGAGATGTGTGTGCTGCATCATTTCCTCCCCCTACCTCCTGGCTGCATTCCACGCAGGTTTCACCGTTTCCCCTCCCCTGGAGCTGCTCTTGCCAAGGTGATTGGTGACCTCAGTCCCTGAATCCAGTGGGCGCTTCTCCGTTCTCATCTGACCTGACCTGCATCGGCATTTGACACAGATTATTTTCCTCTCTTCCAAACCTTTCTTCCCTTGGCTTTCAGGCCACCCCACACTTCTGCTTCTTTTTCACACCACCAGCTGCTGCCTCTATGTCCTCTGCTAGCTCGTCCCTATCCCCTTGGCCTCTGAACAGTAGAGCACCCAGGGCCCAGAGCTCAGGCCTCTTCCCTACCTATTCTCTCCTCCTTGGGGACTATATCCACTGTTTGAGGATTTCATAAATCTCTTCTTTAGTAGCCCCCAAATTTATTGGACTCTCTTATGAACTCTGAGTTTTATTTCGAGATGCTTACTTGACAAGCCCCATGAATGCCTAGAGAACATCTCAGATTAATGCATCCCCAAATGAGCTCTTGGTTCTACCCCTTCTGCCCTGTTCTCCCCAGTCTCTTCCATTTCTGTAAAAGGTGTTGCCATTACTCTATAGCTCAGGCCAAGTTCTCAGTTTTTCTCACCCCATATTCAATCCAACAATTAATCTTATTGGCTCTACCTTTAAAATCTAAACAGAATCAGCCACTTCTCACTATGTCTCTCATTGCCCCATAGTTCAAGCTCCCATTACCTCTTGCATGGATCGTTTCAGTAGCCTCCTGAGGCCCCTGCTCACTCTCAGTCTATTCTCTACATAGCAGCCAGAATAAGTCTTTTATTTATTTCCTCCCTCCACTTCCTGCCTGTGTCCCACTGACTGAAATCAGATTGTTTCTCTCTTCTGTTGCAAATTTCCCTGCTAAAAATCTTTCCTCTACTGCAAAGGACTTTGGATTCCTTTAAAGTCCAGAGCTTTTGGCATGGCCTATATACCCCTGAGTGATTCTGGTCCCTTTTGACATTGTGTCCCATGGCTCCCCCCATGGTCACTCTGTGCCAGCTGCACTGTTTTGCTGTTCTTTCCAGGACATGCCATATACACCTGCCGCTGGGCCTTTGCACAGGAAGAGTGTTCTGTAGCCTGGATACTCCCCACTTCCTTCATCTCAAATGTCACCTTCCCAGAGAGGCCTTCCTTGGCCATCTTTTCTGACATAGCCCCTTCCCTTCCTTCACATCCTACCCCCTTACCTTGATTTACTTTTCTTCATAGCATTTATGAATCTTATATGTTTATGTGTTTGTATTTGTCTCTCCTCACCAGAGTATAAGCAGTGACTTTGGTCTACTGCTGTAACTAGTGTGGAGACAGTGCCTGGCACATAGGAGATACTCCATAAATGCTTGTTAATGAGTGAATAATGAATGCCAGGGCTTGTTTTGCTGGACTAGGCAAGACAAGGAAATATGCTTGGGTTTAGGACACCCCACACTTCTGCTTCTTTTTGGTTGCAGGTCTACCTTGGAGTGGGATAAAGATCACCTTGAAAAAGCCAGTTCCTCTAGCCTCCTTTCTTTGGACATCTCCCTTGTGGATGTCTCATGAGAATTTCCTAGAAGCTGGGCTTTGGTGATAAAACCTTTGACTTGCCAGGATGTGCAAAATGAGATGAATAGGATACGGAAAATGAGATGAACATTTTTCCACCTCTACCACTAACCTATTGCCTTATTTTTCTTATTTAGCTGCTGTATCAAGAATGGGCACGATATGGAGTCTTTTACAAGTTTCAACCTATTGACCTCATCAGGTAAGATGTGGAAGGGGACTTTGGGGAGGATTCTGGAGATGCAAATCCTCCTGCCACTGGCAGTCTGTTCAAAGAGAGGGACTTCTTTTCTAGCTTACATGATCCCCTGGTTCATGTCTTGTGGGTGGTGGGGTTGGGGGTGGGGAAGCCACTGGGGACAGGGCAGGGAAATGGAGGCTGTGTGGGGCAGAAGCTCGTGTAGACTGATTGGCCATGACTTCATCTTGAGGCCTTTGGCACTGTGTCCTCTTCTCCTGCCTGGTCTTTGGGAAGAAGGGAGGGAGCTGTCTCTCTTACTCTTTTCCTTAATCTTGTCCTAAGGAAGGGCCTAGATGGAGCTAATTCTTGGGCTCCAAGTCACCACAATGCTGACCAAGGGAAGCGACAATCTGGCAGATCACATAGGGGATACGCTGGTGACCGGACAGGGAATGTGGGCTTCCTATGGCTTTTCCAAATTAGAAGGGAGGAGAGATTGGGTCCTGGAATTCCTCCCTATAGTGCTGCCCCCTCAATGATGTCCCATTGCCTGGCACCTTGGAAGTTTCCCTAGCTTCTATAGAACAGCAGTGGAAGGTCCTTTGAAAGACCTTACTAGGATGGAGTAGGTCCGACTAGTTTACAATAGGTTGAGGGCTCTAAAAGCTAGACTCTTAGAGCCCAGCCTCCTCCCAGAGCAAAGGTAGGACCCAGGGTCAAGAGTGGGATGTTGCACACCAGCACTGTGAAGTGGGAAGATACGGGCTGAGAGTCTGGAGACATGGGTCCCAGTCCAGCCTCAGCCACTGAGAACTACTATTTCTTTGGGCAAGCTCCATTCCCTCTTTGGTCTCTGGGTCCTGGTCATCCTAAATTGGGAGGTCATCCTAGATTGGGGAGGGCATTTGGTAGAAAGTTTTCACTGGGCAAATGTAGGGGGCTGGGCCGCAGGAGGAAGCCCTGAGACTGACCTGATGGACTCCCTGCCTCACAGTCACGTGTGGTCTCCTAATGCGCCAACTAGTCAGCCTGAGAATAGAGAGTGTCCCTGGCTGGCTGCCCTGGGCAGGGATTGTGGAGGGGCAGCCGCCAGAAGAATTGAGTCTAGAGAGAGGAATTCCAGCTTGTTGGAAACAGAAAGCAGCACGGAGACCAGAGTTTGGGCAGGCTCACCTCCTACACAGAGAGGTGGCAGCCCCTCAGGAAACTGGGACTGGGTTGGACGTCTCTTGGAAGCAGGTGTTTATTCCTGTTGAAAACCCTTAGCTGGGGTGTTTAGGGGGTAGGGGAGCAGGAGCATGGGGTGCTGCAACTGTGGCATCCCTCGCCCAGTGTCTCCTGTCCCCTGGATGCCTTTCATGCAGCACGGGCCACCTAGACTGTTCCCTAGGCCACACCCAGGCTGCTCGCGCCTTTCTTGGTGGGCTTTGATCTTTCTCTCCCTGTCTCAAGTGGCCACCCACTCTGTCGCCTGTTTTCTCCAACTACCCCTTTGTTTTTTAAAAGTATGATTAAAATATAAAAATTCTGCCTACCAGAGAGCCCTATCTTTTTTCCCCAGAGACTTCAGGTGACTCACTGCCAGCTAAATGGGAAATGGCTCCAATATGCGCTTGGTTTTGGCCACCAAAGCAGCCTCACCTGCAGGGGGAAGAATTGCCTTTGGAGCGCAGCCCTGCTCTGGGGCCTGGGGGTTCCTGAGGACAGAGAGCTCATATCTGTCTAGACAGGGCATGGCTGGTGCAGGCTGTGCACGGCTCCAGGCAGATTAGGTGGCTGGGCCTCCCGCAGCCCCTGGGCAAGGCATACTGAGCCTCTGACAGGCATCCCTCGGACCCTAGCTGGGGGCAGGGAAGGTGGGTGGGACTGGGACACAGTGTTTCTGTGTGGGGAGCAGAGGCAGGTGGCCACTCTCGTGTCTGCCCAGGGACATCAGGAACCAGGAACTCTCTGACTTCAAGAGGTGCTGGAGAGAAGGAATGAAAGGGATGGGGTGAGGGGGAGTTAGGGGCAGAGGCGGCCAAGCAGAAAGAGAAGCCATGTGAAGATGCCTGGAGGGCTTCTAAAGAGAAATCAGGGGTATAGCTTGTGGGGGGTAGCTACCCACACTCAGCATGCTCTGCCCCAAACTCCTTACGTCTCTGGTTCTGTCAAAGGCCTCTCCTTCTTCCTCATCATCCTCACATAGCCTTGGGACCCCCTCTTCCTCCCACACCCCAGACCAACTCCGAGGCTTGGGAGTGCCCCTCAGTACCATTTCTCTCTTCTGTCATGTTCCCTCCCTTGCTCCTGCCACCTCCTGTTGGAGACCTCAGCCCCTGAGGTATGGCTGCCCCATGCACTGACAGTTTTGCCCCATGCCTACTTACTGAAGGGGAAGGGAGAAGGCACATTCATATGGTTGGTGTTTAAGGATGGGAGGGACAGGGGTGTCTGGCTGCAAGTTGAGTATGATAATTTATGCAAAGGTGTGGCCAAGGCATTTCCTGCCTATTTCCTTGGATACTCAGCTGCTCACTTTCAGTAGGAGCTTCTGTTCCTGCTTGGGAGACCCCTGTGTGCCTCCCCTGTGCCAGTCATCTGGAACACTCTAAAACCCTTGTGGGCCCAGTTGACAGCTCAGTGCTGAGGGAGATCTGCTTGAGTTGAGAGCCCAGGGCCAGATGTCCTTCCTAGTCTGTGGCCCTTCAAGCCTAATGTGGGTTTTGGGGTTTGAGGCTCCTCTTCCGGATGCTGAAAGCTTACAGAGAGGAGGCGTGATATCTTTCCCTGTGCCCTCGTCCCTGCATCCACCTGGCTGCACTGCCCTGCGAGCCCAGCAGGCTCCACTGTGACACTACTCACTGGTCTCTTCCAGCTAGCCCAGCACTCTCCACCCTGGGTCCTACCTTTGCTCTGGAAAACCTGGGCCCTGCAGGCCTGAGCCGAGTGTGTGTGTGCGTGTGTGTAGAGGTTGCCTGAAAATTCCCTAGGGCGACACCCAGCAGGGACCCAGGTTTCTCTGGAAACTTTAGCCAGCAGCACTTGTGCCCTGGCAGAAGCATGGTTTGTGACTAACACAATAGGAAATGATGCCCAAACTGCAGTAAAATGGCTGTCTGACCCCTGGGGGCTGGGTGGGGGGCACACGAGGGCTGTTACAGCCAGAGGAGGAGATTTCTGCCTGCACTACTCTGGTTCTAGCAATGCATCAAGATTCAGGAGGGAAACAGCTTTGATTTTCTGAGGGAATTTGGGGACCTCAGGCTTTTTGGATTTGTGCAGGTCTGATCCAGTACAACTCTGGACCATGAATTGTCTTTTCACTAAAATTAATATTTGCTCACAGGTTGGTTTTCTTAGCTTGAAAGTTTTTGATATAGATGAGACAAAATGATAGGCTTTAAGCATCTTCTGACTTTACGTAAGGTCCTGGCTATACTTTGCTGAAAACTGATGTCCAAAAACCTTTTTAAGCATCTGCCACTGCCTGCATGAGAAAGAGCGGGTTCTGGGAGTCCTCTGGGCTGTGGGAGATTGCAACTCATTGACTTTGGGGGATTTGCCAAGGGGATAATGCACCAGAGCATTTTTCTCTACCACCCTAGGATACGATCTGAAGAGGGGTAAGCGTCCTAACTCATTCCCTTCTTTCAGCGAGGCTTGCTTCATGAGTGGGGCTTCAAACTCAAAATCAGGCTCCATGCCTGAAACTCATCCATGTAGCAGCTCTGGAGTTCTCTTAGAAATGTCCCAGATAATACTAGCACTCTGGGAGGCCAAGGCTTGAGCTCAGGAGTTTGAGACCAGCCTGAGTAAAGTGAGACCTCATCTTTACCAAAAACAGAAAAATGAGCCAGGTGTGATGGTGCCCGCCTGTACTCCCAGCTACTTGAGAGGCTCAAGCAGGAAGATTGCTTGCTTGAGCCCAGGAGTTGGAGGTTGCTGTGAGCTATGATGACACCACTGCTCTTTAGCTTGGGTGACCCTGTCTCAAAAACAAGAACAACAGCAAAAACAACCCAAGAAATGTCCCCAGCTGAAGCCTTGACATATGGAACAGCTTCCTCAAGGATCTGAGAGTGATCCTTGTGATGTCATTTCAAGAGGCTTTGGGTAGTACAATGTCCCCCACCCTGCTTTACATCTCCACCATCTTAAAAGCCCACCCCTCTCCAGCCCTGCCTGTGGGAAGTCTGCCCAGAAGCTCGGTATCCTGGGAACTGACTCGCCCTCCTCCTCCTGCAGGGCACAGGGATTGTCCTTGCCAGTGCTTCCCAGGGTGACTGCCACCAGTAGGCTGTGTGACTTCATTCATTGCTCCTGGTCTCAGGGCCCTAATTCTGCCCTTCTGAGATGTGACCCATCCAGATCCCTCCAGGAGGGAGACAGAGGAGGCCACATTCTTTCTTAGGAGGCTTCTCAGCAGGCTGGGCTTGGGGAGGTCCCTCCACAGCTGTTTTGGGGGAGGGAAAGGAGAGAGAACAATGTTTATCAATGCATGATTAATTATTTCCTTAGCCCTGCTGCCTTCTTGATCTTTCCTTGGGATTTAGAAAGGCAATTTAGCTCAATGCAGTAAACATTCACTGGAACTTACGGTCAGCAAGTCTCTGCTTGGTAGTAGGGAAATGCAAGAAGCACAAGGGTAGGGTTTATTGCCTTCAGGGTCTAGCGGTAAGGTAGGGAGACAGACATGTGCAAGGCAGGACAGAGTGAGGGCTTTCAGGACTGTCATAGTACACAAACATGACAGTATGGGACAGCAGATGAAAAGTGATCACTACTAGCAGGACAAGGAAAGACTTCCTGGAGGAGGTGACATTTGAATCAGAAACATTGCTTTCTGAAGGACAGAGGCTAAAGAATGTATATTTAATTACCAGCCTGGACTGTCCTTACACAGATTTATTGTTGAACTTGATATTAATGGCCGAATGTCCCTTATTCTGCCTATGAGCTAGCAGGGAAGCCAAGGTTGGAAGGAAACCAGGCTGGATGGGCCCTGAGTGGAGGCTAAGGGGAGAGGCTGAGCGGGCCCAGCACTGTGGTCTATACACAGGGCTTAGCACTTTAGGGTTGGAGTTAACTGGGAAATGCCTAATTGGAGAGAAATCATACCTCATGGGCCTGAAGAATATTCTTCTTTTACCTCTAAGGGGTGAGAGCAGGCAGAGAAAAGCAGGCAGAAACCCACTATGGTGAAGCAGAAACAAGAAGGATCATGGTGTTATATTCTGGTCCCTTGTATGGACAGGATACGTGTCAGCCTGTTAATGAGCTCTAGCTGTGAAAGGCTCTGCCCTAGTCCCCTTTTCTCACTTCCTCCACCTCCCATTGCTCTACCCTAGAGGCACCCTTTTGGAGGGAAGGTGTTGGTGTTATGCCTGACCAATGGAAACAGGAATTGCCGGACACTGTTCTCAGCTCTAGTTCAAGATTATAGCCAATGGTTATCTCTGTCATCTAGGGTGGCCTCCCCGGCCTCTCAACAGCCTTCCATAGATGGTTCCTGTGTTAGATCACATGTTCTCCCTTCCTGCAGTATCAGCCATGTAGTACAGACAGTGGATCCTGAGACACCAAGAGGCCTCCACATTCCTCAGGGCCACTCAGAATTCCAGGGCAGAGTTGAGGAAATGAGGTGCTGTCTTGCTCACCAGCTCATTGCCTCCTTGACTCCTATGTCACGTATCCATTTCCCAGGGAAGAAGAAAAGCTGATACTGGTCTGAAAACTTATGACAACCTATATATGTTGTGTGTCCTTTTGGCCTTGAGTGTAATAAACTCTCAGTTATTCAGAGATCCTCTGGGAACAAACCACAATATCACAAAGGTGGAAAGAAGCTTAGAGATCAGACAGTTGCACAGCTGCCTTAGAGGGAAGGGTTGGAAAATTCCTCTCCCAGCATGTGCATGTAGCCTCTGCTTGAATTTTTTTCTTGAAATAGAGAGCATCTTACCTCAGAAGCAGCTTGTTTCTCTGTTGGACCTTTCTAGCCCTTGGAGGTCATGGAACCAGAGTGAGAACTCTATTGATTTCCTTAGTTTGGGTTTTAGTTCTGTTTCCTGGAGCTGCAGAGAGTGAAGCTCAGAGGAGGAGGCTCATATACACCTCACCCAGTGGAGTCGAGCCAGTGTGTATTTGGCACTGTCTGACACTGGTGCTGGGCATATGGAGATGAATTAAGGGTAGGGGAGCCCTATTCTCGCAAGGCATAAGTTCACAGTGAAATCTCCACACTCGTAGATGACTACGGGGCTGTTCTGGGAAAGAGACAAACTGATGGAGAAGATTGACAAAAAGTAGTCATGAACCTGTAGAAAAAGTAAATTGACTCCCAAACTAGTCATCTGTGAGGATGGGCTCAGGCAGTGAGCTTTGCAGGGTGGGGGTGACTGTAGCTTTTTCTAGAAATTTACATATGGTGTGCTGTAACACCAGAGACCAGTGAGATTCTCAGAAAACATTTTAGAAACCAAACTAGGATCACATCACTTGGTGATTTACCAAATCATGGCAAAGCCTCACCTGTGTTCAACTGAGAAAACTCAACCAGGCTGGAAATATTTCACAGCGGAAGAGTAACATGATCAAGGGTGTGGAGAGGTGTCTACATGAAGACAGACTTAACCGAGTAAGAGCTCCTTCCTCTAGGAAGAAAGTGGAGAGTGAGCGAGGCTGATGCTTATTGAATAAAAAGAGAGACAGCATGGCCATCAAACTTGTCTGGGGACACTTCTAGATACTAGGAGCAGAGGGTTAAGAATGACAAGAACATGTCTAGAAGACGAAAAGAAAAAAAGAATGAAAAGAGCCACGTTTGGGCTGTAGCTTTGTCTCCAGTTGATGTAATATTTGGGCAAGTCATTCTCCCTCAAGCCTCAGTTTCCTCAGCTATGAAATAGGGATTCCATCCTCTGTGTTACCTACCTACAGTATCACTGCGAGGATTAGGCTATGATTTATCTGCTGTCTGTGGGGAAATCCTAATATTCATTAAAGGAGCAGAATTTTATGTGGTTCTGTAGCTCAAGAGTTTTGATACATTGTATATATTGTATAATCATATGATCATGGTTTTAGTTGTAAATCAATGTGCCGTAACTCTGCACTTTATACATGTATGTGTGACCACTGTGCCTCACAGCAACCCTGCAAAGTGGCTATTATTACCTTTACTTTACAGATGAGGCTACTGAGCTCAATGAGGCAAAGGCTTCCCAAAGCCACAGAGCAAGCTCATCTGGAATTCAAACCCAGGCTAACTCTAGAATTGTTTTTTTTTTTTTCCCCATTATGCCACATGGCTGAAGGTGCCGTAGAGCTCGCTTCAGCTGAAGTCAGGCCAGCTGGGTTTCCAGCTATCTAGTGTTAATCCCTTGAATTACCAATCTCCAAGGAAAACTGTGGTGTGGTCTGCTGGTAAGCACAGCACAGCCGACCACAGCTGACCACAGTTTTACAGTAGGGTCATCTTCGTGAACATTCCTCTTTGTGCAGAGCAGGAGTGATGTATCACTCTCTGGGCCTCTGTTCGAATGCTATGTTTTTGATTTCTCATTTCTATTTTTTTATGGTCTTTTTTTTTTTTTCTGATTCCTTCCATGTTGTCAGATTGTCAGCTGTCACTTCTTGCTTTTGTCAACGGAGTAGCTTCTGTTCCCCACTCTAATTGGCTGCTTTGTCTGGGTCGCAGCTTCAGTAACCAGACACCCAAGCAAGTTAGCACTGAGCACAAAGTAAGACGTTTCCACCATCTGACCTGGAGTCCGCTTCCTTCCGGTGGGTGTGGAAATTGCAGGGAGTCTACCTTTGTAGTGCAAGTGAACTCTTTTGTTTCCCGGGGAGGGTGAAATGACGTTTTGGAAGCTCCAGGGTCCTCAGAGATGGGACCAGACTGAGGATGATACAACAGGTCCCCTCACTGTGAAGAGCTGTATTTTGCTCACCTTGCTTGTGTTGGGAGTTCACAAGAAACCTAGTCTATCAAAGACCTTTTCTTAAAACACATTGCGGGTCAGTGCATCGAGGGTCTACTGAATGGAGAGCTTTGTCCTGGGCATACATAGTCTTGTGGCCTTAAACGAGGGAAAATGGGGAGCTTGAAGTGTAAGGATGGGACAGTGTACTCACCAGAGAAAATATCTGATGTAGGTCACAGAGCTGTCAAGTAGCACCAACAGGAACCTCATGTTCAGAGCTGTGCTGAGGAGCGCTGGGCAAGGGGGTGAAAGGTTTGAAAGGGCTTAGACACCGGCGCTGGTGGGGTTCATGAGAGAAGAGATGAGACTTATGGGACAAGCGAGTTTTAAGTAGAAAGCAGAGATTTGAAAGAGAAAAGAAATAAGGTTGGGAGATTTCCAAGCCTGGAATTTGGGCATTCTTGGTCAGATGTTGAAAGAAGGGGCTGAAGACTGGGCTGAAGCAGAAGAGCTGCGAGGGACTTGGGGGCTGCAGGGAGAGGTTGGAGGAGACACCTGAGAGAGTGTGCGGGGAGAGCAGGACAAAGGGATTGTGACAGCGGGGAACCACAGGAGATGCTCTCAAATGGTTACTCTGGAATTTAGGCAGGTGGCAAAACAGAGGGCGTCAGGAAGAGCTGAGGCCTCACTGTGTGCACAGCTGGCCAGGCGAGAGTGGACATGTATAAGTTCAGTTCTTCCTTCACCCTCTCTCCTGGGGAAACTCTGGGTAATTATTCCGCCCCAGTGGACTTACTGAAGTTCCCTGGTAGTTGTGTCTTTTCCACAAAGCCTCCAGGAAGGTGCAGTTTTGTCTGTGGGAGTCAAGATCTCAGGTAGATCTGAGGGACTTCTCAGAAGTAGTGAGGGGATTGGCCCTGGGATGGGTTACCATGGACACAGCCCAACTGTTTGATCCCGTGAGCCACTATTTGGCCACGTGTCTCTCTGGAACCCCCGAGCTCCCCACTCCTGCTAACAATGTTCCCTGGAGTGATGTTCTCCACCCACACCACATGGATATGTAACCAACATAAACAGAAAACGTCTTAACACATTGAATAACATCAGCGGAACACACGTTACAACAACAACCGCAAGATAGCTAAATTTAATTAGCCTGGCACGCCCAGGCTTTTCCTACAGGCGCATGCCTCTGTTTTAGAAATGGAAAACCACAGCATTTTGTGGGTCTGGAAGTCACAGACATAAGAGAGAAAACACACACACACACACAAACCTTCAAGATCTCCGCCCGAGAGATTGCTGTCATCTTCTTGAACCTTCTTAGGATTATCTCAAGGTATTTGATGATTTTGACAGTTGGGTGTCTGCCAGGGATGGCTGTGTGCTCCTGGCAAATGATCCGCTCAGGCGTGAGGAGTTTCTGGAGCTCAGCCTTAGCTCAGCCTGCAGCAGGGACTTGGTACACACACACGCTGGAAGGCTCAGGCCTCAGAGTTCTTCCCTTGGCCTCACCAGTTTCTTTCATAGAATTCATATTCAACTGAACATAGTTAAGAGAGACAGGCGACTGGAGGACTGAGAGTTTGAGCTTTTCATTTGAGTGTTTTAGTGCACCGGAGGGCAATGGCATCAAAATGGCAGCAGTCCCTTCGGCTGACATGCTGCCTGGTCCCCAGCCCCTGGCAGGAAGGCCAGCTGCTCTGCTGACAGAAGTTAAGTGGCCATATAGGAATGGCATCTCTGCTCCACTCAGGGGCACTGCATCTCCTGGAAACCCCGGTAGCTGCTGCACGTCAGTTTCTCTTGGCTGTGGTTCCATCCTTTTCACTTTTCTTCATGGTCTTCTGCTTACCATGGTCTAGCTCCCCTCTTGTCTAGTCCTGTGAGATTGTATCCCATTTGGATGTACTAGCTTTTCCCCCGAGGGTTTGATTTTGTGAATTAAGGAGGTGAAGACCTCTGGTGATCTGACAGCCAGCTAGGTATGCAAATTCTGCTTGGATCAGCAGCTGCCTGGGGCATGTTCCTCTCATGGAGGATCACAAGAGCTCAAAGAAAGAATGAAAACAGGCAGTACCTCTTAAGACAACTGCTGAAATTGCACTTTTCAGCATTCCTTTGGCCAAAGCAAGTCATGTGGCCACACACAGATCCGTGGAGCTGGAAAGTGTAGGTATACAAGTTCTTAAGCAGAGAGAAGTTAATGTTTACTGAACACCAGTCCAATTTACCATGCTGTGATGACAGGTGTAAATTAGGACTATCTCTGGCAAATCTGGAGTTGTGGTCATCTGGGTCTGACCTCATGGAGCTTATGATCTGGCCAAGAAGACAGATAATGCATAGCTAATTGGAAGGATGACACAGGTTGTGGAGGACAGGGTGTAACCAGAATCCTGATATAGGGCAAACTAACCTAGGGGGAGAAGGCTTCCCAGAGAAAGTGACATTTAAACTAAGATGTAGTGGATGAGCTGAAGCAAAGATGAGGAAAGTAATGACCACAGCTAAGAGTTACGCCATGCTTGCTATGTGGCAGGCACTGTGTAAGCCCTTTGTATTTGGTAATTCACAAAAACCCTTTGAGACAGATACTATTATCCTTATTTTACTGAAAAGGAAATTGAAGCACAACGAGGTTAGTCAGTGTCCCAAGGTCACACAACTAGTAGGTTAAGAGAGGGAGGATTTGAACTCTTGAGGCTGGCTTCTTCACCACGTGGGGTGCCCTGCTGCTGGGAGGGAGAGGCTGGGACGCTGCAGCTTCCCCTCTGCGGTATGGGTGGTGAGGGGGAGCCAGGCCCTGGGGGAGCTGGTAGACTGGGTGATAATTTTGGATTGTGCCCTAAGAAAAAGAGTATGTTACTGAGGTGTACAATATGTGAGTGGGGCTGGCATGATCAGGTTGGGTTTTACTTTTGAAAGATCTGGAATTTTTCTGTTTGGGTCCCTGGAAAGGAACTAGAATTATGTTTCTTGTGTCTAACAGGTTGGAGAAGTAGGCAGGAAGAGTAACTTCTCCTCTTAGATGTCCTCTGTCCTTCAGAGAGGACATGGGCAGTGTGGAGACCGTAACTCTGAGGTCTGAGACTCTTTTCCCCTTCTCAGACTTCCTTGTCCTAACTAACCCTGGGTCTCCCCAGGCTGTGACCCACCAGGTGTGAGGCACCGCTCCCTGCCCACAAGTGGGGGTGCTAGTGGCTGCTGCTCACTCACCACTGCCCTGCCTTCGCTGTGGATGGGTCTCACCATGCCCATTGGGTGAGTGATCTAACTGAGTTGTCCCAGTCACCTGTGGACCATTTGTCTCCATTTTCAAGATTGTGGACATTGTAGCACAGAGTGCACAAGTAAGCGACTTGCCCCATATCCCTGGCAGTGTGTTATCAGAGCCTGTTATCTTAGCTCTACTTTTAGGGAGACACTCACCCCCACATGCACAGACCACTGGGAAGAGGCCCTAAGGTGGCTGGTGGGCTTTCTGGAGAATGTGGTTGGACATTCAAGTGTGAACTCAAACTGTCTCCTGGAGCTTTAAGATCAAAACAGGCTGGGAGCGGTGGCTCATGCTTGTAATCTGAATACTCTGGGAGGCCAAGGTGGGTTCATGAGTTCTGAGCTCATGAGTTCAAGACCACCTTGAGCCAGAGTGAGACCTCGTCTCTAAAAATAGCCAGGTGTTGTGGTGGGCACCTGTCTAGCTACTTGGAAGGCTGAGGCAAGACAATCACTTGAGCCCAAGAGTTTCAGGTTGCTGTAAACTATGATGCCATGGCACTCTACTGAGGGCAACAAAGTGAGACTCTGCCTCAAAAAAAAAGGGTCAAAACAGACTTGGCTCCTTACATTGGGGTTGCTGCAAATTGAGGGGGGTGCTTAGGAATTTAGATCTGGGAGGTTTCTTAAGAGCCATTCAGATTTGTCTTTTCACTTTATGAAACAGGAGCTAAAATCTTCTTGCTAGTAAGAGGCCACTTCCAAATGAGGAATCTTTATTCTGCGCCATTGTAACCTGGTGACATTTAGTAGAGATGGTGGTGATCCCGGAGGCAGAAGAGTGTGTGGGATTGGAGGCAGTGAATGATGCCCCAGGCAGGCTGGTTTACATACCACCTTCCTCACCTATAGACTAAGGGTAGGCCAGGTGGCCTGCAGCATCCCTCCCATGGCTAACTTCCTGTGGTTTGCAGAGATAGAACCTCAGTCCTGAAGCTGAAGTGGAGACAAGGCCCAGGGCCGCATGGGAAGTCAAAGTTGAACTGGGGATTAGAGCCCAGGAGTCTGGACCTCAGCTCTGGACTTCATCCCTGGGACTCATAGCCACCAGGGCACCTCTCACCCTAAGTCCTTGGATTTCTCTCTACTTCTCCTGAACAGCCCCCTTCCTGAACACTCCCCCCCATTTTCTTTTGGCTCTCTGGCTTTGATCACATCTGGAGCATTTTGTAGAGTTGATGAGTGTGTGTTTTCCTGTTGGGACACATGGTGTATATCAGAGGCACTTAAGAAGCTCTGGATGACGAGTGGAAAAGTCTGCATGGCATCTCAGGGGCTGCTGGCCTGGAAGGTGTCTGGCAGCTGCATGCAGGGTAACCTGGTGTGTGAGGACCGGGAACTCTCTGGGAAGGCCCGGAGGCCCAGCCTGGGGACTGCTGCTGCAAATGGCTTTGAGTTGTCAGGTGGGGGTGATGCATGGGGATTGTGTGTGTGTGAGTGTGCACACACAGGTGGGAATAGACACAGGTTACCACAGAGGGCTGGAAGGGCCTCTCTGCCTTGTGGCCATGGGAGGCTATCTTCCAGGAAGGATTTGTTCTTCATGGTAACCGGGGATCTTGTCTGCACTTACAGTGACATAAACCAAAGGTATGTCACCTACAAGTGGACAGTGGTGGGTGATGGATGTAACATGAGGTGCTCTGTCTCTGTCTCTGAGACAGAGATGATAGTAATCTCTGGTGTGGGCAGGCAGGACCAGGGGCAGTGCGGATGGAGGAGAGGCAGAGTGGCCTTCCCAAGGTGAATGAGCTGGGGCATGCCCACCTCTACCTCCCTCATCAGTGCTCTCTCTGCTGTCCTTCCAGATCCCCTCCCCCAGTGTGGGCTTGTCATCCTCAGAGTCCCTGAGGTGGGTAGGTTGGAGTCCCGTAATTATGTGCAGATAAAGATGCTTTTGGTGGGAGGGATGGCAGTAACAGAGGCTGACAGACCGTGAGAGTAATTCTGGAGGACTGAGTCATGCTTCTCCTGTTTCTTTTATTCCTCCTTTTGGTGGACAGCCTTGCCTGCACCCCACAGGGCCTGAAGTGTTTATTTGCAGGCTTCCTGGATGGGTGAGTCCCCCCTCCCCCTCACCAAGCCTCTCTTTTTCTCCTTGAACCTTTCCCCCTTCCTTCTCTGACAACCCACAGCCTTTATCCCTTGCTCCTCCCATCCCCTGTCCTTACCAAGCCATCCCAGCCACTCTTGTTTCCATTTACTCCAAGTGATGTCTTCCAGCCTTGGGGACAAGTTGCCACCATCTGAGCCTGCTGGAGGTGATCTTGGAAAGTGATGAAAGGTATTTATAGGTCCGGGATAGGGGTGGGGCCGGAAAATGCCATGCAAAGTTCAGCCTGGAAGGTTGTTTACACTCTTGCAACTCCAATAGAGAACAGCCCTGTCTATCCTTGGCTCAAATTAAATTGCAGATGCCCCTGAACTCAGGGTTAGGAACATAAACAACTAGTGAGTTGTAGACTTCAAGCAAGGAGAAAACTCAGCAGGGGAGAGGCCTGGTGCAGGGCTGGCTGGCGATGGGTTTTTCCAATTGATGTTTTTCCAAAAGGCTTCTCCGCCTTCTTGGATCCCAGGGACCAATGTGCCTCTCTTGGGCAGCACATCTGGGAGCGTGTCTTCTTGGGTGCAAAGCAGTGAGGGGGAAAAAGAGAGTTTCACAGTTCTTACATTTAATTTTTTCTGCTTGGGCAGAGGATTTAGGAAGAGGGTAGTGGGCTGAGTAAAAGGTCAGGGAAGACTTTGGCACAGATTTCTGCTGTGATAAGAACGCAAGCTTGTCTGGCCTGTCCCCTCCGGTGGAGGAAAGAGGTAGCCACATTGTGGTGTAACTGGCTCATACATCAATTGACTCATCATTCAATCCGCTCAGTGATTCAACAGGCACCTACATTGTGGCAGGAACCCACCTCAACAGTGATAGCAAAATTCCTGGCCTTCAAGTAGTTTGTAGTCAAGTTGGAAAAAAGATAAATCAGTTAACACCTACAGCTGCATGGCAAATGCTGAGACAGGGTACCTACAGCAGTTCTCAGAGTTACAAAAGAAGGGCTTTTGAATCGTCAGAGGAGGCCTCCTGGAAGATGCGGTGGCTGGGCTGAGTTTTGAATAATGAATTGATACAAGCTGGGTGTAGAAGAGAAGGATGGACAAGTGAATTAAGATGTGAAGAGGTGAAAAAGCACAATTGTGCAGGGGTTGAAGGCAGCTGAGAGGGGCTGGAATGCAGAGTATGTGTGAGGCTGAAAGGTGAGGCAGGAAGTGTCAGCAGCAGTAGATCATGATGCCAGTCTTGTCTCCTTAGCTAAAGTGATGCAAAGGAATTTTAAGTAGAAAATTGGTAATATAAAACTTTAAGGATGTATCTCAGAGACAGGAACATGTCTTCTAGTTCCTTTTCCCAGAAGTAGGCTACAGCCAGTGCAAAGCAAGGCCTTGTGGATGGGGGCATAGGTTGGACTCTACTGGGATTGGGGTGCTAAGGTGGGTGCAGAATTATAGCTTCTTGAGAGAGAAACCTCAGAGACCTTGAGACAGAGTCTCAAGAAAGAAAACTCAATAGCCCAAGGCCACAAGGCTGGTTAGTGCTAGCACTGGGTCTTCTGAGTGAAAGCCAAATAGAAATGATGAGTTTATAGCCTTGCTCAAGGGTGGCCTTGTCATCTTCATTTTCAGCATTATCTGTTACCTGTGGAAATGAGAAGTAGGAGTATTTATAGGAATGTTTATGCAAAAGACACATGGAGATTAAAAATTCACATCACCCTGGTATTTTGCCATGAGACTTCTTAAGAATTGGGCTTTCTTGTTTGTGTTCCATTTCCTTCTGTTCCCTGTTCCCCTGGGAGTAGAGATTATAAAGGACAAAGGCAGAGGACTGGCTAGCATCAGTCAAAGGCAGAGGACTGGCTAGCATATTCTGAAGGAGACTATGTCCTGAGGTCTAGTCATGGCTCTGGGGCTTTGAGAATGGGAAGCATGCTTACCAGATTTTCAGTTCATGTACATCTTGTAAAGTAGTTACCATGAAAGGTAATAGAATCAAGATTCAAAATGTTCTTGACAGGATGAAACCCTGAATCAAAATCAACAAGGTGAAATTTAATAGTCACACATATAAAGCCAGTTAGTTAATAGAGTGAAAGATGGAGAGACCTGGTTTGGTAGGTATTTGTGTAAGAGATTGGGGTGGTGGTAAATGTGAGTGCTCATCGTATTGATGTTAAAACATCAACTTATCTTGCACTGAAGCAAAGAACTCATGGAATACAAACTGTAGGTTATGATGTGTCACCACTTTTGAGCTGTCCATCTACTCTATTGGATGGTGCTCCGTTCTGGGCATCCCATTTTAAGTAGTAGATTGGCACTAGAGAAGTTCACAGATGTTGCAAATTAGTGAGCCCAGGGAAGATTTCATCCAGTAGACATGTAAAATATTTGGTTCAAAAGATGTTTTTAAGACATTAAATGTGAATATTTTCAGTTGGAACTCACTCTCTTTAGCTCCCCAGAGTGTCCAACATCTCTATTATCTTGTGTCCAACTCTGGGGTTGACACTCCACTATTTTAATTGGATTAAAACAAGGGTTCTCAAACTCTTGCAGCGTAACAGAATTATCTGATAAATCTTTAAAATATAAATTTCCTATTTTCACATTTGGCCATAATGGATTAGAGGTACAGAACTGGATTTTCTGCTAGAACAAACTAGAAACCTGGCTAAAATATATATGTAATAACTGTTTTCAGTTATTAGATAATGAACAGGTAACGAATAAGTACAAAATTAAATAGCAAAATGGTAGACTTAAAATCAATCATATTGATAATTACATTAAGTAAAAATGGCCTAAACATTAAAATTGAGAAGTAGAAATTGTCAGATTTAATAAAAATGCAATACCCCATTATATGCTGTCTGCTAGAAACCTACTTTGACTATAAAGATACAAATATATCAAAGGTAAAAGGATGAAATACATTATACCATGTAACACTAATTAAAATAAAGCTGAAGTAGCTGTTTGACTATCAGACAAAGTAGGGTTTGGGACAAGGATGTTATCAGAGGTATGGATAATATTTATTTTGCTAAAGGGCTCAGTTCATTAAAAACACAGTGTATATGTACTTAATAACAAAGCTTCAAAATGGAGCAAAAATTGACAAAGCAGAAGGAGAAATATACAAATCGATTTCATTCGATGATTTCAGTTTCTTGGGAATTGATAGAGTAAGTTAGGATATAGTATACTTGAAAAACTTTATGAATGAACTTGTCCTAATTGATATTTATAAACCACCACACCCAAATCACAGCAAACAAACAGTTTCCACATGCACACAGACCACTTACCAAGCTAAGTTATATTCTAGTCCACAAAAAAATTCCAGTGATTTTTAAAGAATTCAGATCATACAGCATATATCCTTTGACTGCAATGGAATGAAAATTAGATGTAATTAACAAAACGACCTACTCCCAGATCATCTTGGCTACTGTCACACGTTTATGCAGGTCCAATCACATCTCATTCGTTTGTCGCAAGCTGACCTAAGCCAATTGAGTCATGCACAGTTCTTTTCTTCTGGGAAGTGGTGACCCTTGAGGAAGCTTTGAAATAAATGACATTTATTTATTTATTTATTTATTTATTTTTATTGAATGGTAACTGTGTACATTAATGCACCTCTGGGGTACAGTGTGGTGTTTTCACAAGCAATCCGAAACACCTCCGTCAAACTAGTTAACATAGCCTTCATGTAATTTTCTTAGTTATTGTGTTAAAACGTTCATATTCTGCTCATAGAAAGATTCACTTATACCCTTGTAAGATGAACCACAGAAGTGAACCCTCGAATCATTTATTAACTAAACATATTGGCAAGCATGAAAACAGAAGTAGTTCATATGACCTGTTTAGGATGTCCCAACTTACTGTTCTTTTATACTCTCTGACCATCTCCTGGCCTGAAAGAAACGCTTCAATTCCAGAAATAGAACTTCGTCACTCTTGTTACTAGTGTCAGAGAAACAGAATCCATCTGTGAATCAAATGACACTGCAAAATGAGGACAATTAGTTTTTATGTATTTTTTTACTTTTAATTTGAAACAATTTTAAACTTACAGATATATTCAAAAATAATCATATTTGTCACATTTACTCATCCAGACATTGAGTGTGTTAGCCTAAGGCATCATTCCTGAAGACCAAGGGTTCAGACATCCATAGATACTTGTAAACAAGGGTTGGAGAGTGTGTCTGAAATCTGACTGGCCAATCCATATTATTTGAATACCTGATTTAACTAAATATAGCCCTTTTCTGACATTCGTTATGCTAGTCAACAGGTTGTTATTTTTGCCAATGAAAGTCCATTTCTTACAATCTGCATGCTAAATGAGCTCACAGAGCAGAAATGTTCATAGCAGCCTCCTTTGAGTTGGGCTTTCTGAACACCTGGCCCTGGGACTTCTTGATTTCCACCTGCACCACAGCTTTAGTCCAGTAAGAGAATAGTCTCACACTTTATATGATGAAGTATTTGAAAGAAAATTCTGCACATTGTAACATTTTCCTAGACGGTTCCCCCGTTTTATAGATGTCCAGGGAAACACGCCCATTGGCCTCCTTGCAACACATCCCAATATCTCACAAAGTCATCAAGGGTTCCTTTTTCCCCTTCCAAAATTGTTTCCAGGGACAAATTTATTCTTGTTTTCAGAGCCTTCCTTGTAACTTTGATTTAAGACTCTCAGTTCCTGAGGGCAGAGGGTGGGTTTGGCTGAGTTTCCTAGCTGGTGTGTTTACAAGCAAAGGATCATCCTGCAGCCAAGTGCACGGCGGCCGCTCGCTCTCTGTGGTTGTCTCGCTAATTGTTTTATGCTCAGATAATTATTTCCGACAATCACTTTATTCACTTGTAGTCTCAACCAACATCAAAGGAAGGACTGAATGTGTTAAGAGCTAGGATGTACGAATGGAATTTTTGCTGTTTTCTTCTGTAAAAGCTTTTGGAGCTGAAGAAATCAGACGTTGCCTCTTAGAAGCCAGGGAATGGACCAAATGACTCTGTAAGATGAGGAGAAATTGTTTTTATTTATTTTTTACGTTTTAATTTGAAATAATTTCAAACTTGGAGATCTGTTTCAAAAATAATACAAGGAGCTCCCCATTGTCAGTGCTCAGATTCACGAGCTATTCACACGTGCCACATTTGCTCTTCTGAGCACATGAGTATTATGAATATTGTATGTGGATGTATATGACTCTATGGGAACATCAGTCTAGGTGTGTGTGAATAATGCTATGGGCATGTTATTATCATTGAACTATTTAACAGTATGTGGCACACACCAGACTCCTTTCCCCTTAAATACTTCAGTACATAATTTCTTTATTTTTACTTTTTCCTTATTAAAGACTTAAAAAAAAATTCCAATTGATATGAGGGCCTAACAAATGTTTAGGTCACATTGTTTTAATTTCTAGGGTAAAGTTCAACTTATAGTTGAGCCTTTCACCCAGGGCAGTGCTGAACACCCTGACATTGTGTCAATATGTATTTTCTAAAAACAAAGATTTTTTTTTTTCTTATAGTGTGATCTTCCTCCCTTCCCTTCCCTTCCCTTCTCTCTCCTTTCTTCCTTCCCTTCCTTCCTTCCCTCCCTCCGTCCTTCCTTCCTTCAACAGTGTCTCACTTTGTCTCCCTCAGTAAAGTGCCGGATCAGGAAATTTAACACTGATGCAATACCATTGTCTATTTTACAATCATTATTGAAATGTCCCATTTCAAGGCCTCAATCATGTCCTGTATTAAAACTTATTTTTTTCAGTTCAAGATCCACATTGATCACACGTAGCTTTTTGTTGGTGTATCTCTGTGGTGTCCTTTAATCTGGAATCACTTTCTTTTGATCTTTCATGATGTTGACATTTTTGAAGAATAAAAAATCATTCTATGGAGGGTCTCTGAGTCTGTGTTTGGCTGATATTTCCTCATGACAATGAGGATTCAGACGGTGTGTTTTTAGCAGGAGCCCCACGTACAGGATGCATGCCTTCCCTGATATATCACAAGAAGAATCACATTTCCGGCCCATATTTTTCATTACATTTTTATGTAGAACTGGTCTCGTTTTGAGATGACTAAATACTATCAAACGTTTTATTTCATGGATTCTTAGAGTCTGTTGACTGGAGATGCACGTTTATTTCATGTTCATTACACGTTAGTGTATCCCGTTTTTTTGGTGATTTTAGCTCTGATCAGGGGTTACGATGGTATCTGCTAGATGCCTCCACTGTGAGGTTCCTGGTTTTCCTTTGTAATTCTTTAAATAATTTATGAGGAAAGTCTTTGGGACTATGTGAATATCTTGTTCCTTATCAGATTTTTACCCATTACTTTGAGCATTCAGGAATTCTTTTTGGATGATTGTACCTACTGGATAACATTTTGAAGGAAAAGGGACTAGAACCATGGAGTACTCTTGAAAAAATTACACTTTTTAGAGTACTGATTAATAAATTGAGAATAGAGAAGGAAGATTCATTTAACTTCAAAACAATGCATATTTGTGTGTGTTGGGGGAGGGGGAGCAGAAATAAATGTAGGGATGGGAGAAAGAAACTTGATTGAAGTAAAAAAAACCCTTCATATTTAGTGAGCTCTTGAAAGGATGTTGTCAATGCACACTAAGTTTTCATAATTCATCAGATTAGCAACCAGGTTACATATTTTAGATAGAGAATCCTAGATCTAGAAGAATTCTTCTGAGGTCATCTGATTCAACCCTCTACCTTTGGGCAGGAATCACCAGAAATGTCAGGTGGTTGGGCTAGACTTTAATTTTCTTTTCAGAACTTTCAGAGGGGAGATACCACCATTCCTTCTCGCATAATAGGAACTTGGGAACCAAAAAAAAAAAAAAAAAAAGTCATACAAAGTTCCTTTCTTTAAGAACTTTACTCTTCTGAGAGAGATGTTTCAAATAACCATTTTTCATCCCCATCAAAATTCCATCAGCCTTTACATTTAAAATTGATCTCACTGTTTTGGGGCTGCTCTGGGACCTAAATATTTTTCCTCTTGTTCAGTCTCCTATGATAGGTACCTTATTTGGCCCTTGACATTCACTGCCAATGTTGTTTATGCCACTTTCATGGAGAGCTGGCCTTGGTTTGAGATGACCATATTTCATTGATTTTAGGAGTCTGCTGATTGTAAGATGCATATTTGCTCCAGGTGATACATTATACCATGCCATCTATAATCACATTCTGATTTTAGAGATGTTAAATTGTGGGGGAAAGTATATATTTAAATTGATGAGGCTGGGCACAGTGGCTCATCCCTGTAATCCCCAAAGCCAGATGTGGTAGCATACACCTGTAGTCCCAGCAACTCGGAAGTCTGAAGCAGGGGATCGCTTGATTTTAGGAGTTTGAGGCTACAGTGAGCTATTAATTGCACTGCTGCACTATAGCCTGGGTAACAGAGCAAGACCCCATATCTAAAAAAGCATAGAAGTATTTTAAAAATTGATGAAGTATGATAAAAGAGCATCAGTGACAGGACCCATCATTTGTGCTTGTTCATTCATTCATTCATTCAGATATAAAATGATGTGCCACTTTCTGCGAGGAATTTCAAAGAATTTCCTCTAGCACTTAGCTAAATTAAAGAGAACAAAGGAAAAAACAATTGGAATTAGACACACTTGAGTTTGAATCCTAGTTCCAGCCTTCTGAAGCTTTATGAAACTCATTTAATTTCTCTGTTTCTCAGTTCTCATCCACAAAATAGGGTTAACAATGCCCAACTGATAATGCTATTGTGAAGATTGGAAATCATATTTGAAAATTATCTAGATTGGTATCTGACACACAATACCAGCCTTATTAGAGTTGGTACTCACTAAACATTTATTAATAGATTGGCTTGTAGGCATGCAATTGATATGCTTTATTATAAGAGCTTATTATACCCGGCATTCCTTTTGAAGTCTAGATTGCATTCCCTTCTGTCTAATGGAAGCCGTTTTGTTCCATTTCCCATGGAGATGGGAAACAGCTGGACACCATCCCTTTGATAAAGTCTGAGGACAGAGGTGGAGTCACCCTTACACATGCATGAGTCACCTTACCCATCCAGTGCTTGACATTTGGGGACCGTTTCTTCTTAGTGCCCCCGGCAGACCAAATGTCTCCTCCCACCTACTTGCAGTCACTTTCTTGGCTGTGAACATTCATGACAGGGCCGGGTGCCACTGCTGTTTGGACTTGTTGACCAGCTACAGTGATTTTCCTAGCATGTTCTAAGCTTGCTTAAAACCATACTATGCATTTGGTCCTTGGCCCTTTCTTTTGTATTTTTTTCCTTTTCATTTTGAAATCTGTATGTGTTTTTCTGGCATAAGGAAAGGAAGATGGGGGTGGGAGGGAGAATCAAATCCATATGTTTTTGATGCATTTGCCCTGAAATAATCAGAAAGCACTCTGAGGAAGGAACCCGTGGATTTCTGAGCTACTCGTCCAGGCCCCGTGTTGGCCTCTCCACCCTTGCAGCCCATGCTACCACTTGCCAGGCTTCGACAGGGTCAAGTTCACGTGGGGACACTGTCCTCTTCTCTTATCTTGTTTTTTATTGCCTTTGTCCCCAGTGACCTTGTCTCCTTCTCTGTATCCTCAACATGAGGTGAAGGACAAATGATTGAATCTTCACTTTTCTCAGGAGTCTCGGTGAGGGCACAGCTGATTATTGCCACCCTATGACTTCACTATCTCATCTAAAGACCATTTCTTTTTATCATCTGCAATGCTGAGGACTTCTGGCTCATGCTGGTGCCTCAGCTATAGCTAGTTGGCACCTGTGAACTCCTTGACTATAAAAAGAAAGTGACTTTTTAAAATTTTCTCCAAGTTTGTGTTGGTTTCTACCCTTGATTATTTTTAAGCCCATTGCTTTTCTTACCCCTCAATTATATATATCTTTGAGACAGTCTCACTCTGTCACCCTGGGGTTCACTGTTGTGGCATCATAGCTCACAGCAACCTCAGACTCTTGGGCTTAAGCAGTCCTCTTGCCTCAGCCTCCCGAGTAACTGGAACTACAGGCACCTGTCAAAATGCCTGGCTAGTTTTTCTATTTTTAGTAGAGTCTCATTCTTGGTCAGGCTGGTCTCGAGTCCTGAGCTCAGGCAATCTACCCATCTTGGCCTCTCAGAGTGCTAGGATTACAGGCGTGAGCCACTGCACCGGCCCCTTTTCTATATCTTAAAAGAGATATTTGCTCTCCATGCATTGCATACACTCTATGTCTTGGGTTCTGAAAGAATTTGGGGGAGATTTGAATGTAGGATTCATGACCTTTCCCTAAGATCAGAAAGCTGACTTCTTTGGAGCCTGTCAAATTCAGGAGGTCCTCCCCTCAGGCTTTAGAGTGATTCTCTGGCTATGGCATCATTCTGCCCCTAGACACCTTGAGAGCCAGGCCACAGATTAGAAAGTACATAACCTTTAACTTAGTCCTCAAGTTCTGCTAAGATTCCAATGAGAAGAAGGCAATGGGACCAAGATTGTATCTAAAATCAAAGGAACTTCTCATCCACTAGTACTTAAGTAAAAAAAAAAAAAAAAAAAATACCAGGAGAAGGTTCAGGGGGAGAAAAGTTTACCCACATTTCAAGTCTCCCAGATAAACAGGAGCCTGGTGACAAACACTGGCGCTGCTCCTGAACGGCTTTATTCCTAAATGTCTCTCATGTGAATCAGCTGAAGATTTCTTTCACTTGCCATTACTTGACACAAAGAAGGTGCTCACTTCACTGTTCATTCATTCATGCATTCAACAGGGATTTGGCCTCTCCACCCTTTCAGCCTGTGCTGCCACTTGCCAGGCTTTGACAGGGTCAAGTTCACATCGGGACACTGCTCTTTTTCTCTTATCCTGTTTTTTTATTGCTTTTGTCTCTAATGACCTTGTCTCCTTCTCTGTATCCTCAAGTACAATGCCCATGCAAGGAGAAAAAGATACATGAATCCTTGAGATGCTTGCAAGAAGGCCACAAAGACAGGATACAACCAGTTACATAACAAGAGAGCAGCAGAGATGAAAGAGCTCAGGCAATAGAGGCCAAAGACATGGTATGTGGGTCATTACGAAAGTTTTCAGATACACAAAAATCAAGAAACATATTCCCAGCAACACCAATAAGCCGAGCAAGTTGAAACTCACACAGGTGAATCAGAAAGGATGCTGTCAACTGTGTTTCTTGCAAATGAAATAATGGACCATAATACAGTCTGTCTCAAAACTTTCATAGTGACCCATGTATTGTCTCAGGAGCCCCCTGTTAGCTAGCTGTTTGGCTTTGGGCCAGTTGTTGAACATCTGTAACCTTCACTTACTTTTCCAAAGAATGGGTGGGAAGATTACATGCGATAGATGTGTGAAGGTACGTTATAAACTGTAAAGTGCTGTGCAGATTTTAATATTATGGATGGTAACAGTGAGGCAGGGTTACAATGCAGCATAAGGGACAGGGGAAGCATGGAGACATGCGCTCAGTAATGGTGCTCACTGCTGGCTGTGGTGTGAGGAGGGGTCGATGGGGTGAGCGGTGTGGAGTAGACTTGATACCCCTATAATCAGTGTCCTCCATCAGGATAGGCAAGGATGGGGGTTAGCTGGTGTCACTTTTGAAAGCTTTTAAAGCTGCTTTTGTGCTCAAGTGTTCAACCCCTGCTTGTCTGTTCATCACTGTCATTTATGATCAGCACACCAAAGACTGTGGTCGGTGCTGGCAAGGCCCTGGCTGGGAAGGGCTTCTGAGGTTAAGAAAGTACGTAGTCTCAAAGGCAAATGAGGTCCCCCAAGCAGCGATTTGAAAGAGAAAACTGTTCTGACAAACGCCTAAAGAAAAGATTTATGGTGCACAGGGTAATGCATCTGAATATTTGGAAAAACAATTTGGAAGTATTTCATCTTTATTCTTTCATAATTCTTAACATGACTCATGTACACATATGTGACCTTCTGGGTTCAGATGAGCAAATGGAGATTATTCCTGTTTTATAGGATTTATTTCTCTCTCTCTGTTCACATAGTTATTCCTATTCTCTTATCCATTAATGATATGCTAGTGATCGAGAAGGGAGGCAAAATTAGCACTGGAAAGAAAAAGTTTGAAATTGGCAAATCAGTAGGGCAGTGGACGAGATCAAAGTCTCTCAAAATAGGCCTGGGTTGGAAATCCAGATGTGTGAACTTGGGCAAAGAGTTAGCTTCTTTGAAAATTATTTTCTTTATCTGCCAACTGGAGGAACAATTTCTAACTCACAGGGTAGGGATTAAATGATCTATATGTGTATAAGAAGTATAGATGCTTAGTAAATGCTCTTTTTCTTCCCTTGCTTGGTGGAAGAGAGGGAAGAAAATTTGGAAAAAGGAAAGTCAACAGGAAGAGGTGTAATGCCCAGGCACAGAGCTGACAGTGTACCTTGCTTTTGAAAGAAAGACAGCCAGGGGTTAGTTGATATTTAGCTTGGGTGAGCCTTGGGAAGGGAGCTGGGCTGTCAAAGCTCAGGACAGACATAACCCACATCTTGGCGTCTCGGCATCTTGGCAAGGAGCACCCTGCGTCTGGGAGGGCTGGGCTCTGACTCAGCTCACAGAGGTTCCAACAAAGCATCAGGTGTTCTTTGAAAACCTCAACACCAACATTGCCCAGGAGTTTTTAGTAAAAGATGTTCATTTTCACCAACCTTTTAACATAAAATATAGTTTTTTTCCTTGCCATGATTATTACAAATCATTGTTCTTTCTTTCCCCTTGAGAACACTGAAGAACTTTATGACATAAGTGGGAAAAGGTTCATTTATTTTTTTCTGCCATCCCCATGTATTATGGGATAGCGGAGTCAAAACAGTTCTTTAACCTCTTCTCATCTTGGTCTCTGGCCTGTTTTCTTTTTGGGAGAATGTGGAGTTAGGAGGCCAAAGTAGTTCATGCTGGAATCCTCTGCTTTAGAGTTTTGAAAGCACTTTTCATATGCTGTCTCAGTGAATATTTGCAGCAATTTAATGAGATAAAGTCATGTTCATTTAACAGTGACACCAATTGGCTCAGAGACCTGAACCAAGGCCTTTGTGCAACAGCAGTGCAGGTTGTCCAGGCTGTCCTGGCTAAGGGGGTGTAGGGGGCTGGTATGTATCCCCTGCTCACTACCCGGTTTGTGAGCCTTGGTGCCTCTTTCTCATTCATACTGTAGGGGGCAGTGGCTCTGCCTTGGACAGACTTTTCTGGGCTTTGGTTTTTTCTTCTATCAAGTAGGATTAATTTCTGAATCTTTATGCTAGAAGAATTGTGAATTGTTTGTGTCCATTTTCTCTTTTATTTTTCAGCTGAATTGGGAATTAACACACGATGATATGATGATGATGATGATGATAGTTGACATTTCTGAGTGTTTACTATGTGCCAAGCACTGTTTACAGCACTTACTACATATAAATTCACATGAATTCTCTAGCAATCTAAGACCTGGTTTCTAATTGTGGCTGTGCCTTGCCATTGATAGTGATTTTGCATGAGTGTTGTAATCTCCCTTAGTCTCGGTTTCCTAATCTGTAAAATGACAAGGCATAACAGACCAGTAACTTCTAATTCCCCCCACTTCTTTTAGCGTTGCAACCTTGTGTTTTTTAGAGTCTTGGCAGGGAAGAGGTGACACATTCAAATGGGTAACTAAGGACTAGAGGAAATCAACAAAAGATGGGGAAAAACTATGAGAGACCAGCAACAGTGGGGGGACTTGTTAGCACCTCTGGGCCCAAAGGGACAGAGGAAGGAGAGAGGGAGCGCCCAGAGAGAGGGGTGGCTGGAGCTGTCTAATGGGAAAGGCCTCTAACAGGAGCTGTGTTGCTCACTGCCAATGCAAAGATTCGTAGCCAGAGAGCTGGGGAACTCTGCCACACTGTCTTTATTCTCTTGCCCTCTGATTCGTGCTCATGCCTCCCCTCGGCCATCCCAGAAAGCCAGGGAACCTGGCTGTTGCAATCCACAGATGCCAGCCTCTTGGGGCATAGACCAGCTCAGGGCAGAGAAAGGGGATGTAGCCCCCACACAAACCACCTTCACAACAGCACGTGCTGAAGCTCTCCCTGGCAAATGTTTGTTAAGTCCATATTATAGGATATCTGATGGACAAATGATTGTAAGTGACAATATTTGAATTTAGATATATGTATTAGGGGATATCTTACTATAAAGTTCACTTACATACAATCTTTTATGTTATTCACTATACATAAAGACAAGTTTATCTTTTTCTTTTTTAACAAGAGTGGCACATGCTGTTTATGCTATCACATTAAATTATGTAAGAAAAAAACAAGATGTTCCAACAAATACATTTTTAAATAGCAGAGTATATCATCTTTGGTTTGGGTAATGATGTATATAAAAACTTAGATTAAAATTTATCATCATATTCCAGCATCAGATTAGACAAAAAAACCTCTTTTATAACCTTAAATTTGTATGTGTGTCCTTTGAATCAAACATTGAAATGGTTTATTATCTAATATTTATTTTTTATCCCCAAATGATGAGGTAAAAGAGAAGATTTAGACTGTTATTGTGAGGACTTCCCGGTAGATCATACTTGGCAGATGGGGACAATCTCTAATTACCAATAAATGAAAAGCCAGTTGGATGTAATTGATCTAATAGCTCCCTTCCCCTTTAACATTGACTTTTAGTAATAGGAATATCTTTATATATCATATAATAATTTTGAAAAGTTGTATGCAATTTATGGATCTGTGTGAGCACGCTCTAGAGGAAAAGTTTATTGATTTCTTTCTTACCACTTTTAGGCTCTGTTTTAACATGCTGGATTTCACCATCAGTGTCCTTCATGTTTTCAACTTCATAACAAGATCTGTTGTGGGTAGGGAGTAAATAATATTCAAGAATGAGGATAAAAACAATGTAAAATGGCCCAAACCACAAGGCCTAGCTAGGCATGGGCATGTGTCTCTAATCACCTTTTCACATGTACTTGGAAGTTTTCGTGCTGCTCATTAATAAACATAACAAGTTTAAATAATCATTTTACTTATTGCATTTTTACAAACAGAAATTGGAACAGATGCCATCATTTCCTTTTCTGATGTGAATCCCTTTTTGGAGGTCACAGGGTCTTAGGAATCGTTCAATGGATAATTCTCTTTTAGATGATCCTTGGGGTAACTTACAGCTTTTTATTAAAATAGAAAATAAATACTTTTTAAGCCAGGAGGCTCAAATCTATATTCTCCTTTACACTCTTACTTTAAAAGACACATGTTACAGATTAAGTATCGGTGGAAATCAGGCAGCTTGAGTTAGAGCCTGAATTCTTCTCTTGTTAACTGTGTGACCTTATGGAAGTTACTCAGTTTATTTGCAAAGATCAGCAATAGGCTTAGTAACCACCTCAGTTTCTCTGCACAGAACAGGAATAGGCCTAGTAACCACCTCATGGGGTTTTTGTAAGGATTTAATCATTCATTAAACAAATACTTATTAATACTTACTGCTGTGTGCCGGGCACATTATAGGCATTAAGGATATAACAGTGAATAGGCCAGAAAAGGTCTCTGCTCTCACAGATCTTATATTCTGACAGTGGAGATGCACAAAAACACAAATACAGTCAGAAAGTGATGTTAGGTAATGATAAATGTCATGAGACAAAAATGAGGCAGAGTGAAAAGTTGGTGTCATCTGGGAAGGAGTGACTGCAGAAGGCCTTTCTGAGGATGTGAAGTTGGAACAGAGGAAACAAAGGTCTGAGCATGCATGTTCCAGGCCAAGGGCACAGCATGGCAAAGGCCCCAAGGTGTGCGTGGAGGGGTTGTGTTTGAGGAAAGCTGAGGGGGCCCAGTGTAGCTGCAGCTGAAGCAAGGAGGGGGGCAGATCAAATAGGACCTTGTAGGTCATGAAAAATATTCGGGTTTTATTCCGTATGTGACATAAAGTCAGAAAATCATCTCCAGCAGAGGGACAACAAATTGACAGATATGTAGTGAAGAGATGGCAGCGGTGACAGTAGAAGCAGGAAGAGAGAGAGGCCTTTGCAGTGACCCATGGGGCCAGGCTGCTACGGGGAGAGACTGGAAGGTGTGCTTGGATTTGGCATGGTTTTAAAAGTTGAGTCTGCAGGATTTTCTGATGGATTGGAAGTGGAATTTGATAAAAAGCCTATCACTTCCATGTTTATGTCCTGAGAAACTGGGTTGTGGTTCTGTGCACTGAAATACAGGGTAGGGCTGGGGGGGAGTTTCAGTGTGGAAGAGCTAGCCCAAGTCCCACTTTGGACTTGGTAACCTCGAGACTCTTCTCATCCTCCTGTGGGACAATGTTGAGTAGGTTGGTGGAATCTTGAGACTGGAAATCAATAAACTGAAAGAACATGAAGTATTTTGCATTTCTGTGGTTCCACTCTAAGAACTGGGACAAATCACATAGTTGGGAAACAATGCTTCTTACTATTTGTAAGTGTCACCAGGAATCTACCACCATTGCTGTGAACTCTAAGACTGCCCTTTCTGCTTCTGCGGTGTGGCGTGGTAGTTAAGAGCAGGGGCTTTTAGTTCTCAGCAGATTATTGGCTCAGCAACCTCAGGGCTTCATCAACTCGGCCAAGGTATTTAACCTTTAAACTTCCATTCCCTCGTCTATTGAGTAGGGATGTAATGGCTACATCTAGGGCTATTGCACAATTCTGTGGATTTTGAGCCCAGCTGACGGGGGTAAGTGGAGGCTGTAACACAGGCCACATTCTGCTCTCCAAATCTTGTGCCCTTGGGTGGGGCTGTGAATACCCAAGAAAAGGAACCTTTCATTGCACAAGGGCACCACTTGTTTGCCAAGACTGGTGTCTACTTAAATGCTTCTCATGAGGATGTAGGGCAGTGGTTCTCAACCTTCCTAATGCCATGACCCTTTAATACAGTTCCTCATGTTGTGGTGACCCCCAACCATAAAATTAACTTTTGTAGCTACTTCATAAGTGTAATTTTGCTAGTGTTATGAATCGTATTATAAGTATCTGATATGCAGGAGACCCCCAAAGGGATGGTGACCCACAGGTTGAGAACCATTGATATAGGGGATGATACAAGCAAAGATTCCAGGGAGAACCTGCAGTGGAGTGAGCTCCCACAAGCAGGTGATTTAATTTGATTTTGAGGTACATATCTCCTATTGGATGGGGAGGCATGGCTGTTAACCAAGGTCCACCTGCTTCCCCTGAAGGGAATATATAAGCCAGTAGAAAGAACGAGGGTCAGAACTTGCCTTTGGGGTTTCTTCTGGATTCAAATGAGGATTTTGCCCATGCTCTGGTTTCTGAGAACTTTGTTTTTCTTGCTTTGACTTACTTTCCTAGCTCTGAACTCTGGCGTGCCTAACTCGTCTAAGTGTCACTTGCACCTGCCCTCTCTGGTTGACCCTAGATTCAGTGTCTTGCTCATCTGGCCCCTCACCCTCCTGGTCTTTGCCCCTGTTTGCTCCTCTGAGCACTTCTGTGGCTTGCAGGGCCTGTGAGGCCACATAAGGCCAGCGGGCACTGGTCCCTGGTTCCTGATCCCTTTTGTGTCCCATCAGCCTGGCCCCGCAGCCTCCCATGCTCTATATAATGGTTCTTCATTTGGGAACCTTAAATAAAGGACATAGTTAGGGACAGGGAGCCACATGACAGAAGAAGTGCAAGAAGGTGTCACAGACCTGGGGTTCCCTGGTTCCAAATTGTGCTGTTTTCTCTCCAGAACTTCTGAGCAGTTCCCATCCCACTTGCTGGCATCTGTGGTGTTTCCTGCTTCCAGGACTGGAGCTGAGCCTGATCCTCACAGCCCTGCCACCCTCAGCCTCCTCTTTCTTTACTGTACTTTCTGAACCATCTCCATAGCAGCAAAATGTTCTTTTTAGAAGGAGGCAGGCCTCCCTGGGAAGACCAAGAACTTAGAGCCCCTTTGAGTTCTCAAGAATTTCTAGTTCTTAAGAGCTCAGCCTGTGTTGATCCAAGGAGCTGGCTACTGTGACTGCTGGCCCACTCCCAGCCGAGCGGGGAGGCAGCGGGTTCCTGCTGTCAGTTTTGGCAGAGCGGTGACAGTCCAGCTGTTGTTGTTGTCCAACTAGTCCAGAGAGCCGCAGCACAGGAGTCAGGCCCCTGACCGCCTGGCTGTTGAGTAGAAGGTGAGAGCTGGGCAGTGGCATAAGGGAGAGGGCTGGAAGGGAATGTCCGGGAAGCTCAGGGGCCCTGGCTGCAGGGTCTTCCCAGTGTGGCCATGCTCACTGCAGAGAAGGGTCATGTGTGTCCTGAATCCTCAGTGGTGGGTCTTGATAAAAAAGACTGGTTGTCTATTTATATGTATATGTGTGTGTGTGTATATATATATTTTTTTGTCCCAAGGAAAAGAAAAGGAAGAAAAATACTCTCTAGGAGTGGGGTAAAGGGACCAGGACATGGGACATTCCTATTAGCCAGGAAGGGAGAGTCAACCTGTCCAGTGAGGGAAGATCTCAGAAGGAGAGGCAGAGGAGGAGTTGAGGTTCAATTATTCTGGCCCTTGGGATTAAAGTCCCTCTGAAGTGGGACTGGGAAGTGGAAATTGGGGGAGTAGGAAGATTTCGACATTTGGGGACAAATCCTAGTGCACACAGTTTGCAGGAGTGCAGCCCCAGAAAATGACAAGTCCTCTAGAGAACCCAGCACCCTGTACGATGCCGGAGCGCCAGGGAGCTGCATGGGCAGCAGAGTAGGAAGGCTGAGGAGGATGTCCAAGTATGTGGGCCTGGCATGGTACCCCCACCCCACAGCCCATTTGTGGGGCCTGGAGAATCCTGAGGTTCTCATGACCCAAAGAGACTGGGGTAGGACAAGGAAGTGGAAACCCACCTGAGCTTTAGAGCAGCAGAGCCAGGCTCAGGGCCCCAAGGTCTAGATGAGCAAACTCCGTGGCCACAGCCTGAGGGCCAGAGGGCCGGAGGATGCCTCCTTCTTCCACTATAAGGGTGAAATTTCGCTTCACCTGCAACCAGATACCACCTTATAGCGCAGATGGGAAAAAGAGCCCATGTTGATAGAGGCCTTCAACCTTGGATTGATGGAATATTTAGCCCAAGGAGATTGTTTCTAAAAACCTAAAAAGACCAAGATACTGTCAACTGTTTTGCACATCTAAAGCTAACCTTCATCCAAATGCTAACTTTTTTTCACATTAAAAAAAAATTTCAGATCAGTATGGGTATACACATTATTTAATTACATTGTTTGCTTTTGTAAGGTAAAGTCGGAGTTGTGGTTATTTCCTTTACCTGGGAAGCCTGCCATACCCTGGCATCCTTCCCTTTGGGTGGGAACTTGCCGAACGCTCTTTCTCCCTCCCTCCTTGAATTTAATTGAATTTTCCCCATGTGAGCAGGTAGTTGTTTCTGTACTAGTTTCAACTTAGTATTGAGCTCATGAAAAGCGTCTTTTCCCATTCCTGTGATACTTGGGAGAGTGTTCTCCAAATCCATCCAGGTTGTTAGAGAAGATACACAATCTCCATCTTTTTTATGCCTGAAGAGTAACTTTGAACTTGCCTCAGCAGGTTTGGAGGCATTGAATGAGACAGTCGACATGAAGCCCTCACTAGGTGTGTGCAGTGGCCTGTGCTGAGTGGTGTTTCATCCCCCACCCGACCCACCCCCGCCTTTCCTTGCAGTCCTGACTCCTCATCTACCACAGTCCACTGACATTGTCTCAGAGGTTGAGGGTAGAGGAATCAGGCATTTATGATTTTGAATGCAAAAATCACATTACCCCATCTCTCAGTTTCACTGATGAGAGGTTTTTGCTGGCTCACCTGGCTTCTTCTCTGGCTGAGAATTTCTAAGCTGTCTTCTCGAGAACCAACCATTATGAATAGTCTTTGGCAGCTCAGAACTTTCTCTGCAACTTCTGTGCACCTGCCCACCCACCACACTGCTAAGAACACCCTAATCCGTTTACCTTTCATCCATCTCCTGGGGTCTGGGAAAGCCTGTCATCTTTCTAAGCGTCCAGGGAGGAAGGGGCTGTGCCTGCCACACTGCCAGGCTGAGAGTTGAGAGTGGGAGCTGCCCCCTCCAGCTGGCAAGGTGGCTCCCCAGGAGCACACCCTGTTGGCAGCCTGCTCCAAGGTCATCATCATCTTCTCCACTCTTGTTCATCTGCGGAATGTGCAGGCATCCTCCATCCCTGCATGGGGCTGCCTGCCCAGTGTTAGCCTTGCTTTTCAAGGCTGGCTGCCTTGTTCCTGGGAGTGTTGTCTTTTGGTAGCCTGGCTTTCTGTGCCTACTTCAGTTGGAAACTTCCTTCTCAGGTCAGTTTCAGACCAAACCCAAGGGATACATATGCTTGACCTGCACTGAATGCAGTCCAGATTAAAAATGGGGACAGACAGGATAACCTCCAGGGAATCTGCTGGCCTGCAGATTATGGAACTCTTTATAAACCTTTCAAAGTCAAAGTATAATAGATATCTAGAAAGATGTGTGTACCGTAAATCT
>NW_003852499.1:2938732-2946810 GCF_000181295.1 Otolemur garnettii
CCACCTTAGGTGTATGTAGCTGGTGCCTTAGCCACTTGAGCCACAGGTGCTGAGCCAGGATTCACACTTCTAACACAAATTATTTTACTTGTTTTTAAACTTAATATTTAATGGGATAATACAGTCTATATTCTTTGATGTCTGGCTTCTTTTTTTTCAACATTGTTTGTGGAATTTGCCCATGTTGTGTTTATAGTTTGTTCATTTTCATTGCTGTATAATATTCCATTGGGTGAATATATCATGATGCATTTATCCATTCTATTGCTTATAGACGTTTGGACAGCTTCTGGTTTAGGAATTTTATAAACAGTATTGCTGTGATAGTTCCTGTACAAAACACACATATACATCACTTTTGGGCATGGCCTTAGGAGTAGCTTTGCTGGATCATAGGGGAAACCTATGCTGAGCTCTGTTAGATATTGTCAGAGTTTTCCCAAAGTAACTGTCCCTATTTACACCCCACCAGCACTATGAGGGAGGCCTGGTTTCTCCACATTTTGGCCAATACTTGGCATTTCCCATCTTTTTCATTTTTGCTGTTTTGATGGATGTGTACAAGTATTGCATTATAATTAAATTTACATTTTCCTGATAATTAAGAACATTGAGCACCTTTTCTATTTCTTGGTCACCTGGCTATCCTTTTTTTAAATGAAATAAATATTTAAGTCTTCCACCCATTTTTCTATTGGATTATTTGCCTATTATTGATGAGTAGAATTTCTTTATATATTCGAGATACAAACCCCATTTGGATATAGGTGTGCTAATATCTTCTCACATTATGTGGCCTGTTTTCTTACTCTCAGGGGTGATGTTTCAGTGGATTTTTCAAATCCTATCATTGACAACAGTTAACATTTATTACTTTCTTATTGTGTCTGCGTATACTTTGCTTATTTAATTTTCACAATAATATACTCTGAAATAGGAAAAATAAAGCTAAGGGAAGTTGAGAGCATTTTCCAGGTTAGGAAACAGCAGAGGCAAGATTTATGCCTAGTTTTTCCCACTCCAGCGCCTGTGTTCTGTGATCTGTTCTATCACAGACGGTACCAACTAATATCCTATAGTCAATATCCAGTTCTCTTTTGTTTGATTTGTACATTTTTTTTCAGTCAAATTTGGTGCAAAAATGCTTAAAAATTAGGAGAAATACGTATTTCCAATTATTCTTGGAAAAACTGTCGGATCTGGCAGTACTGGTCCTGTTTTCACACATGTTAACCCTGGGCTGCCGGCTGTGACTACTTGCTGTTTCCCCTAGATGTACCAGAGCTCTAGTTTTCCAGTGGAGAGATGCTACTGATGTTGATTCTACCTAGCCTGCATTAATCATTCTGTTACCTTCCTGGCTTCTGTGGGTTGTGGGGATTTTCAATTCTGCTACAGTTTCCCTTAAATGGCACAATTGGTTCTTTCTCTTTCTTTGTTTCATTCATTCTTACTTAGAGACATTCTGCTTCTCTGTTTCCCTTTTTTAGGTATCTAGCTTCTGTGCTGAGGGTCACTTTCTACTCCTCTGTCCAACCGTATTTTTATAGGTGGACAGAGTAGTAGCCAACTCTTTGTGTCGGCAGTTAGAAGAGCCCCTCAAAATACTTTACCTCTACCTTTAGGGGGTGAAGGCATTGTATCTCTGTAAAGATCCTGTTGGAATGCAAATGTTTTCCCAGAAAAGGTGACAAAGTATTCCAACAGGTTTAATTTATCAGATGGTCTCCTTAAACATAAACCTAGGAGGCAGTGAGAGAAAAGATTTGTAAATTGTGTGAGTGGAGAGAGTGGCTGAACAACTAAAGCCTCAGGTGAGATGTATAGGGGTATAGATTTAGAGCGAGAAAGAAAGCATGAGAACAGGGTAGGATAGGGGTGGGAGTTGGGTGATGGTAGTGGTGGCGGTGGCCCAGTCACGGGGTTGGCAATAGGTGGGTAGTATTTGTCTAAATTAGCAAATTTGTCAGGGGCGTGTCCAGTACCTAACCTTTTTTTTTTTTTTGTCTTCCCTAAATCCCTTCTAGGAGTCAGATTTGAATCTTATCTCTGCATCTTACTAGCTATGCAACCCTTGAGTTAGTTAACGTTTTTTGTATATCAGTTTTCTCATCTGTAATCTGAGGATAATAACAAATTACCTCATAGAGTCGTGAGGGCTAAATTTAAGATAATATTTGTAATCTTCTTCGAACAGCACTTGGCAATTAGCCTTCAATAAATGTCAGTTACTTTTGCTGCTATTATGATGGTGACAAGAGCACTCGACATGGAAAAAATCAGATGAAGAAGATACTAATACAATTCTTACTCTACCATGGACTAGCCATGTGACCTTAAGCAAATATATTTATCTAGGAGCTTCAGTTTTTTTTTTTTTTTTACCTGAAAAAGATGTTGTGAGAATTAAAAGGGAAGTTGAACAAGATGATCAAGAAGAAAGCGCGAGGGCAGTTTGTGTTTATTACATCTTGTCTATGTCCTATCTTCCTCCTTCCTCTCTTTTCTTCCGGAGCTGGGTAATGTGGACCAGTAGAGAAGCTAACTATCCTTGTCACGGGGTAATGGGTGAATGAGAACTATATGGCTTCTCTTCTTTCATTTCCAATCTTAGTATTTCTGTCTTATCTTTTATTTTCTTGATAAGTTGTATTGATCCTTTCAAGAAAATAGATTCTCATTTCACTAATTTTCTCTGTGGCTTTTCTCTTTTGATTTTATTAATTTATAGTCTAATTTTTATTGTTTCTTTCTGCTTGCTTTGAGTTGAAATTATTCTTTTTTCCTAAAGTATAAGCTTATATTATGGAATCAAAACTTTTTTTTTCATAGTTTTTGAAATTTCAGAATGTAGGGGGTATATATGTTTTGTTTATAAACTTTGTTTTTGTATGGATTGAATCAACGTTATAAATATTCAATGCTGTAATTTCTCTATAAGCATGGTCTTAGTGATATCCCACATTTTGATAGGTTGTGTTTTTACTTTTACTCAATTGAAAACATTTTCTAATTTCTTTCGTGAGTTCTTTTTTTTTTTTTTTTCAGTTTGGTGGGGACCGAGTTTGAACCTGCCACCCTTAGTATATGGGGCTGGCGCCCTACTCACTGACTCACAGGTATTGCCTGTGAGTTCCTTTTTGACCTACAGGTTATTTAGCAGGATGCTGTTTAATTTCTAAATATTCAAAGATTTTCCCAGATTTTTTTCCGGCTATTGACTACTAGTATTAGGAGGAAATATAATTTTTCCTCAACCCTCATCAATGTGTAGTATGATATAACCCTGTAACGAATGACATATTAATAAGAAAAAAAAAGTCACAGTTGACAGGAAGGTTTGTTTATTTTCTATGGCAAGATATTAACATAATAGCCCAAGGTGTGAATGATGATGTTGTACTAAGACGTATCATATTTTTAGGAATGTCATACAACTTCTGGATCACACATAAACAACGAAATGTGTAAGCAGTGGCGCTCAGAGATGAGGCTGCAGTGGAGATGTTCAGGCCAGGTTTATTGAAAGGATTGGGTAACCCACCTGGGCAGTACAAAGGTGGCATCTCTAGGTGGGAAAATTTCACAGCTTGCCCAGAAGTTTAGGATCCTTTGGAGTGAACTTCTTGCGGGGTGGGGAGACTAACCAGATCCTTTGTGTTTTTGTCTTAGGAGGCGAAGAGGAGGAGGAGGGGAAAGGGTTCATATGTTGCTTCTGTTAGGCCCACCACAAAAAATATACCAATTAATTAAAAAAGTTTCTTATTTGATAATACTTCCCATATAATTCAAGATATTAAATAAACTTAGTTTAATATTTCTGGGACCCTTTGGAATGTCACAGAGTTAATTCACATTCAGAAAGAATTCACATAGAATTTGATTTGGCGAAATTTTTATTAAAAATGTGAAAGGTTTAAAACGTAAATAGGACCAGAGGTCACTATATCATTCATTTAACCAGAGTGATAATTAAAAGGTTTCAAGGAAAATGCAGAAAGTTACATAGCTGTAGGAAAAACCTTAGCGCTCTCTCCCTTTTTTTTTTTTTATTAGAGACAGAGTCTCACTTTGTTGCTCTTGGTAGAGTGCTGTGTTGTCACAGCTCACAGCAACCCCCAGCTTTTGGGCTTAGGCGATTCTCTTGCCCCAGCCTCCCGAGTAGCTGGGACTACAGGCACCCACCACAACACCTGGCTTTTTTTGTTGTTGTTGCAGTTTGGCTGGGGCCGGGTTTGAACCCGCCACCCTTGGTAGATGGGGCCTGCGTCCTCCTCACTGAGCCACAGGCACCGCCCAAAACCTTAGCTTTCAATATTCAGAAAACTCAGTTTTTCAAATAATCCAAAAACCTAATAAAAGACAACACAAAGCATAAAAATTATTTTGAGAAGTCACAAACCTTTGTTTTATGTGAAAAGAAGTGAGGAACAATCTTTCAATCTCATTGATACTTCAATAAAATTTTGTCATTTTAAAAGGGAAAATTACATTCTAGATTCTAGTTTTACACCAGTGTACTTTTTATATTAAGGGTCATTTTTGAACTCTTTAGAATAAATTCATTCAATTTTAGTTAGTTTGAGCACAAAAGATTTTCTCTCATTCTCTTTCTCTTACCAACTTTTTACATATATTCAGTTTTATTTATATCCTTCCTTCATTCTGAAAAACCTTTAAATAACCCATAAACTAGCCCAAAATTATGCTTTTCTTTAACAACAACAAACATACACCCTCACACCATATGACATCTTACTTTCCTTTTATATTTTGCACACAATTGTTTTCCTTATTGCTTTGTATATGAATTAGATTTTTAACTCTTAGTAACCTTAGTTTCTAGTAAAAACCTAGGAAGTAAATAATTTTGAACTGTCTTTTATATAATATTTTTATATAATACATAAAATGTATATATATTTATAAATTCATATATATTTTTATCTTTTATATAACATTTTTTATAATATATAAAAATTATATATATTTATAAATTCACATTTTGTAATTTCTAGAAACACTTCTTTTAGAATAAGTTTTCAGTGTCACATGGGACATACTTACCAAGGGACCCAAATATTTTTGTTCCATGCAATAAGAAGCCAAAACTAGATGAACTTAAACCTTATGTTCTATGATTAATACTGCGGTATTTTACTCTACTTGGAAATGACCTCGATATTCAATGAAAATCTATCATTTAGTTTAACTTAGCAAAACCCTAAAGGTATAGTTATCAAAGAGATAAGGAAAAAGTTTTAAGTAAATGTATGATAGACCATAATTCTTATTTAAAATATACATGTATAAACTTTTATTCCATTTACATCTATTTACTTGTTCTTAACAATTAGGCTGGGATTATTCAGGAAGATTTCATGAACCTTAGGCAGCACTAGTCATGTCAAATTATTTCCTTGTTAACTATGTTTACAGCATGTGCACGTCAGGCAGTTCTCACCAAAGCCAGAACTCTCGTGTTTGTAAAGACTTATTTATTACTGTTTTTCTGATAACTCAGACAGATAAACAGCTACTTTTCTGACATTAACCATATGAAACTAGTCTTATTTATCAAAGAGTACAGAAATCATGTAAACCTGAAATATGTGCGAGTTAGTCTCTATATTTCTAGCAGTTTTAGGAGCATTTAATTTATATGCACACTCATTTATCTTTATGCCAATTTGAATAGGACTTTTTAAAGGGATTTTACACTACATAGCAGACATAACATGCAAATATACATGTACATATGCATAAACATGCAGCTAGACAAGCGTTGAGACCTTAATACCTTTCTTTTTTTATTTTTGTTTTAGTTGCAATTTGGCCCAGAGCCGGGTTCAAACCCACCATCCTCCATATATGGGGCCAGAGCCCTACTCACTGAGCCACAGGCACTGCCCAATAGCTTTCATTTAAAAATGTTAGACGTGAGACAGGTGCAGTATAAAATTCACTAGTTTATAAAAGGACAGTTGATTCAAATCAGAATTTTACAAATAAGACAAGATTACCTGCTCGGATGGCCAAACTTTTAACCAATATTTATGGAGAAGATGTTTGGTGTTTTTATTTTGCCCTTGATAAGTGATCTTATGGAGGCTGTGGATTAAATTTTAGGAATGGAAATTTTTGTAGCAGTCCAGTTTTTAAAATAAAAAGCTTCTTCTTTCCTTTGTTTTCCTCCTTTTTCCTTTTTCTTTGCCTGAAATGGGTGCAGAGGTTGTTTTAGTTAACTTTTGGGATGTTTATGTTTCAGAGACATGGTAAGATTTATAATTCCAAGGGACCGAGAAAGGATGTAGTTTTTCTCAAAGAAGGAGTGTTAGGTACACATTTGCTTATTATCAGAGATCTAGGGCAACTTTTTTTGAAGTTGTTTTCCCTTAAGTGTAGGATGGTCTAAGGAATCTCTTTCCCTCTCTCTTTCTGTGGTGAGGGCCCAAAACATGGGAAGACCTGGAAGTAGCAGAGTTTTGTTTTAGAGCCCTGGAGAAGTAAGAGGAAGTGTAAGGTAGAACAAAGCCGGCCGGTCTATGAATTCCGTGTTGGGGTAACGAAGGCTATCCGGAAAGTATGCAGCCACGTAATGTGGAAAAATAGAATTAATAATGGCTGGATACTTTCTGGACAGCCCTTGTATTTCCTGGCTGTCAGCATTTATACAAGCAAAACTGTATATTCCTGGCATGGAGACCATGCCGGAATGCCTTTTCTAAATCTTGCAGGGAAGTTAAAGCAGGTGGTGGAGCATTTAAAGGATTTACTGGAAAAGTTGGAGGAGTTTTAGAAGTTAAAGGAATTTGTTGAGGGGGTGATACCAGATTTTGAGGAGAGGGGTTTCAGCCAGGGGGTCCACAGTCTCTAAAAGCCTTCTGGAGAGAGATGGAGATAAAGGGGTATATAAGTGGGGGAGAAATGGTTATGGACTTTGACTTTGTTGTAAATCTAATTTCTGTTCCTTACTCTCCTCAAGGGAGTCCTTCGAGCTAGCTGTTACACTACCCCGTGTCCTCTTTTCAATTTGCTCTCCCCATTGGTGCACTGTTGAAGATGAGAGCTCTCTAAGAAAATTTAGTACATGTAAAATGTAAATGTGAAAGTCTGAATCTTTAAAGGTATACCCATTTTAATATGACTTGAGACCAATAAAGCCTTTTTATGGCTTAAAATCAATAAGCCTTTTATGGTTTGATATAGTTTGGATGTTTGTTCCCTCCAAATCTCATGTTGAAATTGATTCCCGATGTTGGAGGTAGGGCCTGGTGCAATGTGTTTGGGTAATGAGGGCATGGACTTCACAAGTGGGTTGGCGCCTTCTACCACCCCTTGGTAATGAATGAGTTCTCGCTCTATCAGCTTCTGCAAGACCTGATTGTTAGAAAGAGCCTGGTACCGCCTCCTCTCTCTCTTGCTTCTTCTCTTGCCCTGTGACATGCTCGCTCCTCTTTGCCTTCTGCTATGAATGAAAGTTTCCTGAGGCCCTCCCTAGATGTAGATGCTGGCTCCATGCTTCTTGTACTGCCTGCAGAATCATGAGCCAAATGATCTCTTTTGTTTATGAATTACCCAGCTGCAGGCATTTCCTTTATAGCAGTGCAGATGGACTAAGATCTGGTTTAACAACAGATGCAAGAATTATATGCCAGAGAGGATGCTAGAGATGCAGTCCCTCCCAAGATGTAAAGTTACTATCAATGGTAGACTAAGAAAGCAAAAAGCATTCATTGCCACATCCGGTTAAGGGTAATGTTTGTGGAAATAGTGTCTCTGGTCTTTTATGAAATGTAGGACACCTTCATTCACCATTAACTTGTGACAGGAGATTAATCTGTGATTCTAGGATAGGAGTTTTCTGACACTAAGCAATGAAGTTGAGACAACAAAGGTCCTCGTGGACTGGGACCTCTTATTAAGATAAAAATCCCCCGAAAAGCTGGCATAGTTGGACAGAAAGAATGCAGCTGGTCACCTTGCGTCTCAGGCTCTTAGTGTCTTTACTACTGGCTGCTAGACATCAACCAACACTTGCATCCCTCCCACCTCGCAGCTGGCAGAAAGCATAGGGA
>NW_003852499.1:2947391-2951322 GCF_000181295.1 Otolemur garnettii
GTCAACCTACATAAGTTTGTAGTTGGAACAGAATCCTTTATAAGAGAAGGCTCAATAAGAAAAATAAGCAACTTTATTAACATGTGCACTGCACATTACACATCAGAAAGCTTAATGAAAGATAGCTCAAGGCAGTGTCCTGGAGGTCTGGCTTATAGGGCATCTATCGCAAAGAATGGTAAATTTTTGAAAAATGACAAGACAAAGCAATCAGTTTTAGACTTCCAAACTGTGGGAAGGGAAGTATATGATATAAACTAATGAAGTAAGGTTCATTTGTAGATTCCTCAGGTACCGTAGCTAAGCTGATGGGAGTTATCACCAGCAAAGGGGAATTATATGGAAAAGGAAGAGAATAGAGAGAGTTCTTCTTCTGTTTGCTGCATTTTAATTGCTTTTAGTTTAAGAATATTTATGTCTTTGGGGTAACATATTCTGATTTCCTTCACTAATTATTTGTAGTCAAGGAACAAAATATTATTTTAATTTTTAAACATTTGTTAAATTTATTTTATGATTCAGAATATGGTCTACCTTGGTAAATGTGTATTGAAAAGAATGTGCTAAAAAAAGAAAAAAGAAAAGAATGTGCTTTCTGCTGTTATTTGGTGGAGTGTTCTATAAGCGTCAGTTAGGGTGGCTTGTAGTAGCTTTCTACGTTATTGATTGTATGTCTACTTATTTTATAAATTATTAAGAAAGGATTATACATGTCTGTAATATGTACTTGAGGATTTGTCTATCTGTCCTCTCAGTTCTATCAGTTTTTACTATATGTATTTGAAAATGTGTATATACATTCAGTATTCTTAGGTTTTCCTGATGAATTGACAACTTTGTAATGTGCCCCTTTATCTCTGGTAATGTTCTGTGTTCTGAAGTGTACTTTGTCCCAACTTTCACTTAATTCATGTTTGCGTGGTATATTTTAACCTTTCTTATATTTATGTCTTTATATTTAAAGTAAGTTTCTTGTATAAAACATATGGTTGGGTTTTACTTTCTTTTCCAATCTCAATCTCTGCCTTTTAATTGGAGCATTTAGAGCCATTTACATTTAATGCTAATCACTAGTGCATTTGTATTTTAAATCTACTATCTTTTTGTTTTATATTTGTCCCATCTGTTCTTTGTTCCTATTTTTCTTTTTTCATGCTTTTTTTTGAACTGAGCATATTTTATGATTCCATTTTACACCCAGTATTGGCCTATTATTTATATCATTTTAAAATTAATTTAATGATTACTGTAGTATTTATAAAATGTATCTATTTTTAACTCATCACAGTTCGTTTTCAAATGGTACATCACGTCATATATAGGTTAAGAACCTTACAACAGTATACTTTCATTTCCTCCCTCTTATCTTTTGTGTTATTATTGTTACATATTTTCTTCTACATATAAGTCCCACAACACATTGTTCCTATATTTTGTTTAGACTAGTGCTTTTCAACCTTTTAAAAATTACTGCTTCCATCAGGCATCAGGCATTCTTTTTTCTTAATTGTTCCCTGTTTCCCCATGAAATTTTAGTACTATAGCTATACTACGTAACTGTGTTTGTGCTGTGGCCCTTTGGAGGGCCAAAAAGTCACTGTAATAACTAAGATTATTTTGGCTTTCAAATAATTGATTTTAATTTTCTTGTGTGTAATATTGCCCCTATGGAGTAAGCGTTATCTTTAAAAGTGATTAGTAAAAAAAAAAAAACCCAACTTTTTAAAAACCATTTTTGGTCCTATTTCCTTGTGTAGATTCAAATTTACAAATGGGATCATATTCCTTTTGCCCAAAGAACTTCCTTTAACACTTCTTATAATGAAGATTTACTGGCAACAAATTCTATCAGCGTTTACTTCCTGAAATAGTCTGTTTGGTCTCATTTTTAAAAGATGTTTTCATTACATATAGTATTCTGAGTTAACATTATTTTTTTCCTTTTCCATACTTTAAGGTGTTACTTTATTATCTTCTGTTTGTATAATTTCTGTTCCCCTGTATCTAATATCTTCCTCATTCAGCTTAATTAAAGATTTTCTTGTTCTATCTTTGGTTTTCAGAAATTTGATCATGACTCGTCTTGTGTGTGTGTGTGTGAGGGGAGTACTTTTGTTAGTTCTTGTGTTTATTCTGCTTCTTTGATCTGTATTTTGTCATTTTTCATTACTTTTGGGAAACTCTGAGCTATAATACATTTAAATATTTCTTCTATACTCTTTCTTTTATCCTTCTGGGAATCCATTTCATATGTTATAGATCCTTTGATATTGTTTTACAGCTCTTGATTGGTATATATTTGTTTCTTATTCTTTTTCTCCTTCTGTTTTAGTTTGGCCCATCTTTTATAGTAAATTCTTCTTTCACATATTACTTAACAGTTTTTTTAGAAGTCCCTATTTGGTTTCTGACATCTAAATCGACTTTAGATTTGTTGATTGCCTTATTTATTGACAATGGGATATTATTTAATTTATATTTCAAAACTCTTCACTGAACACCGGAGACTGTATATGGAAGGGCAGCAGAAACTGAGGTAAATAGTATTTACACCTGAAAATAGACTTGCTTCTTCTGTCAGGCAATTAATGAGGGGAGTTGGGTTACTTTAGTCAGAGGTTAACCTGGGTTTAGGTTTTGTTGCTAGAGTTACCTTCAATATATTACAAACTTCAGATTCCTTCAATAATACCATGATACTTACTTTTTGCTTTGTGTGGGCCCTGGAGTGCTGAAAATTTGTCCTCTGTGTTTCTTTTCCACCCTTAGCTTTGGGCAGTTCTTGCATGCCTATACCCTAGAGGTGTCTCTTTCTATGCCCCATACCCAGCAGCAGACTGTTAATTTTTGTTACTCAATGATAACCTCAAGATGGGGCTCTGAGGGGGGAGAGGAAAGGTTTGGTTCTCTGGCCTATGCTCAGTTTTAGGCAGTGTCTGGGCACTTAAGCCTCAGAAATGAGCTTTTGCATTCATGTCTTACTGCCAACTCTCACGGTCAAACTCCCACTTTTACCTGTGGGGATTCTTGGGTGGAAGAGAGTTTGCTGCCCTTCCTCATGGCAATAGAATTGTAATTAACTTGTAATTTTGCAGGATGCTGGGCCCAACAGAATTTCTGACTTTTTCACCAAGCACTATTGACTTTATGTGCAACCTCTCCTGATTTCAGAAGCAGGGAATCTTTACCTAGGTCCTAGGGCCAGGTCCCTTCCCACATTGTTTAAAGCTTTTGATTTGAAGGACAGAGGATCTTGGGAAATGTACAGGCTTTCATGCCTGTGTACACCTAAGGGGACTCTCTCTGGTCTCCAGCCTTGCCCATTATCTTCCTACAAGTACCAAATGGAGGTCTGTGAAAAAGATCCTATGCATGAGTACAAACTGCTCTTGTGTTTGGAGCTTTCAGCTATTCTACTGTCATATCAGTCTTTCAGAACTTTACAAATCTGAGCTATTTCCTCCTACTTTTGTGGTGACAGTCTGTCTCCTGCACTCTGTCAGATAAATGTAAAACTGTTCATATGTCTCATCTTTTCTTGCACAGACTTGTCAATGTTTTAAAAAATTTGGTTCACCTGGGTACCTTACAACTTTAGCTCTCTAATGGGCTCAGGAAAAGTTATTATTTCACAGATTACACAGATTTATCTTGCGGTTAGGTTGGAAGCTACAGTCCTTTGCAATTGTGTGTATCTTAGATGGAAGCAGAACCTCCTATATTTACTAATAGGCTCTATTAAGTATTCTTCTTACCCTCTAGTCTTTCCATCAAAGTATGGGAAGCATAGGCATGGTGGCTCATGCATGTAGTTCTAGAGGATGCAGGAGGATTGCTTGAGCACAGGAATTTACACATGCAGTGAGCTATGATGTCACTGCACTCTAGCTTGGGCAACAGAGTGAGACCTTGTCTAAAAAAAAAAAAAAAA
>NW_003852499.1:2951342-3016016 GCF_000181295.1 Otolemur garnettii
AAAAAAAAAAGTGTGGGCAGAGCTCCCATTTCCCTCCTGTGTTTTATGATGCAGGCTTCTGAGAAATGAAATATATTGCTCCTTGGTGGACTGTATTTTTCTTATCAGGCATCCATAATCAATATTTATCTAAGGGGAATGCTTTTATGAAGCTTAGTATGGTAATTTATTAACTTTATAAACTGGGATAAATGATATGAGTTGGCAAATTATCTTTTTAAAAGAAATAACAGGTAAGATGATTTAAAATTCGGGAATACACTTTTGGATATACATTTGAAGAAATTGAAGTCAGGATCCCCAAGAAATATCTGCACAGCCATATTCATAGCAACATTATTCACAATTACCAAAAGGTAGAAGCAGCCCAAGTGTCCAATAACACAAGCATGGATAAACAAAATGTGGTATATACGTACAACAGGATAGGATTCAGCCTTAAAAAAGAAGGAAATCCTGCCATTTGTGAAAACATAGATGGATCTTAGCTCATTATGCTACGTGAAATAACCCAGACACACAGAAGGACAAATACTGCGTGGTCCCACCTCTATGACGAATCTAAAATAGTCAAATTCATAGAACCAGTGAATAGAATAATAATTACCAGGGGCTGCAGAGAAGGGGAAATGAAGAAATGCTGGTCAAAAGCTATAAAGATTCAGTTAGGTGTGATGAATAAGCTCTGAATATCTACCGTACCATAAAAAACCTGTATTTAACAATATTGCAATGTATACTGTATTTTGTTATATATAATGCATACTTTTTGCCCAGATTTTTGAGAGAAAAATAAGGATGTACATTATACATAGGTAGTACTAATTCTGCATCTATATAAATGTTTTTTAATTCTTTTATTTATGCTTACGTGTTAAAAGTATAACTCTAGAAAGCAATGACGGTCTCCATATGCAAAGTAATACCCTGGAAAAACAAGTATACACAAATAAAAATTTGAGTTAAAAAATTAAAATGAAAGATTTTTTTTCCCGAAAGTTTGGGCCAAAAACATGGGTGCACATTATACATGGGAGTGCATTATACATGGCAAATGTGGTACTTAAACATTTGCTAAGAGAGTGGGAGTTATGTTAATTGCTCTTAACACAAGAGAAAAGATCTTTTTAATTAAACAAGCAGCAGTGGGGGGAACGGAAACTTGGAGGTAACACACAAGTTTATGGCCTGAGTATCTGTGGTCTCATAGGTATATAGTCATCTCCAAACTCATCAAGCTGTGTATGTTAAATATGTACAGCTCTTTGTATGCCAATCATATCTCCTGGTTAAAAAATAAAGAAATAGAAACCACTGATAATCCTAGCATCCAATGATGCTGTTACTAATATTTTATTAAATTTCCTCTAGCCATTTTTCAATGAGTGTGTATATGTTGGTTTGTGTATGTAAGTATACATGCCCAAATATATGATTTGTATGTTTTGCTTAAGTAAGTTAGTTCCCAAAAGGCATGTTTTCCTGTGGGTTGAGTACTGGGGCACTTATGAAAAGATGTGTGTTGTTCATCTTTGGTATGGCATCTTTTTAGTTTGCTGTTAGGGCTGGATTCCTTCTTGTGGCTCTCTTCCACATGTACAGCCAAGATAGGTTTGTATATGTGACGTCAGATGGAATGCACTTCATTTTAGAAAACTGGAGTTGTTGATTCCTTGGCTTGAGGTACCCCCTTCCCTTGAAATCTCTATCCCCTTTGTATCCATTCTAAGAGGAATGGACCTCTATGCTGACCCATCCTCAAGCATAGAACAAACAGAAATAAGGAAAGTATATATTCTTAATGTGTTTCATTTTTCTTTCTTTCTTTTGTAGAAAGTATTTTGGAGAAAAAATTGGATTATATTTTGCCTGGTTGGGATTATATACATCATTCCTTATCCCATCTTCTGTAATCGGAGTGATCGTGTTTCTTTATGGATGTGCAACAATTGAAGAAGATATCCCCAGGTAAGTCAGTTTTTAAGAAAAAGCCTCCATTCCCCTGTGTTAATAATTTGGAATTTCATCTCAGTTGCAAGCACATTTCACATGCTTCCTTCCAAAGTTCTCCCCCTCTGTCCTTCTCCTTTCCTATCCCATAGGTCACTTTCCTCCTGAGACAAATCTAGGAGGTGCAGATTCTGGGAATGGGATCTCTGTGGTCAGACACTGTTGGAATAAAATGCTATGAAGGAGCAGATAGCTCTAAAACCGGGGCAGCTCAGCCTCTATTTCAGGAGGTCAGAGACTATAGGAAGTGACAGGTCTTGTGGTGGGGCCCTTGGAGAGCCAGAAGGTAGGACAAAGGAAGAAAAGCCTGCACAGAAAATACCCCCTGAAAAGCAGTACCCGTCAGGACTGACAAGATTACATATTAGCTATGTGGCTGGACAGTGGACTCCCTGAATGCTAGTTTACCCGGCTGTAAAATGATTATCATAACACCTATTTCACGGTGTTGTGAGGACTGACAGAGATGAGATTGTGTCTGGCACACAGCAGATTAATTAATAAAAGTAAATGATTGTTGAGTAATTAAAATTATGGAAATAGAGTAAAAGAGAGAAAAGGGACACTTTAATAATATTTAGAATTTAAATGTCTCGTGCTCTTTGTAACTGTCTTTGAAAATGGAAGCTTGGTAACATATTTTAATATTCTTTTAGTATTAGAGTGCTGGAAATTAAACTTGAACTAGATTAGGCAAAATGTTATACTTCTGGGAGGCTCAAGAAACCCAGTGGCTGGCATACAGGTAGCCTAAGGAACACTGGAATAGGGACTAACCTGTCTGTCTTCTGTCTCTGATCTTTCTAGTATTTATTGGTTTCACTGCAGATTTTGACAGCTCCATAGCTTCACCTGGGCTTGCCTGGGTGCATTCACAGAAAACATAGCTCTTGTGTTTCCCTTCCCAGTTGTGATCCCTAGAGATCTGGCCTCAGGTTGATCAAAACTGGGAAACTATACTGTGCTCAGTGAATCAGTGCCAGTGCAGTGGGGTGGGATGGGGCATCAGGATGCTGGTTTATATCAGGACTTAGAATTTGTGCCTGCCTCCCCACATGGGAATATACATGGCAACAACCTGGAACTGATGTGTCTTGCACATGCTGTATTGACACCTAGGCATGTGCACTTCACATGCACACACATTGACATATGTGTAGGGATATACATATGTAAAATGCAGTTGTTATCATAGTGCCTGGCAGGGCGTGCAGTGTTCTACAACTTACAGATAGCAGCCCATCTGTGGGCTGTGGAATTGGCTTAATGGGTTCATTTTTAAATGAACTTGAATAAGGCTATTGAATAAGATAGAATGAAATAAGATATTAGTATTTATTATAAGAAGGAAGTATAAATGTTATTTCATGAGATTTTATTTCTGTTACATAAATGTATTTGAGAGGGTGAGGGGGTATATGTATTTTTCATACTGGAATCTGATGTAATAAAATTCTTCCGAATTGTAGGTCACAGACAAAACAGTTTGAAATAGGCTGCTACAAAATCATGGTCAAAGGATACAAAATTTCAGATAGACAGGAGGGATAATTTCCAGAGATTTATACATATTATACAAGACAGTGACTGTACTTAATATCAATTAAAAATTTCTAAAAGAGTAGCTTTTAAGTTATTCTCATTCCAAATAAGTGATAAGTACATAAGGGAATGCAACCCCCCCCTACCTTTTTGTAATAAAAATAGCAATAAGTATTAAGAAAATACAAAATTGAAGTTTTGGTTGTTGGTTTTTCAGACTCTGGATAGGGGGTGGCAAATCAGGAAGGTGTAAAAAATGAAAAAAATAAACATTTTATGTAGATTAAAAACTCTTCTTTAAACAGAATCATATATTTATCAAGTTTTGTGGGCCTGATGGAAACTCCTGTACCTCCTCATCAACAAAGGAATGTTCCTAAAGTCCCAATATTGAATCTGAACAAATTCATACTCTTTAGGAGTCGGTGTTGAATAGCCACTCCTAAATGTGATTAAAAATTTGCGTTATTTCTGGGATGATTTTAGAGATTACTAATTCTGGCGTCAAGCCTGAAATTTATTACCACTTTTAAACAACTTTTTATTTTGAAAAAATTATAGTCTTAGGAATTTGAAAGATAATACGGAGGGCCCCGGTGTTACCCTCCAGTGGTTTCGTCTTAATCTAACTATAGTACAATAGCAAAACCAGAAAACCGACATTGATTATGTGGAACTTTAGGTATTCTTTTTTTTTCAGTTTTTGGCCAGGGCTGGGTTTGAACCCACCACTATATGGGGCCGGCGCCCTACTCACTGAGCCACAGGCACCACCTAATTATGTGGAACTTTAAATGGTACCTTTTATCCCCACCAGCTTTGGTAGGTGAGAGATGAGCATAAGCTTATAATAATAATCCCATGGTACATTTTATAAAATTTTCGTCTACTTACAAAGGGTTTGGTTTCATTTGTTAAGCACTTACTTACATGGGTAAAGAACGCTGAAATGTTAAAAAGAAGTTGATTAATCTGAACCATATTGGAAGAAAAATTGGGTCCTTTAGGTCTGAGACCTTCAAAGCAGCTGTTTAGTCTGAGTTTCTGGGGTAGTTGCCTCTTTGTACTTTCTCCCTTGGTGCTAGCACAGCCCAGCATCGCCGCACAGGTGAGCAATGGTTCTCTCTGAAGAACACTGTTCCTTCCAGGTCTTGGTCCAGCTGCTTGTCAGGCCATTTATCAACTCTCTTAATGCTTTCTCAAGAAAATGATAGATTGAAGGACTATGCCATTAGATTTATAGCCACAGTTACTTCTCACTAGAAATCTGTAGATTATGCAGCCAGGGGGTGACCTAGACGTGATTTCAATTCTGGGTGGGCGTCCCTCATCTTTCAGCCCCTCTCAGGAAACACAAAGTCATTTTAATGTCATTCATAGCCAGAATTCCTCCAGAATTCTGCTAAAATTGCATTAAAAAACCCATATATATATATATATATATAAAGCATTCTGACTTCAAATGTAAATGATTAGAGGAGAATTTATGCTGCAGAGAACGGCTGCCATTGTGTACAGATGATTGATAGCTGCCTGCATTCTGATTTAGAAACCAAGCATTTATACTGCACTTACGTTCCAAAGTGCTGTGCACCACGTTGGCAGCTAATACTTTTCTCATTTCTGACTTTTAGTACTGACTGTGACTAGATTTAACGAGAATTCAGTTAACTAGGCTCATCTCTCTCCCCAGTCCATGCTTTAAAAAATCTTGAACAAAGTGAAATCCCTAAGATACATACTTGAAGGGCAGCACTGAGGACGCCTATGTTCTCAGTCATGGCCAAAAGGCAAAGGTCTTTACCAGAATTTATGCAGACAAACAGTTTTCTGTGTAAATCTGTTTTCTAAGAGGGCACTATCTTCTCTCAAAGTAGCAATTCCTTAACTACCTAGCTAACCCTCGTCTGACCCCAAATGACCTAGAAGTCTTAACATAAACTTTGCTGTCTAGTTACCGGTAAGATCATGACCAGGTGAAACTAGTACAGCTGAAAGTAAGATGTTGCCATTTAATATTTTTGAAGTGAATGAGTCATTCTTATTGACATGTGCCAATGGAGAGCTTAACAGCCAGTCGGCGAGGAACTGGGCTTTATCCTCAGAGACTTCTGAGTTTCCATTCTCTCACACAGAAGGCCTTTCCCTGCTGGGGGATTTAATAGCTCATTAAAAACAGAAGGCTAGAAGCTAGGACTTGACAGAAAGTGACAGCCCTCAGTAAATCTTCCTTCAACTTCTTAACGAAGTGGGAAATAGACCCAGGCATTCCTTTGACTTCGCAGGTCCCACCTAAGCACTTGCTTCAGCACACAGGGCACCAGCCTGCTCGCTGGGAAGTGGCCTCCCACCTGGAAGCCCTGCTCCGTAGTGCCCTCTACTGCCGCTGTCTGTGGACGACGCAGCTGTGATTTTCAGTGCCATGTCCCCTACCTCCCCACCACTCTGTCTCCAGCTGCTCCCTGAGAACAGCAGAGGCCTTATTTTCACGTAGTCTTGGGTTCTCCATCCTTTCCCACCAAACCATGAACTCAGACACCCATCCATTTCCCTAGGAGAATATTACATGCCAGAGTGATGAATTCATTCATTTTCCTACCAGTATATGGTATGAAGGAATATTGGGGGAGCCATTCAGAGGTAGCAGTTCTGTTGGTTTTTATTTGCAAGCATTCCTATGATCCAACTAGTCACCTAACGAATTAACAAGACTTTATATGTATTCACCAGTTCATCAGAGAGAAATGTACTTGGAATAGGTTAAGAAACAGGCTGTGAGAGGTTATTTAGTGCATGCTTATCTCTCCAAGTGTTAGAGAATCTAGACCTTGGAAGAATTTACCTTGTTCTTCATAACCTATTTTTTTTCTTTTTGAGACAGAGTCTTACTATGTTGCCCTCAGTAGAATGCTGTGGCATCACAGCTCACAGCAACCTCAAACTCTTGGGCTTAAGTCATCCTTTTGCCTCAGCCTCCCAGGTAGCTGGGACTACAGGCACTCACCACAATGCCCGGCTGTTTTTTTGGTTATAGTTGTCGTTGTTTGGCAGGCCTGGGCTGGATTTGAACCCACCAGCTCTGGTGTATGTGGCTGGCACCCTAGCTGCTTGAGCTATAGGCGCTGAGCCTTCATAAGCTATTTTTTGGTTATAATAATTCTTACTGGACAGAGTTTGTTAATCTCCATCCTGCAAATGGCCATATAACTAATGCTCTTAGGAAAGGGATTTATTCTCAGTTCTTTCTCATGTAGCTGTTTCATGCAGAAGTAAGAGCTTGTGCAGGTCCAGCCATACCTCATGTGTGTCTGTATTTGTGACTAGTGGTACCTGTTTGTGAGACAGCCAATAGGGTTTGTCAAATAGGCTCTACTGGAAGAATGGATGACAAAATCTGACTTCAGTTTGGTGATTTATTCACAATTGTTGCTATTTCTCACCAATCTCATCTCTAGGCATTTTGAAAGGACATCATAAAGCATAATTCAATGCATATCTCTGACAGGTGATTACTAATTTTCTTGGACACTTCTAGCAACAGGAAGCTCTATGCCTCAGAAAATCTTTGTTTGTTTTGGACAAAATAGGAGAGTAACACTCTGTAAATGAAGAGACCAATCCGAACTCCTTAAACATTCCTTACTTATGGAATTGACACACTTAAACATAGATTTGTAAATGTTTGGGGGTTGATTGTCTTGGGGGAGGGGGCCCTGCCTGAGCTCTGTGACCTGGAGCCTCTGTCTGTCACAGCAGAGAGATGTGTGACCACCAGAACTCCTTCACCATGTGTCCACTGTGTGACAAGTCCTGTGATTACTGGAACCTCAGCTCAGCCTGCGGAACTGCGCGAGCCAGCCATCTGTTCGACAACCCGGCCACTGTCTTCTTCTCCATCTTCATGGCCCTATGGGGTGAGTGGTCAGGGTGATACCTTCAAATGGGTGCAGCCAGCTAGCTGTAATGCTCATACCCTCCAGTTTACTTACTTTGGTATTTTTTCCTTCATCTCCTAGGAAGTATTTTAGGGTTAATACTTTCTTTACTTGCATGTGTGACTAGAAATAGGAATATCCTGCATGGCTTTGCCTGTTTTCTCTTAGACATAGTTGTGCTAACCCTGCATGAGTCTTATGCATAATTTATTCAGAATCTGAACCAATGCGTATTTTGAAAACCCCTGGCACACCCATGAGACACCTCAGTTACGTTCACTTCATTATGTGAGATCGTCTGTGTCATGTGGTGCAACCAGAGAGGCAGAATGACCGTCATGGTCACAGAGTTAGCTGGTATTAAAGTGGGCTGAAATCTGGCGTCCTGACTGTAGGTTCAGTGTTTTTTTTTTTGGGATGCGATGAGTGTTGGCTATAGAGGTTTTATTTAAGGCCAGTGTAATGTTTTCAGTATTTCCACCAAAGGGATTTGTGAAGGGAAGAACAGATAGTTCCTTCATTTTCCTCCCCCTTCCTTACCCCTAGAGCAGTGGTTCTCAACCTACCTAATGCCATGACCCTTTAATATGGTCCCTGTGGGTTGAGAACTGCTGCCCTAGAGTGTCAGTGTAATATCAGCTGCCCTATAGTGTAATATCAGCATAATAAACTTACTCTGAGCCATCACTGTCTGATCACGCATGCACACACACACACACATATACTCACTCTCACTCCTATTCTCACAAACTGCAATAATCTGGAATAACCGCCCCAGGGTAACTGAACATTTCTAAGAAAACACACCCGTGTGTATTAGAAGACAGGCCACGTCATTATGTTTCAGCTCGTTGGAGTAGCCCCCTGGTCTTTTCTCACCACTGAGTGTGCAGGCCCTTAGCTTTCCCCCGGGGCCACAGCCTGGCAGGACCACAGCCTTGCTGCAGGACAGCTTGATTTATCACTGACTCCGTGGGGCCTGGAGGACATGCTGGGACGGGCCCTGTCGCACATAGCCCTGAGAGGAGGAGGGGAAGGAGAGAGGGAGAAATCTATCCTCAGTGGCGCTAGGAGGACCCTCTTTCTCCATCACTGCAAGGACTTCTACTTGGGTGGAGACAGAACTTGACTGGAAAAATTCCCACACGGTGAGGCCACCGAGAAGAGTTTCCAGGGGTCAGTCTATTCTCTTTTGCTAGAGAGAGCAGCTGTTGTTCAGGAGCACATGGGCTGTGGTCAGCACCTCAAGAGTTGGAACAGGGAGGAGGAAATGCAAATTGTGACCACGGAGCTGGGGAATGGTTCGCAGGAAGGGTTAGTGGGACAAACGGAAGTTGAGACTTGCTGCCTGAGAAGTCCTAGGCAGCTCTGTGCCTTCCTAGCACGTGTCTTATAATTACCCCAGGAGCCATCTGAACTGGTTTGGAACCCAGAATCCATATTCATCTTTTTGATGTATTACAACCTTATTCCCATAATTTGTCTTGCAGATATTACCACCACTGAGTACATGAAACTTAATAATGCTGAATCCCTGATCTTTTGAGAACTTTCTTGGGACACGTAATCCCTTGTGTAGAGAAACGTGGCTTTTAATCATACTTCCCAGTCTCAAGTTCCCCCTAACTACCTCTTCCCTTTCCTGAATGGTTGCAGTGAGCAGACACCTCCCACCCCCTCTGAGAGCCTCACTGCTCATTGCCTCACCCTGGTTCCTCTCTCTTCCTCTGAAATCACAGTGCAGGGAAAATACTAGGGGGTGGGATGGTATTGGAACTTCTGGGCATGGGGGAGGGTTTCATTTTGTTTCTTTGAATAGTGTTGCTGTGTTTTATGTGATTGTGTACTTGGTCGCAGCAGCCGAAAGCCCTTAGGCACAATTGCCTACAAATTACAATTAAAAATAATAGTAATGCCTGAGAATGCCACAAGTGTTATGATTAGTGGTTCCGTGCTGGGTGGGCTGGGCTCAGGAATGCCCAGAATGAGGCCCAGAATGAGGTTCTATGCAGAGATGCAGGCTGGTGGTGGCAGTAGAGGTGATGGTAGCTGAGGTCCTAGAGGATACTAGACAGCGGGACTGGAGTCTGTCAGAGTCCTCAGACCCAGCTCCCCTGTGGTTCTGGCTTCATACTTGATCTTAGCCAAAAGGCAGAGAAGTGATGTGGTTCTGGCTTCAAACTCCAGTGAGCTTTGGGAAAGAGAATGAAGCCCTACCGGAAAGGGAAGTAATGAGACAGGGCCAGTGAAGAGAGGTCAAGGACACTGATGTAGGGTCAGGCAGTCCTAACTGTCTCAGGGGCTGACCCGCTGGGGATCCCATAGCAAGTAGACATGGCACTGAAGCCAGTCTCTTAACCAAGGTGCCATGTTACTCTGGGCATACCCACAGTGCTTTGTGACAAGAGAGTAAGGTGTGTGCAAGGTATGTGGTATAGATGTGCACCCGGGAACCCAGGTTGCCCCTCCCACATGTGATCCCCCACACCCTGGTCCCCACCACTTCTCTGCCCTCATCTGTTCCCACAGGGCACAGCCTTCCTCGGGACTGAGGAGGGTGCACAGGCAGTGGAGGGTGCATGGGAAGAGGAGGGACCTGCCCCTGTTCTCAGAGCATCCCCAAGCCAGGGCCAGTGTTGGGAGGTCAGAATACCCTCACGTGGAAAAGGCCTCAGGGGAGAAAAACACACACATCAGGGCACCATAATGGAGCTGCAAGTCAAGCAAATACAACTTTAAGTAACCAGCACATGGCTGTTTCTGTGCTCAGTTCCGCATTGTGCCCAGACTAGACATGGGCAGTTAAGAGCCCAGCAGGAATTTACAGTCCTGTTTTTACACCACACACATGAGTGGCAGCTGACGGTCCAGCACAGCACATGGTGAAGTGTGCTCAGGAGTGGCCTGAAGCTGCAGGGAGTGACGTTGCTTCCCTATCCAGGAGCCATGACCAAAGGCAGCAGGAAGACAGGGTGCCATATGGACTGACTTTCTGGAAAAGGGGGACTTGAGCTGGGTCAGGAGGGGATGAGGGTAGACACGAGAAGACAGTAATATAGGAGGAGACCATTTTCATAAGCTGGGGATGGAGAGGTTGGTGAGGAGATGCCCAGCAGCCTCACAGGTGTGCGTGTTGACAAATGTGGGATGAGACCCCGGCAGGTGATTCGGGTAGACACAAGCCACCCTGGTATCCAGAGAGAAGGACATGTTCAGAGACTGTAATGACCCCTGAGTTGAGGCAGCAGCACTGGCCTCCTGCTCTGCCCGTTCCTCCTTCCTTGCCCAGACCCCACTGCTCTTCAGAATTCAGCCCAGATTTCCCCATCTCTGGCAGCCAGCGGCCCTCTCCTGCAGGCCCACAGCTTTTCTCTGTCACTCTTGAGGCCCTGATCACTTTATGTCTTGCACCGTAGGTATTTATGATCTCGTCTCAGGGGCTGTAAACAACTTGAGAGCAAAATCCACATCAGACTCTCCTAATCCCACCCCCATGTCTAGAACAGTGTTTTGTACGTTGCAGATACCTTAGGCAGAGCTGTGTTTTTGCAGGATTAGAAATTTACTCAAATTACTCAAATAACAAGAGATTTATTGCAAGAAAGCAAGAGGCAAGCTCCTGGATGAAGGAAGTGAAATATAGCCTGGCCTCTTGGGAGCAGAACTGGAGAAGCTATTAGAAACCACAGGCTTCCCTCTCCTCAGGTGCTGCATGGGCTTGCTCTCCCATCCCCGCTTCTCTTAGTGTCTCTTAGTTTTAATTTTCTAAAGAGAGAATCTGATCAGTCCGTCAGCAGGCTCCAGATCAGTGTTCAACTCTGGTGAACAGCCACAGGAGGGCTGCAGTGCCAGGTTCCTCCCAGGGCAATGCTGGGCTTGCCCTTCAGGGGGTGTGGGTGGGATGGGCAAAGTGACGGATGTGAGGGTAAAGGAGGCATTCTACAGATATTTGCTAAGTGAATGGAAGAACGAATGTGTGCCACTTTACAGAGGTCATTCTGCCAGCTGCATGCAGGAGGGCTCAGGAGGCTGAGAGTCTGGGGTCGCGTGGAACTGTTAGGAGAATTCTGTGTAACCTTTCAATGAGATGAGTAGGGCCCAGAAAAGGGCAGTGGCTCTGGGGACTGGAAGAAAGAAGTGGAGGGAAAAGTGAGAATTCTGATTCAGGGCAGGAAGGAGCCATGTATGGCACAGGGAAGCTAATTACAGACCCCTTCATATTTTACTTTCTCCATCCCTCCACTCTTCCTTCATTTCTTGGGATCAGTATTTAGACATCTCTCCCTGTCTAGAAATGGAGAAAGGAGTGTATATATCTCTTGGCTCTCAGGGATGTGGACTACTTCAAGCAGTTCCAGCTAGACGTAGGAAGAGGGGGCTAAATGCTTTAAAGAGAGCTCTTAAATTTGCAATCTACAAGTTTACCCCCCTCTCTGCCAGCGAATCCAAAGGGTACTCAGAACACGCTCTTCAAAACTAATAGAGTTCTCTTTTTCTTTTTAAGCTACTATGTTTCTGGAAAACTGGAAGAGACTACAGATGCGACTGGGCTACTTCTGGGACCTGACTGGTATAGAGGAGGAGGAAGTGAGTTCTGTTGCTTGTTTCTGCGGGCCCTTGCTTTGCTTTGACTCTGGAAATGGATTGTCTCGAGGCATATGGCCACACTGTCCCTGTTTGTGCAGACTGGCTCCGCGGGCTGAGCCGTGGGCCGTACACACTGAGGTGACCCCTTCTTCCCTTGAGCTGGAAGACATTGGGCCTGATGGGTAGCCAGATGTCCCAGTGCCCTACTCTGGGAAGAGATGGCACAAGACACAAGAAAAAGAGGCAAAGAGTATCCTTGAGAGCATGGGGCCAGAGAATCAGGGATATGTCAGATGCCTCTGTGGGCTAGTAGGGGGCTGGAGAAGGCAGGGGTGCCAGATACTGGTTGCCCTTGGTGCCTGTGGAAGAATAAAGAAGCCTCTATGGTGTAAGCCAGAGCACTGGCGTGGAACCGGAGGGTGAGCTAAGGCGAAGGGGGAGGGTCTTTGGGAGCCTAGCTGTCTGTAGAGATGTTGTCTAGAGTGTAAACAAATCAGCACCCCAGCCTCAGTGATGGTGACTTTAATGGGCAGTGTGTGGTGATTGCTTCTGTGATCTACTCCCACTGTAGCTCCTGCTTCTCTAAACAGCAGCCCCACATGGGCTCAGTGCTTTGTCCCCTCTTCTTCCTCCTAGTTCACTGAGCTCTCTCTGTTCTCACCATTAACACCTGCAAGGGCTACTGATACCATGTGCCACCATGAACTGAAGAGCCAATGTGATTATCAGATAGGGACGCCCAACGTGTGGATGCTACTGGTGAAAGGCAACGCTGTCAGTAGCACAGGCAGCCCCAGCCACAGGGTGGCTGCACAGAGCACAGGCTGCCCTGCACTTCCCAGCAGTGACTGATGGGCTTGTCTTGGACTTAGAACCTCTGCCTTTGTGGCCCTGATGTTTTATGAGCAAACAGTGGAATCCCCAAGTTAGTCTGTTCTCAAGCCTTGTGTCCCCATGTCTGTGGTGTGTTGTCATTACCTATTTTTAAAGCTCTAGTTAGTCAACTTGCCTTTGCTCAGGAGGGTTAGGAGTGGCAGGAGCCACAGGGCAGCTGCATGGAACCTGCCCATCCAGGTTGTGCTGCCTAAAGGTGCTGGGCGGGGAGCTCTTCTCTAACCTCTGTGGGTCTTCACTTGACTGCACCCTATCCCTCTCCACCCTGCCGCATGCGCTGGGTAAATAAACCTGCTCTCCAGTCCTAGGCATTACACACATACCCTAAGACTAACACTGTCATGGATTCTATAGCAAGAGAGAGCATGTAGGCCAGGTGCAGTGGCTGGCACCTGTAATCCTAACACTCTGGGAGGCTGAGGTGGAAGGATTGCCTGAGCTCAGGAGTTCAAACTGAGCAAGAGTGAGACCCTACTCTACTAAAACCAGAAAAACTAGCCAGGTGTTTGGGTGGGCACCTGTAGTCCCAACTACTTGGAGGCTGAGGGAAGAGAATAGCTTGAAACTTGGAGTTTCAGGTTGCTGTGAGCTATGACTCTATGGTACTCTAGCCTGGGGCAACAGAGTGAGACTTGTCTCAAAAAAAGAAGAAATAAAGAAAGTGAGAGACAGAGAGACAGAGAGATTGTGTACATATGGATTCTGCCTTTAGCAGGATTTGAATTATTTAGAAACACAAACAGTGGAGGATAACAGAGACAATTGTATTTCTTGGAGGAAAATGCCTAAACTGGTGGTTCTAATAGAAAGAGCTACAGAAGTGAGACTGTGGGTGATCTAGTCGGGACATCTTTGTCCTATTGGTTGGTCCTATTTACTTCAGCTGAAATCTATCTTGTGTGTGTGTGTGTGTGTGTGTGTCTGCATATGAGAGAGAGAGAGAGAGAAAGACTTTTGCTTGGGGGAGGTGGGTGGAGTGCAGTTCCTACTCTCCTAATGAATGCAGGGCGCTAGGATGTCTGCGCAAAAGAAAAGAAGAAACCTCCTGGCATCCAAGCCTGTGTGGGGCCAAAGACAAGCTAAATGTGTCCGCTAAGTTGAGTCAAGGAGGCCCTCACGTCTCTCTGTTGGAGAGAGTGTAAACACATTCCCTCACACAGAAAAGCATCAGCTATAACTCAATACCCTTGAAATCTCTATAATAAGCCCCTGGCAGGAATGAGATGATAATCCATTTTTCTTTCTGTAGTCAGGTTTCCTGTTTATCTGTTTAACCCAATGAGCCATGGTAACTTCCTGGGAGGTACACGATTTGAGGAACTCGTGCGCTGGCTGAGAGTGGCTTGGCTGAGATTGGGTTTACCCATGGCACAAGCAGACGGGCCTGATGGGGTCTGCGTGTGATGTTACTGCAAGGCTGGTTGGTTGTGTTGCATGGCTGGCATGCACCACATGTGCATAGCCTGGGGCCAGGCACGAATGAGAGGTAGATAGCATGGTGCTTTCCCTCAGTGTATTTCCATTTTGGATTGGCGCACACAAAATTTGGCTCAATTCTGAACATAGCCTTTAAGCACATGTCATGTACCAGGTTTGGCATGGAGGGTGGGACCACTCAGGTGCAGTGTCTGATCTCCAGAGGGTCACATTCAGCAGGGTACTGTCTGGTCTGCAAATAGTTAGCATAACACAGAGGGTATATGAAAGGAATCCCTCTGGGGAATGAAGGCAGAGGAAACACTTTTTAAAAAGCAGGGTTTTGAAGACCGGTTGACTAGAAGGGGCATCCATAAGGAGAAAACAGCAACAGAAGCTTGGCCCTGGGGAAGTGAGGGCTGTGGGTAAGAAACAGCAAGATGCCTGCAAAGTCAAGTTGGCTGCAGGGAACAGGGCTCTGAAGGCAGCAGGGAGGGATAGGCAAGGAGGAAGGATGGTGTGGGGTGGTCAGGGAGGTTGTTGATTGCTAATCCTTGCCCGCCAGCCGTGGGAAGGCATGGAGAGCAGGATAGCAAGGTGCCTGTGACTTGAACGAGGAGGGTCCTGGGCCCTACAGGAAGCATTGTGTGTTGAAGCAAAGGTCTAAGCTACATTTAGATGAGAGGTAAGAGCAGGGCAGGGTTCTTGTAGGCCATGATTCTCCCAGAATGAGGAATGCTTGCCAGGCTAGCGAGCTTCCGAACCTCCAGTTTTCCCTGTGTTCTCTTGCCTCCTCAGGGGGAGGGAGGAAGCTAACTCACACATGCTCCAACTTGTGGGCCACCCCAGGAGAGGTGGAATGAGATGCGTGGCTGAAGTCCAGCCTGTGACCCAGGGAGAAACCACAGAAGACTGGAGACTCCTTTCTTACAAGGGCAGGGAGGGAACCGAGCAAACAAACCCAGTGAGCCAGTGCTGCCCCTGCCTACTGGGTTTCCCTGTGGGCACCGGCAAGGGACTTACTGAAGGACTCAGTTGAATCCTGTTTGTCCTTGTAGCTGGGAGGCCTGCAGCACCTCCAGAGTCTTACTTTGAAGTGAGGTTAATCTTCAGTCCAGAGGGGTCTCTTGCCTAATTAGCTTCTGTCACATTCTGGGGTCTCTTGGAGACTGTTGCCTTATTTTCCATCCCTCACCTGTCACATCAAGCTTTAGATGTCCCCAATGGCTTTCTGTCACTCAGGAAACCAAATCCCTTGCCTAGCTTTCTGGCCTCCGCTTGTGTTTCCATTCACAGGTTCTGCCCCAGGTTCATCCCAGTCTTTTCATGGGCTGTTGCTGCTGTGCAGAATACTATTCCCCCAGTGTCCACCTGGTCTGCACTGTCTTGGCTTTTCTGTCTCTGTAGACTGTCACCTTCCTCCTGTTGGTCTTCTCCACCCCCAATCTGTAGCAGCCATTCCCCTTTATTGCTTCTTTTGTTTTATCTTCATCTGGGAGTTTCCTACTTGTGTATGGGTTTATTTACTGCTACCTTCCTCCACTTGAAAATATGCTTCATGGAAGGAGGGAGGTTGTCTCCAGGACCAGTGTTGTTAGCCTCAGTGAGTGCAGCTGACTCTTGGTGAAGACATTTATTGCAGGCATTTCTGGATCAACCTCTTTGGATCAGCCCATGGGTGGACCTGGGCTGGTCCAGGTTCTTCTCTCGGGCCTGCTCCTGAGGAGACCAGAAGGGAATAGTTCCCAGTAGTTCCCAATAGATCTCTTGCTGAGAGGCGTGATGCATTTATGATGTTTTGGTATCAGATCATGCCATCCAGGGAGGTCGTGTCTGGGGAGCATCAGGAGTTGTGCAGGTCTGCCCATAGCTGGGTGTGTCAAAGCAGCCCTCTCAGGGTCTAGACTACGCTCTGGCCAGACACTCAGTTGTCCACTTTGAGGGGTTTTTCAACCTCACCCAGCCTACTTGGCTGCAAACAGGGAGATCCTTGTGTGACTTGCTTCAGCCCAAGTGCAGAGCTGCCCAACTCTGATTTGAGTTTCAGACTTTTCCTGTCCATGTGCCAATAAAGCTGGGCTTGTTCTAAAAAGATGAGGGGATCAGCATGGGGGAGATGGGGTGGGGCACTGGCACACCTAGAAGGATACAAGGAAACTCCTTTGTGTGACATCACAGCATGTCTTAGAAAGTCAGAGGTGGGTGCAGATATCCTCCTGGTCTGTTAGGAGAACCTCCCTCAGCCCCTTTGCCGGGCACAAAAGGGGAGACAGTCACCTGGCTCAAAAAGGTTTGGAAGCCACATCCTGGTACTCACCAAGAGACACTGCTACAGTTTTTATTAAAATCTTCCACTGGAATAATGTAGAAGAAAAGCAAGGCAATTTCAGGGGCCATGGGAAATTCAAATTACATTTCTCAAAGAAGTATTTCTGCAGGACAGAAATATTCATCGTTAGAGTCAAAAAGTTCTTCTTTGCAGGCCTTTTAATATGCTCATCATGGCTCTCAGAAAGGTGAAACGTCGTGCAGTGTTTTCCGATCTTTTAGACCCCAGAATCCTTTTTTAGCTAAAAATCTCTCCGTACACACCTCAGGAAATGGTGTGTTGGAGAAGGAATGAAGGTGAGAGACAAAAATCAAACGCCCTTCACGAGCATTTAGAGATTGCTGTGTGTTCTGCGTGGTGCCAATTACTGTGAGAAACATAAAGTGATAACAAAGCCGGTAGCCAGTCCTTAGGTTAGGATAAGAAGATTCTCAGGTGCGAAACAGCGAGGAAATAGTAAAAGAAAAACACACAGGCAAGAGCTACAATGTGTGGTATAAGCTATAAAACTCCAGGAATGCAGAGAGGAAGGAGACTCCATCTGGTAAGTATGTTGCAACAGTCAGAGGAGGCCTTCTGGAAAGTGGGAGTGGCCTCTGCTGGGTGACGATGGAAGGCGTTAGAAGCCCTTGGTTGGCATCTCCTGCTGTTGTATTATTGGTTATGCTTGTCAGGGACGTGGTTTCTCCTGTCCGATATCATGGCGGGGCTTGCGAAAGCCAGAGGCAGTTCAGGAGCTTGGCTTGTTGGCCTTTGAACTCTTCTGACATAGGGACGGTGATAAGGTGATAAGGGAATGTTTATTTCTAAATAGTGGAGCGCCTCTCTGAGTCAGCACCTGAATCCCTGCCCAGGAGTGATGGGTAAGTGACATGAAGGCCTCACACCTGTAGATATTTGTCCTTGAGCTGGAAGCTGCAGGGAAGACCTGCCAGGGAGACCAGGTGTACACTGTTAAATTCTCTTTGAAGTGAGTCATGCATCTTCCTGCCCCAGCATCTGTGTTGCTTTGACCATGGCCCTGTGGATTAGTGAGGTGTTCTTTCCCATGCCTAGTGACTCACGAGTCAGGTCTATAGTGCTGAATGGCCCAGCAATGTCTCCTGAGCACTGGTGTACTTGCCAATGAGTTACTCACCTAGGCTGCACAGGAAACAGGTCCAGGCACGTGAGTTTTAAGATTCCCCATGGCCGCCTTTGACTTTGATGTTTATTGGTCGCCGTTGTAGCTCATAGAGTAGTGGAGCAGAGAATGCGTTTTGTTGTTGCCCTGACTCCCAGCTGTGGGGCACATCTGTTTCTCCAGCTGGGATTTGGCTCATTGAAAATGAGAGATATGAGGATGGTTGGTGGGATGGCCAGATGTATCCCTCTGCCTTGGGTCAAACTGCTACGCAGAGCACGTGGCTCCTTTCTGAATCAGCCACCTCATTAACATTTCCTCTCTCCTTTCTCAACACCGGCGCTATCCCCAGGAGCGTGCCCAGGTTTGGTTTTCAGTGTGGTAACAAATGTCGTGTGTCCCTTATCTCTGCCCCGCGTTGTATTCTTCTGTTTAGGATGTTATGTCTAGTGACTGTGTGTGACGTGGCCGTTCACATCCCGTAGCGTCCAATCCTAAACCCTGACGTTAATGTACGTATGGTGTCTGGTGATGATTGGCAGCCAAGGTCATGCTCTCTCTGTGTAGTAACCAGCGTCTGATGCTTTGGCTTAGGAACATTCCCGGCCTGAGTATGAGACCAAAGTTCGAGAGAAAATGCTAAAGGGGAGCAACAAGTCGGTTGTCCAGAAACTGGAAGCGAGCACGCCTGAGGACGATGAGGTAAGGCGATGCTGCTCTTCTCTTGTCATCCCCTTAACGTGTTGTCATTTAGTTTGGAACTCTTGGTGAAGGGAGACCGGGCTGCGAGGAAGGTGATGGGGGCAAGAGGGTACGGGAGCACGACATTGCTCACTGTCCTGCAGCCGGATCTCGGGGGAATAGGCTTCTGCCGTGACTTGATCTGCACCTCTTTGCTAGTGGGTGCTGCATGGACAAAATGGGAGGGCAGGTTGAAAAAGAAAGAAACTGTTTTGGGCCTGGTGCCTCTGGATACCACCACCTAGATGTCGAATAATAATGACCTTACCGAATGCTTGCTCTCTGCCAGACACTGCTCAAAGTGCATTATGTTGTCTTATTTTAGTCTCACAAAAAAAATCTGTGAGGCTGGTACTACTGTAATGAGAACTCATGAAAAGAATTATATCCACAGAGTAAGTCATTTGCCAGAGGTCACATAGCCAGTAAACGATGGGTAGACCTTGAATTCCAGTGCGGGTCTCTTACAGTCTGTGTAGGTAACCACCATGCATACTGCCTTCTAAAACCTGTGGGGAAGTCAAATCCTGAGACAAGAAATGGCTATTGGGGCCAGTAGGGGCGTACTTGTGTCTGTGTTTGCTGGAGCTACTCACAGGAGGCTCCTTACATTTCATTTTATCTGGGTGGGCCTCTAAAAGGAGAAACACAATGGTGAACATGTCCTTTGAGTCACCTTTCTGAGTTTTATGGTGGCTTCCAGTCGTTAAAACAGAGCTTCATAATTTTTGCTGTGATCTGTGAATACTAATAGTATATGCGTGGGTGCACGTGTATGTATGTGTGTGTGGGGGTGCTCCTTGAGAGTTCCTGCTCTGAGTGCCACCCTCTTTGAAACCAGAGGACTGTGAATGTGTGTGTGTGTTTATGTCTTTCCTAATCTGGTTCCTGAAAAAAAAAAATCAACAAGATTGAAAATCTGTTACTTTTACATGTATCTTTTCTCCATCTTGGATTTGAATTCAAATTTCATTTCATTTTACACTCTTTAAGTTGGAACCATTCTTTTAACATGCAAATTTATGCAAGCATCAAAACAGAAGAATGTGGTGTTTTTGAGCACAAAACACGCGCTTTTTTTTTTTTTTTTAAAGAAAATAGGAATTAAACTAAAGAGAGAGAGGGTGGTCCTCTGAGTTTTTATTTTTTTAGATGAAGAGCAAATCCAAGACCACCAGTTATTTGGGGGAAATAATGAATTCGTTCTTAGGAAAGACTAATCATCACTGCCACCCTCATCAGAAAGCAAGTATTCTCTGTTCTGTCAAGCTTCGGCAACGCCGTGCAAACTTCTTTCTCCACCCCAGAGGAATATACAATGGGTAATTTTATGGAAATCATATGTAACTTTTATTGACCACTGACTCATTTAATTTTAATTCCATGGACGGGAATGCCAAGGAGCTGGAATTGCGTACATTGAGGCTGTGGTTCTAATATAAACATTGCTTGGATATATATGCATGATAGGTCAAATAACTTTCAGGAACCATGAATAATTAAAAAACATCTGAATGCCTTATAAATGATACATATGTTTATGTTTTAGCATTCAACATCTATTTTCATTACACTGTTGAGAATGCAAAGCTCAAAGCCTCTAATGCCTTATGAACACTAGGGAGAAATGGCCCTCCCAATGAACAGTGCAAGATGAAAATGGCCTAGGATTTGATCGTCAAGATCCCTGCTTGTGTTCCCTCAGTTCTGTAATATTGTCAGTGCTTCCATTCCTGCTGCACATCCAGCCATCCGTGGGAGGTAAAGATGGAGCGCATGCTACCATCTAATGGGAGAACGTGTCAGTACCCACTACAGCACACAGCTTCTGGGGCACCATTGTTTCGTTTAGGAAAGGCACCTTCTTCTGGGGAATAGACAGGGACTAAGGATGCAACTCTAGCTGGTGGTTGTAGATGTACATTTTTCATCCTAGAGGATCACCTGGGATCCACCTTCACCATGACCCTGAGGCCGCACATCCCTACCTCTCCTTACTTGCCTGTTGGATGATAAAAAGCTACCACTAACCGAGGCCCAGAATGGTGCAGGAATTTGCCTAAGACCACAGAGCTAGTTTAGGGGGGAACTGGTAATCAAATCTAGCTCTGGCTAATCCTCAAGGCCCATTGCTTTTCTTTTGCTTTTTACAGATACCAAGTTCATTTATTTTAAAAAAGATTTTTATTGAGATTCAATTTTATGCCCTAAAATTCACCCATTTAAAGTATACAATTCAGTGGTTTTAATGTGTTCACAGAGTTATGCAATTGTCACCACAATTTAAGTTTGAAACCTTCTTATTATCTCAAAAAGAAATCCTGTGCCCAGTAGTTCCCAAGCCCTGGGCAACAACTAAGCTACTTTCTGTCTCTGTAGATTTGCATACTTGGGACTTTCATGTAAATGGAATCATATAATACATGGTCTTTAGCTTCTTTCACTTAGCAGAGTTTTTTCAGGATTCATCTGTGTTGTAGCATTTATCAATACTTCATTCTTTTTATTGGCAAAAATAATATTCAATTTTTAGGGTCTGCCTCATTTTTTATTTATCCATGCATCCATTGAGGGACATTTGGGTGGTCTCTACTTTTTGACTGTTATAAATAAAGCTCCTAAGAAAATTTGTGTACACGTTTTTGTTTGGCTGAATGTTTTCATTCACTGGCTGCATACCACTCTTGGGAGCAGAATTGCTAGGTCATATGGTAAATGTGTGTCTAATATTTAAAAATATTGTCCTGTACTATTTAATATTTTTCATAATGGCTACGTTATTTCACATTCCAGCCAGCAACGTGTAAGGGCTCAAATGTCTCCACATCCTTACCAACACTTACTATCTGTCTTTTTTTAATTTTCTCCATTTTGGGGTGCAAGATGGTATTTCACCGTGGTTTTAATTTGCACTTCCCTAATGCCTAATGATGTTAAATATCTTTTCTTGTGCTTATTGGCCATTTCTATATATTCTTTGAAGGAATGTCTATTAAAATCCTTTGCCTCTTTCAAAAATTGAGTTAATTGGCTTTTTATTATCAAATTGTAAGAGTTTTTTACATTATGTTGGATACCAGTCTCTTATCAGATGATCTACAAATATCTTCTCTAGTTCTGGAGATTGTCTTTCCCCCTTATTGAAAACATTTAGAGCACAAATATTTTAAATTTTGAAATAGTTCAATTCATCTATTTTTCCTTTTGTCCCCTGTGCTTTAGTGTCATATGTAAGAAATCATTGTCTAATCTAACGTCATTAATATTTACTTTTAGGTTTTCTTCTAAGAACTTTATATTTGAAACTCTTACAGTCAGGTCTCTAATCAATTTTGAGTTAATTTTTGTATGTGATGTAAGGAAGGGGTCCAAATTTGTTTTTATTTGCATGGATTCACTTGTCCCAGCATCACTTGTCCCATTTGTTATTACCTTGATTTTATTCACTTGTCCCAGCACCATTTGTTATTACCTTGATTTTATTCACTTGTCCCAGCATCATTTGTTATTACCTTGATACTCTCCTTGAAAATGAATTGATTACGAATGCAAGAGTCCATTTCTGGACCTCAGTTCTATTTTATTCATCTATTTGTCTGTTCTTTTTTTTTTATTAGATCATAATTGTGTACATTAATTCTATCATAGGATACAGTGTGGTGCTACCATATACAGTTTGGAAAACTCTCATCCAACTGGTTAGCATAGACATCATGTCTTTCTCATAATTGTGTTAAGACATTTATATTTGACCTTTAGACAAATTCACATGTACCCTAATAGGATAAATCATAGGTGTGATCCCCACAATATCATTCTCTTCACCCATCCTCCCCCCTCCCCTCCCCCCTCCCCTTTCCCCGTAGTCTTGCACTCCATTTGGATTATAGCTTTCCTATTTGTCTTTCTTAATGCACGTCTCGATTACCATGTCTGTGTGGTAAGTTTTTAAATTGAGAAGTATGAGTCTTCTGACTTTGTACATTTTCTTTTCAAAATTGTTTAAGCAATTCTGGATGCCTCACCTTTCCATATTAATTTTATGACCAGCTTGCCAATGTCTGCAAAAAAAAAAGCAAGCTGGGATTTTGATAGAGGTTGAGTTGAATTTGTAGATGAATTTGAGGAGTATTACCACCTTAACAGCACTAATCTTCTAATCTATGAACGTGGAATATCTTTCCATTTATTTTAGTCTTTATTTTTTTCAGCAGTGTTGTATAGTTTTCAGTGTATATGCTTGCACATCTTTTGTAAACTTATTATTTTATTCCTTTGGATGCCATTACAAATGTCATTTTTAAAATTTTAGTTTGGGATCATTCGTTGCTAATATGTAGAAAAACAATTGATTTTGTGTATCAATCTTATATCCTATAGCTTTTCTGAACTTGTTAGTTCTAATTGTTTTTAATGGATTCCTTGGGATTTTTTACTTGCAAGATCATGTCACTTGGGAATAGAAATAGTTTTTCTTTTTCTTTTACAATAAAGATATACTTTGTGTCTCTCTGTCATTGCTCAGTTGCCCCAATTAGAATCTCCCGTACGGTGTTCAGGAGAAGTGGTGAGAAAGGACTTCCTTGTCTTAGGAGAAAAATATAGTCTTTTACATTAAGTATGATGGGTCATTGCTATTTCTTCCTTGTTTTTAACTCTCTTTATAAGGCTTTTCTGAGAATAGTTCACATCATGTCAACATAATGCTGATCTGAAATGAAATCTCCATGATGTGATGACTATAGAACCGTATTGGGGAGAGGCAATGTGGTGAGGTCCAAAGGTTGACAGACTATGGGTCAGAACCCTGAGACAGTAATCATGGTCCTTTCTTCAGTAGCTGAGCCCCTTTCTTGGTCTCTTCTGCCTCAGCTGTCACATGGGGGGATTGGATTACACAGTTCTCACAGTCTGATTTTTTTTGCTAATGTTGGTGGCCAGCTCATCAATTTGGCTATTGGACTTGTCTCCTATTTGTTTTATATTAGTAATTTGGTTCTTCTTATTAATTTTCAAGGGGGTAAGTATAAGGGCTGTTATGACTGGTAAAATTTTAAGTAACATTAATGGAATCCTCAGTATATACAAGGCTGTACAGGTATTGTTTTATTTAAGTCTCAAAATCACTATGCTTTTCAAATCACAGATGAGAAGACTGAGGTTTAGAGAGAAGTAACTTGCTTAATCCTAGTCCGTGGCATAGCCGGAGTATAAAGCCAGGTGGTCTCACTTAAAATCTATGCTTTTAACTTCTTGCTCCTGTGTGTCTTCAAAAGGTCCTCAAACACTCCTAAAAAGTCATGTTTGTTCTCCTTCCCTAAACTACAGGCAAGAAGGACTGTGGTATTCATTGGAAAGATTGGTAAGAAACAAACTGGCTCCCCTATTTCAGTGGTTTTGTGTAAATTTCAGTGGGTGATGTTCCATTTCCACTGAGGACAACATTAGCTCAGTTTACAGCAAGAGGTTCAACAGACAGAAGAGAGCACTCGGGAATATAAACACAAACATATATTGTGTTTCCAAGGAAGAATATGGAGTCTGGAACTTTTAATAAAGGAAAAGACTGGATTTTTATTTTTTTCCTCCTGAATCAGTATCAATCCTTTTGGGAATAGTATGTCTTGGACAGAACTGGAGACTGGAGGATTTCATAAGTTTTCCTCCAGGGCAAGATTTATTGTTTGGTTATTTGTTTGTTGTTTTTTTGTTGTTTCTGTAGGTTGGTAAAGCTCTCAGTTGAGTACAGATGGCACCGCGCTAGAGAAGATGGGTGGAGGGCTGGCGTCTGCCTTTCATCCCTCAGACCTTTCCCTCAGCTTCCCTCTCTACTACTCCTACAAACTACTTCTCTTCTACTTCCCTCTCACGCCTCCTTTGCTTTCAGTAAACTTCATATTAGAGTGCAGTCAGAAAACAGCTCACGCTGTGTAGCTCAGTAGTGGGGAAATTAAGTAGCTAATTATAAAGATGTTAGAAGAAGGGGTGTCGAGGCAAACAGAGGACAGTGAGGCAGTGACACATTAGCACAGCAAGAAATGGGTGCCTCTCTTGGGACTAAGGGCACAGGAGGCGAGGGGCAGTCTTTCCAGGTTCCAGGAGCCAGGGTCACCCAGCAGGAGCTGGAACCCTGCAGGAGGAGTGGCCACTTCCAGAAATGCCATTTGAAGCAGATAGAAAGAGTACGGGGAGAAGTACCCTGAATCTCTTCCTCCTGTTGGCCGACTCAGACCAAAAGTCTGCTGGAGAGTTGGGAAATGTAGTTCCCAGGGCTCAGTACCCTGAAACAGAGAGCAGAGGAAAGGAATGGTGAGAGTTAACCTGAGTCTGTAAGTTAGTAACTTCAGAACCTACTAGCCATAGACCACTTGCAAGCTGGGTCCCCTTGGTTTGGAGACTTGAGAGGCTAGTGGGGGAGAATCGATATTGAAATTTGGCAAATAGCACAAGAATGCTCCCCACCATTCATAATGAATGAATTCAAGAATGATCAGTTGTTTAAAACACTTTTGAAATGTGAATCTTTCTAAATGAAGAACATAAATGTCTTAACACCATAACTAAGAAAATGACATGCAGGCTATGTTAACCAGTTTGACGAAGATATTTCAAATTGTATATAAAAATAGCACACTGTACCCCATGACACTATCAAGGTACACAGCTGTGATCTAATAAAACAAACAAACAAACAAAAAAAACCACTTCTGAACTATTGGGAGTATGTGAGTGAGAGGGTAGGTGAGAGAGTGTGTTTAGAGAGAGAGAGAGCACATGTGATGGTGTGGGTGGAGTGACACAGGTGAGATCAGATAAAGGAAGGCTTCACAGAGGAGGGAAAACATAATTTTGTGTTAAGATACAAGGAGCATGAGGCAACTAGGGTGGGAGGGTGATGACAAAAGTGGTTCTTAAAGGAGTCCTGTCTTGTAAAACATATTACTAAAAGGACTTTGAAACAAAATCCTATTTCACAGTCCCGGGAGTTTCCTTGCGGAGCTTGTCACCCACAGAATGATTTGGGCCCAGTGCTTGTGCCCTCCTGTGCTGCCCGCAGGGCCAGCTTTAATGAATGTTTTATGGCGAGCACCAAAGGGAGAAGGGAGCAGGAGGCTGGGGAGGTGGTGGATGGAGGGGTGTTAATTTACTGTTCAGTGCACCACCCTGGGGACAATTATTTCAAAAGAAAACTCATCTAAAGTTAAAGCACTGAAACATTTACGACAGATGCCTCTGGCAGGCGCAACAAACAAACATGTGGAATAAATTATGCATAATTGGACTGCAAAGACACCACCGAAGGGAGGCAGGGGGATTGTCTGAGCTGAGCGCAGGGAGAAGGGAGGCCCAGGAGGCAGGGGATGGAGGAGCCTGTCCCACCCTGGGCCGAGGTGGACATGGTCCAGGCTCCACACACGGCCTTGGGTGGGTGGTTTATCAGAGTCAAGTTCCCATGGACCCTCTTTTGGAGGCACTAAATGACTTAATTAACTATTCGAGGGTCAAAAACATAAAGTCCTCCTCCCAGACTCTTATAGATTAAGGAAGTTTTTTGTTGGCAAAGGGAGACATAGGGGGCACAGGAAAGGATTCCATTTGCCAAAGATTCTCGTTGTAAATGAGGAGCTGAGGTGAGACCTGTGCCTGGGTCTGTTTCTGCGCTGGTGCCTCAGGGCTCTCATCATCCTTATTATCTGTCAAGGCTCAGCACTGAATTGTTGGGGACGCTCTGGACCTCGGTTCCCTCCACACAGGAGAGAACTGAGTAAAACCTGGCAAGAAAGGGGCCTGGGGCACTCGGGACGAAGTCAGGCCCTAGGTTTGAGGACCATCAGACCATGGCTTGGTTCAGTTCTAAAACCCTGTGGTCCAGAAACATTTGTACCTGCTCTCCTGAATTATCCTGTTTATTAATAAGGACAATGAAACAGGTGACTGCATTTCAAGGGAAAGGTAGCTTCCTGGCTGAAACCTGTCTTACAAAGTGGAATTGTTACTGAAGGCTGCCCCTGACAATTATATGTTGTGGTCTTGTTTAATTTTTTTATTTTACTTTAATTTTGTATTCATTGTTCCCAGCTCTGGCTCCTCTCTCTCTCTCACTCTCTTTCTGTCATCTGTCATGGAGGGTGGCTTCCATTTCCCACCTCTTGGTCCTACACCCTCCCACACCCACCCCCTTGAGACTCCAGACAGAGAAATGGGTGAGCAAAGGAGCCAAGAAAGGAGGTAGGAGGGGAATTTGGGGGTGGGAGCACAGCAGCCAGTTCAGTTTGACTGTAGAGTGTGAAGGTCTGCTCAGGAGGAGTTAAAAGACTTACATTTAAAACTGGATTCTGCCTCCCCTTCCCTCCTTAGTTGGACCTAGCCACAAGTCTCCAGGTGGGTAAAAGGAAGCCTGGGGATACCATCTTGCCTGACAGCCTTGCTCTAAACTACCAAGGGGACAGCCTGCCGTCTCTGCTACAGTGACAGATAATGCTGTATGCAGGATGGGAGCAGTTCGATTCTGGGAAGGTGGTAGAGGGATTTAGTTTGGAAAAGGCTGCAGGTGATTGGACTGACTACCATCTCCTAAGAATTGCTATTGTAGGAAAGAAGAAAGGAAGGTTCTTTTTTTTATTTCATTTTTTAAAATTTCTTATAGCATAACTGTGTACATTAATGCAATCATGGGGTACAGTGTGCTGTTTTCATTTCTTTTTTTTATTTCTTATAGCATAACTATGTACATTAATGCACTTGTGGGGTACAGTGTGCTGTTTTCACATACATTTTGAAATACTCTCATCAAACTGGTGAACATAACCTTCATGTCATTCTCTTAGTCATTAAGTTAAGACATTCATATTCTGTTTTTAGAAAGATTCACCTGTACCCTTGTAAGATAAACCATATAGGTGACCCCACCAATCACCCTCCCTCTCTCCATCTACCCCCCTCGCCTTCCCTCTCCCACCCCCTTCCCATATTCTAAGGCTATAATTAGGTTATGACATTCCTATAAAAGCTCTGAATTAGTTTCAAAATAGGGCCGTGTACATTGGATACTTTTTCTTCCATTCTTGAGATACTTTACTGAGAAGAACATTTTCTAATTCCATCCATATAAACATGAAGGAGGTAAAGTCTCCATCTTTCTTTAGGGTTGCATAGTATTCCATGGTGTACATATACCACAGTTTATTGATCCATTTGTGGGTCAATGGGCATTTAGGGTTCTTCCATGACCTAGCAATTATGAATTGGGCTGCAATAAACATTCTGATACAAATATCTTTGTTGTAATTCGATTTTTGGTCTTCTGGATATATACCTAATAAAGGAATTGCAGGATCAAATGGCAGGTCTATTTTTAGTTCTCTCAGTGTTCTCCAGATGTCTTTCCAAAAGGAACGAATTAATTTGCATTCCCACCAGCAGTGTAGAAGTGTTCCCTTTTCTCCACATCCACGCCAACATCTCTGGTTTTGGGATTTTGTGATATGGGCTACTCTTACTGGGGTTAGGTGGTACCTCAAAGTAGTGTTGATTTGCATTTCTCTGATGATTAAGGATGGAGAGCATTTTTTCATATGTCTGTAGGCCGTGCGCCTATCTTCTTTAGAGAAATTTCTATTTAAGTCCCTTGCCCACCCTGAGATGGGATTGCTTGTTTTTTTCTTGCTAATACGTTTAAGTTCTCTGCGGATTCTGGTTATTAAACCTTTGTTGGAGACATAACCAGCAAATATCTTCTCCCATTCTGAGGGCTGTCTACCCGCTTCATTTACTGTGTTCTTGGCTGTGCAGAAACTTTTTAGTTTGATCAGGTCCCAAAGTATATTTTTGACATTGCTTCATTTGCCCGAGGGGTCCTCCTCATAAAGTTTTCGCCCATACCAATTTCTTCAAGTGTTTTCCCTACGCTTTCTTCTAGTATTTTCATAGTTTCATGTCTTAAGTTTAAATCTTTAATCCAGTTAGAGTCTATCTTAGTTAACAGTGAAAGGTGTGGGTCTAGTTTCAGTCTTCTACAGAAAGGAAAGTTCTTGAAAACAAACATCAACAAAAGGAATTTCAGTAAGTGGGAAAGAAGCACTTACCCATCATGTCCCTACAGTGTCCCAGCTGGCTATTTCTCTAAACAAGACCCTTTCTTAGTGTTTGGGACTGACCCTTTCTGAACAGAAGTTAGGGCTCTTCTATACGGGAAAATTTTTGGGTGTGGGTGCATTCAGATTGTTTTTTGTTTGTTTGTTTGTTTATAATTCCATAAATTACACATGAAAACATTCTCCTGCAGAACAATTCTGACAATTGAGATGAAGTTTAAGTCTCCCTAGCTCTCATCTACTCCCAGAGTTATTTGTCTCCTTAGACATGGCCACTTTGGTTTATATCCTTGCAGACCTCGTTTCTTAGGGAAGTCCAGTAATACCTGCCATCAGCCAGAGACCACCCGATGTCACCTCAGCAGCGCTGCCTAATTTTCAGTGTCTTCCTATCTTAGCAAAGCTGAGTTTCCAGTGAAATCACTGTGAAACCAGAAGCACGAGTGGGATGTGCAACCTGGTGCCAAGCTTAGAGAACTGGGCGAGGTTGGAGTGTCCAATGGGAGCACACATCCTGTTTGTAATGAGGGTTAAGCATGGAATAAATTACTGTTTATCTCACCATATGTGTTTTTTTCCCTAATGGATATTAATTTGGTTGGGAAGAAGGACTTACTATTTAGACTGTTAAGACTTACTAAGGTGTTTCTTTTAGCCCAGGAATGCTACAAAAAATGCGCCAAGACGTTAAGGGTACTGTGAACCAACAGAGTTTGAGAACAGTTATATAAAGAACTTCCTGTGTTCTACGGAGATTTAAGAGTAAAACAGGCAGCCAAGAGCAGAAAGCTGAAAAAGATAGTGAGTTTCAAAGTTTGGGGGATTGACTTGTGGCTAACTGTGGACTAAGAAAGCGCAGGTGGGCTGCGAAGGCTCCTTCCACACTTGCTCTTTGGGCCTCCCACTGACTTCTCTCTTGGGCCTTAGAGTTCATCTGCCCTGGTATAAATTGAGATGTATTCTCTCTCTCTTCTCACCTCTCCCTCTCGCTAAAAGGTATACGTGGCAACACTCAGAGATGAGAATGGAGTGGAGATGTTCAGGCCAGGTTTATTGAAAGGGGAAGGTGACCTACCTGGATAGTACAAAAGTGGCATCTGTGCTTAGGGACAATTAGAGACCTCTCTTATATGGGGCCATAGGGTATGGGCAAATTCCACAGCTTGCCTGGAAGGCTTTGGTGAGTTGGGTCCTTTGGTACAAACTTTGGGTGTAGGGCTAATTAGGTCCTTAGTCTCCTTTGTTTTAGGAAGAGAGGGAGGGTTCATGTAGGGCTGTGTTAGGCCCCCCAGCTCTCTCTCATTGCCGTCTCTCTGCATGTGTGTGCATAGTGTGTGTGAGTGAGAGACATCCCCTTAAATCCTTGGGATTTAAAAGTAAACTCTGCCACTCCTAATCCAGAGGACGTTGCTTTACTTAGAATCTCCAGGGTGGTTTGGACTCTGTGGAAAAGCGTGCCAGAGAAGCATAGAATGTGTCCATAAACATGTTCCTGCACGGAGCATATGAATTATTCACCGAAGAACAGACTCCTCGGGTGGCCCAGGCCGTCAGACGCCGGACTCTGGCCCTCTTCAACTGACAGCCTATTCTCAGCATCAGGAGTTCTGGCTAAAATAAGACCTTCTCCTCTGCACACTGTATACATTTCTACTGCCCTGGGGCTAAATTAAGAAGTTACAAATAAGGAGAACCCCGAGGCCTGGGTTATGGAAGCAGAGCTTAGGGAGAAGGGAAGCCTGTGAAATGAGAACACAGCAGGGGAGGAGTGGCAGCAGACCCAGCCTCGGCGCAGAGGCTGGGCACCTTCAGGATGGTGTTTCAGACCAGACCCTCGTGGCTTCTTGGAGAGCACAAGGCCCAAATATGTGCAATGATTGGGAATGCTGGAACAGCACAGTTGCTAGGGGCCGGCGCATACCACTGGAGTGTGTGATGTTAGCCACTATTGACTTGCAGTTTGGACTTTTCTTTTTTAGGTTTAAATGATTTTTCCATATATGGTCAGAAGCATGTAAATTAAATTTGTCTTTTGCTGTTTGGGCCAAGGTCGTTATTTCCCTTTTCTAGAATTCACTGGAAGCACATACATGCCCTTCAGGTTCCCTTGATCTTTCTTCCAGAAACCCAAAAGTGCTGGCTTAAAAAAATTCCTCTGAGGTCAAAGGGTGCTTGGGCTCTCTGATTCTTTTGACATGATGGTCAAAAGAAGCTTTCAAGGAAAACTGATGGGATTGCCCTTCTGTGGGTAGGGCCTCAAGACCAGGCCCTTCTGAAAATCACTGCCCAAGCGGGAGGCTGCAGAAACCTCCCTTGCTGTCCACCACTGCGTCCTGCTCAGCCACGTGCTAGCTGGCCAGAAGGGGCTTACTGCCCAAAGGAACTGCAGTCATCTACTGAGGGGACCCTGGATTCTTTCCAAGGAGTCAATTAACTTTGATAAAGAACTAGCAAGAAGAGAAAAGGGGTCCTTACGTGAGTTTAGATTCTCCGAGGTGCAGATCCTGAGCCAGTGATTCTAGTGGAAAAGTTTCGGGGAGGTGGAAACCCCGGCAGTGGAGTGAGGTAGTGAGAGAGAGAGAGACGGGAAGGCAACCCACAAAGGGTGGCTTGGCAGTGTGGTTGCTACCGGCAACAACTGGTGCTTAGTTCTGCTGGGAAATTCTGGGAGCTGATATAGAACATACATGTTAGAGTTTTATTGCCTCAGGGGCATGTCTTTTCATCTGTTTCTGCTGTAAAACAAAATACCTTAGACTGGGTGTTTTCTGAACAACAGAAATCTATTTCTCACAGTTTTGGAGGCCAGGAAGTCTGATTGCAAGGCATCAACAGAATCGGCAAAGCCTCCCTTCTGCTTCCTGATGGCACCTGTGGCGGCAGCCTCACACAGTGGAGGGCAGAGGGGCAAGGGGCACTAGAGTGCCCCCTTCGATCTCTTCGATCTGAGCACTGATGTGGTAATGAGGACTCCAAAGACTCTGTCTCTTAATATCACCATCTTGGGGTTTCAGCTCCAGCACATGGATTTTGGAGGGACACATGCATTCACAGAATACAGTGAGTGGGCTGGTACATGAGTCACTGTTGAGGGCAGCTCCCTGTGTGTGTCTGGATTCTCCTGCACTTGAGCAGGCGCACAGACAGAGAAGGCTCAGGACACCAATAAAAGCTTTCAGGCAAAGAAGTGAAGATGCTGAAAGATCTTTAGATGCTCTAAATTATAATGGTGGGGCTTGAGAGGATCTGGGGCAGACGCTGATGCTGTCAGGTTCTCCTAAGTCCTAAGGTGCATGAGTCAAGGTCTAGTCAGAAAACCAAAAATACCAGAGGTCGGTAGAGGGAGTTTCATACAGGGAGCTAGCTAGGTAAGTGTCAAGCTAAACAAGGACGGTAACCACTCAGAGACAGCATCAGCAGGAAGCTGGGGAGGCAAAGTAGGAGGCAGCCGCAGTGGGGAATGGAACCAGGCCGGGAATTGCATGGTGGCAGTGGGGACCATCAAGGGAAAGGGGGACCATCAGGGAAAGGACAGTCCAGCAGGCAACATGGCTCTGGAGGAGTGGCCATCACTGCATTAAGCAGAGAGATACTCTGGATTCTCCTTTGCGTCTACCTGCCCTTGCACCAGCACCTCCCATTGGCTGAATCTAGCCAGAAGCCTGGAGGCCAGGCTGTCCCGGAAACACGTTGTCAGAGATCGCTCCCCCTATGTTATGCATTAGAAGAAGAAATAAGTTTCCAGAGCAGACAGGAGTGGTGACTGGCACTTGTCGTAATCCTTTCCCTGCTGTGAATGTGTGCTCTCCACCTCCAGCTCCCTTGTTCTTTCTGCTACGTGACTGTATTGGCTTTGTTGTCTACATCAGAGACTTCTGGAATTTCCATGCACTTTGGGTGGGCTACACTGAGGGAGGGGATGGATGATGGACGGGGGGACATACTCTGCCCCTCGTTCACCCTTGTTCTGAAGCATCCGAGGAAAAGTGCCTGGGCCTTGCATCCTTCTGTTCAACAGCTTGCCCTGACTGTGCCGGGCCTTAGAGGAAGCACCACATCTTAAATTTGCCTATTTCCCCCAGTTTAGCCTTGCCAAAATCTGATGTTTCTGCTCTGTTTCAGTGAGGTCCAGGTCTTTAAATTTTAAAAACATGTTTCAGAACCTGGAGCGTGTTTGTGTTATCTCACTCTCTGTCTCTCAAGTAAATGCCATTTAGACATGTTGACATTTTATTTATTCCATAAACCCACCTGCCAGGATGATAAGAAATAGCGATCTGAATCTATGCCAGCCTCCGCCCCCCACCCTGGACTTTCCATGCATTCAGTGGTTTCCTCATTTATTCTTCCGGCCTTTGGGAAGCAGTAGGTCCGTGAGATCGTCATGACGAATTGTGTACAAAATCTAGAGGAAAGCTGATGTTACTCAACAGTTCCCTGAGTTACTTCTTTAAAGTGGGGTCCATTTAGTATGTGACTTAATCTACAACATTCCCAAGAACACATGATCCTTATTTTCATTTTGTTTTTAAACACCCAAGGTCAGATCAATGGACTTACTTGATATAAGGCTACTGCTTGCCATGAGAATAATGTACCATTGCTCTAATCAGGACAGATCTGGAGTTCAGGGTGAAATGCATGCTGAAAGTGGGGTTCAGTGGCAGTGCTCACTCTAGAGACAAGAGGAAGTAGATCCCTTCACGGGAGAGATAAGCAGAGGATGGCAACTTACTTACATGTCTTATATAGTCTTCCAAGTTTGGGGGACTGGGGCAGGGGTACTGGGTGACACAGGGAGGGAGGCTGTCTGTGATTTAGCTGTGCGTTTGCGTCTATAGTCTCTAAATCAAACCTCTTTGAAAGCAGATAACCAAAACCAGCTCCCTTGGGGCTTCCTTACTGCTATCACCTTGGCCTTCAGCTAAATGGTTAGAAGGGAGCCTCTCAAAGGCAATTCCATATCTACTGGGTGAATTTGGGCATTCCATTTCCCCTGACAAATGGGCACTGGCTTGTCCTCCAGCTAGTAGAAGATAGGGGAAGGGAAACCAGTATCTGAGGCCTCCATCCCTGCCCACGGTGTCTGCACGATTCCCACACATTCCTCACGCCCGCTGTTTTCCTCTGTCGGAAGCTGGCCACGGCACAGCCTGAGCCGAGTCTTGGCCTTTGCAAAGGGGCAGTGTGACTCACCAGTCGTTTTTCATCGACCCATTGTCCAAAGTTAATTCCTCATCTGGGGAGCTGGTACTGCTGCTTTTCTTAAAAAGTACTTCTCATGCTTTCCTGGCATTCTGATGCCACATCCACGGTTTTCTGTATCATTTCATTTATGCTTGGTCTGAGGCTGGTGGGTCCATATTTCCCTGGCACCTTTGGTCCATTATGTGACTATGGAGGGAGATAAACATAGGCTTAGATGAGTTACTACCCACAGGCCAGGTGATTCTGCCCTGCAGTGGCCGGCATTTGTCCACCTCTGGGCCTGCTGGACCCAGCCTCTTAATTCCCTAGCAAGGCCAGATGTGGTAGTGTTCAGTTGCCTGTAGACATTTGACATCCAATTCATTTTTATTATAATGGTGCTTGGTCTACCAGCCAACTTACATAAATTTTATCCCAAATTTGGGCATCTGTATTGAGTTTAGAGAATTTGTGGCAGGAAATTTGCCCTGGAAATGTACTCAGCTGAATATTTGCACTCCTTAGCATGGAATGATTCCCATCCAAGAATCTCAGCGAGCTTGTCTATAAACATGAATGAATTAAGCCTCCCAACACCACTGTGTGCTCTTTGCCAGCTGGATTATTTTAAGGGAAGTGACCAGCCCAGAGGCCTGTAGTGAGTCATGAAAGAGCGTGCTCACAACCAGATTGTTTGGGCTGCAGGATGGATGGAGCCAGGGGCCACTCCAGCTCTTTCCACCTCCAGTGCTTGAGTATTAGGATGAAGGTCAACGATTAGCACAAAACTCTGGGAATCTGGCCACCTTCTGGCTCAGCACAGCTTCCTTTACTGTGTCCATCACCAGCCCCCTAAAACCATGGCTTAGTCAAACTTGATAACTTTTACTTCTTTACAGTATAAAATCAATTATGTTTTAAGTGTAGAAAACCTAAAAAGGGAAGTATAGAGAAGAAAAGTAAATTATACCTATTTCATTACCTAGAAAAGCCATTGTAAGCCCCTTTTTAATGTACATTGTTACATTGTTGAAAACATCATATTATATGCTTAATTTCACATTTTGATTTTTTTTCCTCTGGGTTTTGGAACATAAGTTCACAGTCTTCTTAAATACCATTTATGAACATTATTTCAATAATTGCTTAATATTTTATTATATGGATATATTATAATTTTCTTAATCCTTGCTCTATAGTTGAATATGTGATGGACACCCTTGGTTTATAATTTTTTCCTAAATTTTAAGCTGTTTTAGGAGGGTTATATCAGGATAGGTTATGGAAAGCTCAAGATCTTTATTCAGTTACTGGGTTCCCCATTGCATATGCTCTTGTGCCCAGTGAAGGAACTACATAGGTATGATCCTTGACACTGAACGGGTATGCAGAGACAACTTACATGTAATTGTCTCTCTGCCACTGCTCACCCATTCACTGTGAGTGAGAATGGGTCAGGTCACATTCATATCTTGGAGCTCTCCCAATGATGGGTGCCCTGCCTGGAGGGCAGGAGGCTTTTGGTCTTCTTACATGCTTCATGGGGAGATATATGTTTTGGAGACAAGATGGGTCATTGTCTTAGGTGTTGCAGTCCAGTTCTGGCCAGGGAGCCATTTATCTCATCCTGGGAATCGTTGGGTCACTTATATCAAATCCTGGAACTGCTCACATCTTCCGACCCCATCGCTAATGTGGAAATATAATTGTAGGACAACGGATAGATCATGAGTTCTCCAATGAAGGCATGTCATCAGTTGAACTAAGGCCAGGTTTTGGTAGGGGAATCAGTGGGACAAATCGTGAGCTATAGTTTTAGCTCCAAGAGGAAATGTGTCCTGCTTAGTAAATGCTCAATCAAAAAAGTATGAAGCTCCCTTTGATAACTTCTGGAAACAATTTAGAGGGCAAGTAGGGTCAGTCTGACTTCTGAGAAAGGAAAGTTTTTCTTGTTGTTCAGATGCCTATTTTTTTTCAGCTTCACAACACGTACACACAAATGGTGTTGACCTATGGAAAATATTATTAATCCACAGAAGAACACTTGATAAATACTTTCATATGATGTTTTTTAGTACCATTTTTTATTTGATGGTGAACTTGCCGTAGATAGTCACACCCTTTATGGAACGAAGTAAGGGGAATCCTCAAAGAACTAAAAGTAGGTATGCCTTTTGATCCTGTAATCCCATTACTAGGTATTTACCCAATAGAAAAAACATCATTTTACTGTAAGGACATACACACTTGAGTGTTTATAGCAGCCCAACTTCTAATTGCAGAGAGGTGGAAATAACCCAAGTGCCCTTTGACACATGAATGGATTCCTAAACGGTGGTATATATATACCATGGAATACTACTCAGCCATAAAGAAACATGGAGATTTTGTATCTTTTGTTATAGCTTGAATAGATTTGGAGAACACTCTCCTGAGTAAAATATCATAAGCGTGGAAAGACAGGCCTAACATGTACTCCATACTAATTTGAAACTGGTGCATTAACAACAGTGTGCTCACATGAGAGAAAAACTCAGTTCAATCCAAGAGGAGGCGAGGAGGGGGTCTGCAGTTTCCTTCCCAGAGAAACAATGTGTGGGTATATGGCACACTTCTTGTGTGAGGGACATAGCTACAATTTAGACTTTGCCTTACAAATACAAGCAATGTGGCCTAATTGTATGTACCCTTACATTAATCAGGAATAAAGAGACCAATTCTTGATACTTTTCAGCCTTTATCCTGTAAATGGAGTGTTCCAGGCTATTTCTAGCATTCCAGAAGCCAAAGATGACAGTGGTGTCAAGCCTGTCACTTCTGAAGCTTGGCTGGTGTTCATTGGGGTTGGTGTATGTCTGCCATGGTCTTAACTCTAGCCAGAGGTGCTGGAACCAGGGGCTTCCCTGACTTCTCTCTCCTGGCTTAATCCACATAGGATGATAGAAAGGGGAGTGAGGGTTTATGTGAGGTTCCTTTTGACCTTCCTTTTGACTCAGAGACTTGGACATGTTAAGCAGAGATTGGGGACTTGTGTGAATCTGGCTAAAATGATTCTGTGTCCTTCGAGCCTTTGCCAAGCAAAGGCCAAACAAAAGTCAACTCTGGGGTGATCTGGTGGAATTGCAGATAATCTACTTGTGGGAAACTAAAATGAATGGACCAGAACTTTAAATAACTGGCAGCATTAGGAGAATATAGGCAAGCCCAAGAGAAGTAGGGAAGTTACTCAGAGTCACAGGCTCTGGGCCAGACCCTGATATTGGATTTTGTTTCTTCCAGTTTTAACATCTCTTTCTGTCTCCTTTCTCTGGCAGGACAAGGGGAGCTGGCAGATAGAGGGAGGGTCTGAGGTGGGTCATCAAGAAAATGAGATTAGTGTCTTTGAGCCAGCGGAGCCTCGAGGGGAAGGGTGGAGGTAGGAACGCCTTTTTCCTTCAGACTTTCGGAGGTTATTATCCTGGATGGTGGATGGTGGAAGAAGAATTGAAGATTCAGTCTGAGTTCCCTTGTCTTGGATGGAGCAGAGGAGTTTGGCAACTTGAAATCTGGAAGGTGGTTGGGCTACCATCTGAGTCATGCCATGGGGGACTTGGTAACAACAGTTCCACGAACAAGCTAGGAGAGCTCTGTTCCCTGGAGCCCACCATGTGTCATCTTCCAACTTTCTTCCAGGGAGGCCCATAAACTTTCCCCCTTCACACTGACCCCTCTTGGCTATTTAAATCATATGTTGCCACAATGCTGATAATAATGTTGGCACACAAGGTAGAAGGAATTTAGGGTTCCTCTTAGTGACTCGCCAAAGTTTCCCTAAACAGGAACCATCACTTAACCTTCTGCATTCTGGAGGAAAATGTGTAAAGTGCTGAGATCAGAGTGACCTTAAAACACTAAAGTTTATCTATATCTATATGCTTGAGTGGAAAAATATATATATATATTTACTATATATATAGTAAATTGAGAAGAAATGCTTGTGCTTCACTCTTGTTAAATGGCACCACTTTTGGAAGACCCAGTTGTCTAAGCCAGAAGCTTTGGATCCAACCCGAATTGCTCCCTTGCTATCACTGGCCACACATGGTGAGCCCCGTGCATGTCTGTCTGGGCCTATCTCCGCTTATTGCCACTGGTTAATTGCCCTTTCCTCCTCCTCCTTCCCTGATTGCTTAGATGACTTTAGTGACCCCCTTCTGGTCTCTCTGCCTCTGTCAGGCTCCTTCCAACCCATTCTCCACGCTGTGCCAGAAGGCTCCATCCAGAATGCAGACCTGATTGTGGCATTCCCTTGCTTAAAATCCTCTAATGCTCTCCAAGGTTTGGGGGATGATGTTCAGATTTCTTGGCTGTATCCCCAGGGCCGAATACGACCCACCCATCTTTCCAGCTTCCCTTCCCATCGCTGGCATGGGCCCCTTCAGCCAGACATTTCCAAACTCCTTGCAGGATTCTGAGCATTTCTTGCCGTGTCAGGCCTCAGCGTCTTTGTACATGCAAGTCTGTTTGCTTCAGTGTATTTTCCTCCTCTCTATCCAGCATAGTCCTTCTTGTACTAGACAACTCGGGGCTAATGTTATCTCTTCTGGGAGGCCCTATCTTACTCTCCAGGCTGACTTAGCTGTTGGCTCTTATAGTCATTCCCAGGGCTACAGCCATGAATTAGCATGAACTAGGGGGCTTAGAACAACAGACATCTAGCAGTTCTGGTGACCAGAAGTTTAAAATCAAGGTGTATGTGACCTCTGAAAGTTGAGGAGAGGATCTGTCCTTGCTTCTTTCAGCTTCTGGAGGCTCCAGGCTTTCCTTAGCTGTGACAGCAAAACTCCAAGTCCTTCCTCAGTGTTCACGCAGCCTTCTCCCCGTGCCTGTCTCTGCTCCTTTTTGTCTCCTTTAAGGATACAGAACATTAGATTTAGGGCCTACCCTAGGTCTGTGATGTCCTCATTTCAAGATCTTTAACTTAGTTATATTTGCAAAGGCCCTTTTTTCCCAAATAAGGTCACATTCACAGCTTCCAGGATTAATACTTGGACATACCATTTTGGGGGTCATAATTCAACTCACTGTAGCTCTGTGGCAACATGTATATTCCTTTTAGGAAGACATTTTCTACAAATGTCTTAAAGCATCTGTAATCCTATCTTTCCCTCAAGAAGAAATCTCTTTAAGGGTTTCTGTCTGACTTTGCATCCTTGGCTTTTACTTACAGGGCCTAAAAGCATCTCAGAATGACATTTTCACTGAATGTAGGAAATAACACCCCCAGGGCTGTTAGTAGGTCCTTATCCTTAGCTTGGCCTGACACAGGCATGCTTGGAATCAGGCTTCAGATGCCAGAGCCTCTATCAAGCCTGTTCTGTCAAGGAACCTGCTTCTGCAGTTTTGTTTGGCTGAAAAGTACATTTTTAGGCTAATTAATTTGAAGGCATAGCCATAAGAAGGCCTTAGAATACTACTAATCTTAGAAAGGAGCCCAAACTAGTTAATCTACATTCTAGCGTGTGCTGTCTAATACATGGTGATGATGTGCACATTGTTCTGAAGTTCCCGAATGGCTGAGAGGGAGCAGTTTAACATTTTTGAGCACGCGCAGGTGTTGCCAGATTCCCCATATTTCCAGTGAGAGCTTGGTTTTCAAAGGAGGAAAGAGGTCTCAGGGAATTGGTCAGTAAATTAAAGTTCCTTCCATTTATGAGACCGGCAACTTTTATTCTCTGGGCCTCAGTTTATTTATTTATTTTTTTCTCTTTAAACAGAATTGATAAGAAGAACATGACTCCTGATTTCTTGACTTTCTCTACTTGCTTATGGTTGGCATTTGCCCTGGGAGGCCAAATTCCCATGTACTAGTCGGTCTCCAAATGATTAATGTGGCCCTACTGTGTGCTCTGTGCTTATTCATAGGCTTGGATAAGCAAAGCCATCCTTTGAAGAGCTCATGGTAATTTGGGACATCGACCTTACATGGATCAGAGGTGTTTTGATTTTTGGTTATAGGTAGGGTGACCAGACGTCCGATTTTGGCGGGACAGACCCGCTTTTCAACAATTTGTCCCGCGTCCCGCAGCATTTTAAAAAAGTCCCGATTTTGGAAAGAATGCACCAACGGACTGGAGAACAAGAAGGGAATATATGGTTTTCGGCCCCCATATGGCGATTTTGCCAGAATATGAGTTTTATATTATTTTTGTTAATTTTATAATGTTAAACTGTAATAAATAATTGCTGAGAAGTGATTATCGAGAACTGCTTATCAAAGTTTGCATTGTTCTCAGGCCCTGCCTGCCCGATCCCCTGCCCTGCTCCCCCCCCCCCCCCCCCCCCCCCCCCCCCCCCCCCCCCCCCGGCTCTGCCCCCGCTCTGCCCCCCAGCCATATTGTCCTGCCTTACAGATGTTAAAATCTGGTCACTCTAGTTATAGGAGGTGAGTGTGAAAAGAATTTGGCAAGAGGGTTTCAGCTCCTGTTCAAACTCTGCTTCTTTTCCGTCCTCATCCCAACCTGCACTAACGAGCTGATTTACGTAAAACAACCTATAAAATCAAACTGAGTTTTGGGAAAGATGTGAGGGGAGTGCTAGCTAATTCTTAATGCTGGGCAAACTATTTAGAAAAGGTTTGTGTTCTTGGTCATCTCTGCCCTTGCCACGGGCAGAACATCTTCCTCTTTGGAGAGTGATGCAGCGGTGCTGTCTCTAATTGCTCTTGCAACAGCCGTGTCCTGTCCCCTCTTTCCATGGCAGCCACCTGTTACCAGTTGGCCCAGTCTTCTGGAAGCAAGGTCTCTATCTGCTTGGGCTTTCTTGAGGTCTTCCTATTAGCAGAGAAACCCTGTGATCACACTAATCTCACCCTCAACTCCCTGTCCCTTCTCAGCACCTTTCTTCACTCGCCAGACTCCTGACCCTTATTTCTCCTTCCTATTGAATCCTCAACCCCAGTTCCTTAGATCAGCTCACTCAACACCAGGCTGTTCAAGGACCTGTTCTCTCGCTCCATGCTCACTCTCATCACGTAACTTTTCTATTTCCCATCCCTGTCTTGGATCCCTGCACACTCAACCTACCCTCACCCCTTTCCTTATGCAGTTTCTTCCATGGCCCAAGATGCTCTGACCTTACAGAACAGCTGGGCTAGTACATGAGTCCTGGCCACAGCTGAAGGCTCTCTCACCCCTCCACTGAGGTGTGGGCATCCCTGGGGTGTCTCACCGTTAGCTTGCATGGCTAGTGAGGAGAGGGTACAGGAGGGATGCTGGTGCACTCACTGCTTTTTCCTGGAAGTGCTGCTTGCAGAAAATATAAGCAGATTCTCAGAGGCCCAGCCAGATTGTGAATATATGCAGAGCCATGTATGCTGAGTTAAAAGCTGGAGCCAGCCTAGTGGGAAAGGATGCCAAGGGGGAGCTTTGTGCCCCCTCGGGGCTCACCTGGAAAGCCTCTGCTTGGTGGCCAAACACTGGGTTAATTAGAAGCTGAGTCCGGCCTCCTATCTGATCCCCTTCTGGCTGTAGTGGTGAGGGGGGTCTAAGTACTTGGAAGGAGTTGGAGTTAGAGAAGAATATACTGAAGAGAAGAACACTGAAGGGGAAGGGGCATCCTTCTTTTTCTCAAAGGCATGATTCAGAAATAACACCTCTCGTGGAAAGGGAGGCTGGGGAGTAGAGTTGTTATTCTGGACAGCTGTGGACCCTGCTAAAACCAGGGGTTCAAACAACATGAGAGGAAAACAGATGTTGGGTTGCAATGAGCAAGCTTTGTGGGGTAATCCATCTAGGTGATTTAGTTGATCATGTACTAAGTACAGCACCTAAGTGGAAGCTTTCAGAAAAGTGGAGCTAAAGGGGAATTGCAAATGCTCCCAAGTGATGTTTTATTGAACAATATATTTAATAAGCATTTATTGAGCACCTGCTGTGTGCCCCACACTATGCTAGGTGGTGTGGGTACAAAAGTGAATGACAGACTTGTTCTCTGCCCTCATGCGTTTTAGTCTACCGGAAAGACTGGTGGAAAAAAGGATGTAATTATGTATATCATAATTTTGTTTATTGACACCAGTGATGTGGGACTATGTGACAGGAGAAACCAGCCTAAAGAGTTGAGGAAGGCTTTGCTGCTGAACTCATATTTAACTAAGACACAGGCAGGATAGAAGTTGGCCAGGCACAGAGAGCAAAAGGAAGAAGCACTTTTAATCTTTACCACGTGGGCCTTGTAAGTCAGGTCCCTTTATTATCCCCATCTTGAAAATAAGGAAACTGATTAAATATCATCTTGAAGGCCACAGGGTGTTAGGTGTTGTGCCTGACCTGGCAAGGGCAGCCTGACCCTGGGGCATATTCTCTGAGCCACTCTGCTGTGTCACTCTGAGCAGGGAGTGCATTCAGCAGGTGAGGAGGTGAGAGAATGCTTCCACAATGGACTGCAGAGTGGGGAAAGCTCCCCCGATGAGGCTGAAGGTCAAGGAGGAGCTAGGTCATGCAGAGCTTTATAGGTCTGGCTAAGAATTTGACCTTTTTTCTTAAAACTAATGGAAAGTTACCAAAGGATTTTCAAAATGGGTCATTACATGATCAGATTTGCATTTTAAAATGCACTGTGGAAAGTGTTGGGAGATGGAACAACATGTTTAGAGGCATCAGTGGCGAGTCCTTCAACAGCTGACAGGATCTTTGAGGACAAGGAAGTTGCAGTAGATATGGCTCAAGGTACTTAGGAGATAGCTCATCGAGTTTGGTTAAGAGCAGGGAAAGGAACCCTTGCAGATGTCTAGTTTGAATAGCTGGTAGGTAGTGACTTTACTTACTAAGATGGGGAGGAATGAGGCCAGGCACTGTAGCTCCTGTCTGTAATCCTGGAAGGCCAAGGTGGGAGGATCCCTTGAGCTTAGGAGTTCAAGATCAGCCCAAGCAAGAACGTAACCTCAAATCTAAAAATAGAAAAATTAGCTGGGTGTGGTGGCGCACACCTGTAGTCCAAGCTGCACTGGAGGCTGAGGCAGGAGGATCACTTGAGCCCAGGAGTTTGAAGTTGCTGTGAACTAGGCTGAGGCCACAGCATTCAAGCCTGGGCAACAGAGTGAGACTCTGTCTCAATAACAACAACAAAAAAAGAAGGGGAAGAATGGAAAAGAAGCTGCTTATGGGAAAGAGCATGGATTCCATTTTGGAAGTGTTGAATTGAGGTGTTTTAAAAATATCCACATGGAGAAATCATTCAGGCAGCTGGGTCCAGAGCTCTGAAGAGAAGACTGGGCCAGAGATATAAATTTGGCATTCAGAAAATATTGAAAGCATGAGAGTGGACAAAATTGGGATATCTTGTCTGTCAACAAATATTGTTTAGAATATATAATTTACAGTAAAGTGAACACAAGAGAGTTTACTAGCATCAAATAGAGTGGTGTAAATTCCACATATGCCATCTGTTCAGAGGGAGGAGAGACCAGGGAAATGCTGGGAAGGCTGGAAGTGTTGGAAACGGTTCAAAGATAAGCCCTGAAGATACGTGGAATTTGGATAATTGAACTGATATTCTAGAAAGTTGTTTCTTCTGGGGGGGAAAAAGCCAGGAACACATTACATCTGGAGAGGGCTTGCTTCTGGCACTTTCTAAAGGGATCATCTTAATGCCTCTGAACTTCTCACGTCTACACGGGGTGCAGTGGGTGCCCAGTCTACTTAACTCACACAATGTTAGTAAGTGCAAAGAACAAACAAGATATTGACCTAAATGAATTTTGTAAATTGTAAAGCTGTGCGAATCAGAAATATTTAAATATTGTTAAATAAAATTTAAGATCCAGAGTAGGTAAGTTGTTTTCCCAGAGTTGCCTGGGTGGTAGGTAGAGAACCTGGGAGGACACTGATCTTATAACTTTTGGTAAGAAGTGTGAGCACAGTTGTGAATTGATAGCTCCACGTCTTTGGACAAGTTAGAATACTAAAGCTCCCTGACTTTCCTCACACTGGCAGATATATTTCCTCACATAACTTAGGAGATAATACCATTAACTCAAATATCAAATACATCTCAGATGTTTCCTATGGAACAATGAGGTGGTGTTCTAGACCATAGGATTTAAGCTTGAGCAAAGCAAAGTGCCCGTTCTCCAGTGGTTGGAGAACAAAGATAGGTATCAAGAAATAAATAGCTATTGTATCAGAGGGTGTTCTGAAGAAAGATGACACAGAGTAAGAAATAAGGCAGGGAAATAGGGAAAGCACTATTTTTATAGTGTGGACAGGGAGGCTCTCTCTAACAAGGTTATGTTTGAGAAAGCAAACAGTATGGATATCTGGGGAAAGAGCTCATAGGCAGTGAGAACAGTAAGTGCAAAGACCCTGGGGCAGGAATGTTTGAGGAATAGTCAGGAGGCCAGTGTGGCAGGAGCAGAAAGAGCAAAAGGGGGTGGATGAGAACTTTACATTTTATTCTGAGATGGGCAGCTACTTCAGGATTTTAAGCAGAGACACAAGTGATACAGTTTTATGAGAAGTAAATGAGGTAGTGTGTGTGAAATACTTTTGTGAACAGTGAAGTTAGGTTCAAGAATATTCCCAGGGTCGCATAAGTAAGGCAGCTGAGAAGCCAGAAGAGAATGCAATGTCTCTGACCCTGAGGCCACCTCTCTTTCCATGGCATCTTGATCTTCCTCAGAAAGTCACAGTGTCAATCTAGAAACAGATGGAGGTCCAAGACACTTCCTCCTTCCCAAACCACAGGGCTTTATGAACCCCCTTGACCTGGCAGTATTTGGCTTTTGGAAGGAACTATAGGAGCTTGTGATCCTAAGTGGTAGAAAGAAAGGAGCTGGAACAGTCAGAGGTAGTTTAAGCCTGGGCAGTAGAAATTGTCATAAATTAAACACAGACCTTTTCTGCTCTGGCTAAAACATCAGGACTTAAGAGGAAAAATCAACAGTTATGATAGATGTTGGAGAACTCCATTAATATCTAGTTAGGAAACCACAGAAAGGCCAAAAACAATAGAGACAGGGCTTGTAGGAATTCATAGTTGTTTATATAGTATTAGATATGGATTAAGGAGATGTAATAGTGCATGAATTGGGATGCCCGGAAGTGACCTCATATCACATACTTCTCCAGAGGACTGGCTCCTATTGATGTGTCCATCTGGCGGAGGGCTCAGCCTGGCTCTCCTTGTGTGTGGACAGACTCGTGATCCCGCTGGGTGAAGAGGGGAGGCCACACTGTGGTTCTTGGCTGGTGAGCCCAGGGACGGAGCTCTGGTGCCCTTGTATCTTTGCTATTACTTTAAGGTGGTTCTTCTTCTCCTTTCTCTCTGGCCTCCTTTTTCCATTCTTTTTCTTTCCTTTTTTCTTCTATTTTCTCCTCTCTTGCCATGAAGAGAAGACATTAATTTTCCATCTATTAAATTTGTCATTGTTCATAACTACCCAGAAATCACACACCCATTGCATATCCCACTAAAAGACAATATCATCACAGAATCTTCATTCCTGGAAAAAATACAGCCTATCTACCTACTAAGTGATCTTCATAAATTACCAGCTTTTAAGAAAATAAGGTGTCATAATTTTTTCCAGTGAAACTTTGTTAAGTTCCAACCATAGAAAAACCATAATGATGTATAATCTGTTAGTGAAATTACATTTCTTACCCTAAGGTACCATTTTCTCAGAAGTGACAGAAAATTGATATATCAATTTTAATAACTTTAAGTAGGTAAGTTTTGAAACCAACTATCCTTATGGCAATATATTTTTCAAATAATTCTTGTTATAATCTATGGTTTCTTTGCCTGTATTTCCTCCATGTCTGAATCTTGGCAGACCCAGAAATTAAAATATTTGCTCTCAAAGCAAAGAAAACACAAGGCTTATTTGAAAATATGTCTCAGAGGTGTGTATTGTGGGTAGCTGGATGATATGCACACAGCATGTAGAGAAGATCACTTTGGGGACTTCCGAGGGCAGTATCAGGTCCACATTGTAGACATTTCAGGAATGTCAAATTCCTTGGGAAAGAACTATTTAAACTGTCAAATCTGCCCACCAACAGAATTGGCTGCAACACTGAGTTCAGTAAAGGGCTGTTTTTCCCCCTCTAGGACTTTGTAAATACCAAAAGCTTCCAGTGACAAGAGTGTTATAAAAAGACCGTTCTTTTATGTCCATCCATTAAAAAGCCACACTATTATAAAAAGTAAAGAACGAGTTGCTCTCAGCATGGCACACAGCACATGGTGAACGTGTGACCTGCCGAGCTGTGAGTGACTGGTGGGTGCTGCCCCAGGAGCCACATGGACGTGGGTGGGTACAGACTGTAACAGATGATTATGGAAATCTTGATAATGCAGGCATCGTGAGGGGGCTCGGATGTGAATGCATTTTGGCAAGTGGCGAATGCTCTGAGATATTTAATGACAATTCTGCAAATGTATTGTATGCTGAAGAGTTCCTCTTCTCCATCCCCCACCCCAATCTTTTTGCTTTTTGTTTCCCAAAACAGCATTCACCGTTTTCACATCAGATCCTGGGCATTCCGGGTGCATAACCTTTTATTGTAGTGAGCTCTCCAATTCTGGAAGTGACCAAATAAATCACGGCTTGTTACATAGATGAATATCACAGGAAACATCAGATGAGGGATTTCTGCATTGGGTGGTTAGAGGACATCAATAATATATCTTTTTAAGTTGGGAATATTTTGTACGTACTGGAAAGTCTGAAGAATGAGTTAATAAGTACACATGTATTACTGCTCTGCAGTAAAGGGCATTTGTTCTGTTTGCTTCAGATCTTTTTTTTTTTTTTTTTTGAGACGGAGCCTCAAGCTATCCCCCTGGGTAGAGTGCCATGGCATAATGCTCACAGCAACCTCCAACTCCTGGGCTTAAGCAAGTCTCTTGCCTCAGCCTCCCAAGTAGCTGGGACTACAGGCGCCCTCCACAACGCCTGGCCATTTTTTGGTTGCAGCCATCATTGTTGCTTGGCGGGCCCAGGCTGGGGATTCGAACCCGCCACCTTAGGTGTATGTGGCTGGCGCCTTAGCTGCTTGAGCCACAGGTGCCGAGCCTCAGATCTTTTTTAAAAAGAAAAATGTCATTGCAAATACAATCAAAGTCTGTGTGGAGCCCTTATATTCTCACCCTGTTCCTTCCTTCCTAGACAATACCACTGTATAAGTTTTGTGTTTACTGTACTCACAGTATTTTTGTGCTTATGCACATGGATACTATGTAGTATTTTTGTGTGTTTGTAAACTGTATATAAATTGTATAATCCTAATTTAGTTTTCTCAACATTGTTTTCTTTGATATATGCTTTTTGACGTATGTGGTTCTGATGCATTCATTTCAACTAAATTATCATATTCATAGATTAATATCCCATCAAATGATTTATCCAGTTTTTAAGGATATTAAGGTTGATTCCTTATCTTATTACTGCCAACAATGCAACTATGCATCCATATATATATTTTTTTTGGGGGGAGGGAACATGTATATTAGAATTTCTCAAAGAATAGAATTACTCTTGAAGTATGCATATCTTTATAGGATATAATCAAATTATTCTTTAAAATGATTGAATTAATTTATATTCTCATAAGCGCTGTATGAAAATTCCTATTATTCTCATCTCTACCAGCTCTTGCTGACTGCAGATTTTAATTTTTGCCATTGATGGTTATGGAATGATTTATCATTATGGTTTTTAAATGTAGTCAAGTGTATTGATCTTTTTGTTTTGTACTTTTTTGTCTATTGTTTAAGAATACACAAAATCTATCCCAGAAAATCACAAAGCTATTCTATCTTTTTCTGAAACCTTTAAAGGATTACATTTCCACATGAATCTTAGAACTCCCTGGTATTTGTTTTTGTGTATGGCATATAGAGGAATCAATTTTATTGTTTTCTATTTGATGGCTTTATTTTGCATTTTCTGAGTTAAGAATAAGTGTCTTTTCTTATGTTTATTAGCCATGTAAATTGCTTATTCCTCTATTTTGCTCATTTTTCTGTTGAATTATTTGTCTTTTGGTGTATAGGAGCTCTTTATATAGAAATACTATCCATTCTTCTTAGTGATATGCATTGCACACATCTACCCCTAGCCAGTGGCTTGTTTTTTTCATGATTATGATTTCCTATATAGACAATTGTATTATTTTGGGTTTTTGATAGAATTTGCTTGTAAAATGTGGACGTGATAGATATTATTCAGCAGTTGATGTAATGTTCTCTACTGGTTTATGAGATCAAGTTTGTTAATTACCCTTTCCAAATCTGAACACGTACTGAGGTTTTATCTTCTTGCATGACCAATTACTAAATGTGTTGTACCGAAATAGCCCCTATGATGGACTATTTATGAAGCAATAAACCAAACACTAAGCCAGAAAATAGATCTGAACATGTTTCACAGAATTTGCATGATAAAAATCACATTCTCTGACCACAGTGCAATTAATTTAGAAATACATTCAAATTACCATTAATTGCCATTAATTTAAAATTACCATTGGATGGTTGAAATTAAAAAGATTTATTTCAAAAGAAATCATGAATCAAAAAAGAAATGGGAAAATAATTAAATTTAAGGACAATAGTTCAATATAGAATTGTTAATTTCTCCTATGGTTCTAATAATTTTGATTGTTATTGATTGTCTATTCATTTAGAACAGTCTGATTGGTACCTTGAGAATTGGTTCTTTATTGCACCACTAGTTCAACCCCTTAAGGAAAATGTTGTTTAATATATTTAAAAGTCACGTATGAGGTCTGACAATTTAGTTTGTGTGTTATGTTGGCAGCACTGTACAAACAACTTGGCAAGGTTTTATAACCTTAGTATATCAGTGTCTCACAGTTATGTTCATGTTGATGTGTGCCTTGCTGAGTGGTATTCATTATTGTTGTTGTGTATTTTTGTGTGCTTTTGTGAGAATGTTGAAGCTTAAATTAGAGTAACAAACACTCGAAAATTTCTTGTTAAACTTGGCAAGAATGAAAGAGAAATCAGAGACTTATTTGTCCAAGTTTTGGGGAATAATGCCATAAATAAAACAGCAGTGTACAAATCGATTAAATGCTTTCCTGAAGAGAGAAAAGGCATCACTGATGAAGAGAGCTCAGGGCAGCCAGTAATAAGCAGAACTGATGAAAACATTTCAAAAATTCATGGAATTGTGCATCAAAATTTTCAACTGAATGTGAAAAGCATAGCAGACTGAGTGAATATTGATAGAGAAATAGGAAAATCTTAACTGAAAATCTTGGCCAACAACTCATGGATCTTGTATCACAATAATGCACCAGTTTACATGGCACATGTGTCATGACAGTGTACCAGCTTACATGACACTGTGAGGGTATTTTTAGCAAGTAAACAAATAACCTGTATCAGAACACCCTCCCTACTCACCTGGTCTGGCCTCCAATGACTTTTTCTTTATCTGAAAATAAAGAAAATATTGTAAAGAAAACTTTTTGATGACATTCAGGACATCAAGGGTAATATGTGGACATATTTGATGGTCATTTCAAAAAGAGTTTGAAAGTTCTTTGAAGGGTAGGCTAGGTCCTGACATCAGTGCGTAGCTTCCCAAGGGAAGTATTTCAAAGGTGACTCTAGTGATATTCAGCAATGAGGTGTGTAGCACTTTTTCTAGGATGAGTTCATGAACTTAATTGTCAGACCTCATATATGTTTTCTGTACTGAGAAGGGGTTTTCTCCACATCTAGATCACTGTACTGCCAGAAATGGAAGTGTCTCTTACCTTTGGAAATTAAAAAGATTTCTTTCAAAAGAAATCATGAATCAAATGATTCACAATCCCATTTTTCGTAATGACAGTGTTTGTTTCCTTTCCAATTCTTTTATTTCTTTTTTATGACCTGTTGTATGGCTAATGTCTTTAATACAGTATTGAATAAAAATGTACTTGGCAGGTATCTTTATTTTATCCCTGATTTTAAATGGAATGCACTTAGTGTTTTCCCAATAAATAGTATATTTGCTGCAGTTTGATTGTTGATACTATTTATCAGCATTAAGGAAGTTCCCATCTGTTCTTACTTTGCTAGCATAGTTTAAATTAAATTATCAAATGTTTTTTCTTTATAAATTTAAATAGTCATCCAGCTTTTCTCCTCTAACTTGTGAATGTACTGAATTTCGTAATAATGAGCATCACATACTTATTTTGATAGATTGCTGTAACTGATTTGCTTATGTTTTATTTAGGATTTTTGCATCTATGACTATTAGTGAGGTTAACCTAAAGTGTTTCTTTCTTGTCTGGCTTCGGTGTCAATATTGTACAAGCCTTTAGAGTTCCTCTTCTTTGTCTATGTTTCAGAATACATTATAGAAGGTCAGTGTTATTTGTTTTTTGAGAATTTCATAAAACTCATATTAAAAATCTGTGGACCAACTACCAAGTTTTATAGGTAGATTTTTTTCTTTTTTGAGACAGAGTCCCACTTCATCACCCTCAGTAGAATGCCATAGTGTCACAGCTCACAGCAACCTCCAGCTCTTCAGCCTCCAGAGTAGCTGGGACTACAGGAGCCTGCCACAAGGCCCAGCAATTTGTTGTTGCAGTTTGGCCGGGGCTGGGTTTGAACCCACCACCCTCAGCACATGGGGCCAGTGCCTTACCCACTGAGCAAGCACCAGTGGGTGGATTTTTAATTTTGATTTTTTTTTAGTGGTTTTGTTCTATTTGACTTTTCATTTTCTTTTTGATTCTATATTGTTAACTCATATTTTCCTAGGAAATTATTCATTTTATGTTTTCAATTTATTGTTATGAAATTCTTCACAGAATTGTCTTTTGGAGTTACTAATCTCTGGTATATTTGCAGTTATATTGCATTTTGATTTCAAATATTGTTTGTGTTTTCTTTCTTTTTTAAAATCTGATTAGTGTGTCAGATTCTTGTCTATTATCTTTTCAAAAAAAAACTTTTGGTTTTGTTTATTCTTTCTATAATTTGTCTTTTATTTTCATTGATTCAGAATGCTTTATTTTTATCTCCCTGCCTTCTTTCATTGGGCTTACTCTGTTGCTCATTGTTGTATATTTAATTCATTAATTTCCAGACTTTCTAATAAAACCGTACAAGCTTTTAGGCATTTAGCTTGTTCATTTACTCATTTTTTCTTCAACTTATATTTAGATGCCAGGCACTGTTTTAGATTCTGTGAATTCATTAGTGTTAAAAAAACCCTGCCCTCATATTTTATTTTATTTTTATTTTCATTTTTTTTTTACAATAATGTGATACTAAGTATATATTCACCCACATCATAGACCCCAGATTTACAAAACAAATATTGCTAAATCTAAAGAAAGAAATAGACAGTAAACAATAATGGTAGGAGAGTTTAAGGCCCCACTCACAACACTAGACAGATCCTCAAGACAAAATAAACGAATAATTACCGGGTTTAAATATGACTTTAGACCAAATAGATTTAATAGACATTTACAGATTATTCTATCTAAAAACTGTAGAAAAATAAGTATTTTTCATAAGGACATGGAACATTCTCCAAGCTAGCACACATTTTAGGACACAAAATACATCACAATGATTTTTTTTTTTGAGACAGAGTCTCACTTAGTCACCCTGAGTAGAGTGCCGTGGAGTCATAGTTCACAGCAACCTCAAACTCCTGGGCTCAAGTGATTCTTTTGCCTCAGCATCCCAAGTAGCTGGGACTAAAGGCGCCTGTCACAACACCTGGCTATTTTTAGAGATGCAGTCTTGCTTTTGCTCAGACTGGTCTCAAACTTGTGATCTCAAGCAATCCACCTGCCTAGGCCTCTGGGAGTGCTAGGATTATAGACATGAGCCATTATGCCAGGCCTTGTGTCCTCATATTTTAAATGTTCTGAGTTCTTTATTCCATGAGTTATTTAGAAGTATGTTTTACATTTCCATTGAGATGGAGGTGGGTGGTTTTGATCTCAGCCATTTCTAATTTACTTGCATTTTGTGAGAATGTGGCATGCATGATTTTTTTTTCTTTTGGTACTGTTGAGATTTGTTTTGTGACCTGGGATGTGTTTTTTTATATGTGTGTGTGTGTGTACATATATATACACACACACATATACACTTTTTTTTTTCTTGTAGAAGTTCCATGTGCACTTGAAAAGAATGCTGACCAACGATCTCAAGATTCTTTTCAACTTGGCAATTCAATGGTTCCATGTCAATGTCAAATAACCCTGCCTGATCTGGCATGTTGTTCAAAGTTATAGTTAAAAGGGTCTAATTCCTGTTGAGGCTGATTCAATAGTGAGTCAGGAGTGATGTTTGGAGTGTTCTGCAACACAGGAATTTAATGAGGACCGTTTTCTTTTTATTCTAGGGAGCAATAGGGCAGAGAATCATGGAATATAAATATATAAAAGCCTTTTAGAAGTTATCCATAGCCAGCAGCAACCTAGCTGCCTGAGGATCTATTCAACAGACATTTATGTAGCACTTAAGTATGTACCAGGCACTGTTCAGAGTGGTTTTACAAGTGCCAACTCACTTAATCTTCATACCAGGCCTCCAGAGAGTTAGCATTACTGTCCCTATTTGTCTGATGAGAATTGGACTTTAGGCTGATTACTATTAAGTAAGGCCTCACGAACAGCAAGAGGCAACGTCAGGATTGCATTCAGGCCGTCTCTGACCCAGGGCCATGCCTCCACCCTTCCATCACACTGCTTCTTAGGTGGAACTTATCACTAGTTAAACAAATATATTTACTCGCCCTGTCATGGGCTTTTAGAATCAAAACCTTGCCAGGGGCAAAGGTTTGAAATCCACGTCCTGATACAGAGCCAGGTGTGGGAACCACTATTAGGTTGCTTTCTTTGTTTTTCAGATGAGGACATGAAGGCTAAGATGCAGAAGGGACTTGTTCTCTAGTCAAAGGCATAGGAAAGAAAAATCTGGTTCCTTAGAATGTGCTTCTCTGTAAGCTCTGTGTGTGGATGCTGAGGAGTTGCACAGTCCTAGCACAGCCTTAGGAAGGCTGGCCTGCTCACTTGTGGGTCTGAACGGCATCCTTTCCCAAAGAAAACCCATGTAGAACCACCGACATCTGACTTTCTCCTGCTGTCTCTTTATCTCTGATTGCACTTCTCTGTCTCTTGTGTAAAGTCCTTTACCTTGGAATTGAAGCAGAAATCTGGAAGCTTTAGGGACACGTGTAGGCTGGTGGCGCACATTCTTTTATAGTAGAGGGTTGTAGAAACTAATGGAATGGATTTGCATCTCAGATCTGCCACTTACTGGTTTTGTCATATTGGGCTGTGACTCCCTTCCTCTTACCTTTCTTGTGTATAAAAAGAGGCATGATAACACTTACCAAGAAAGGCACAGTTGTAAAGGTTTGCATGGTGACAACAAGGTGTATTGCTCCAGACCTTATTTTATCTATGCCAGGACTGTGTTGCAACCTCTGGACATGCAGAATTGAAAAAAAAAAAAAATAGACAAAATCCTTGACCTCAACGAGTTTGCAGTGTAGTAGGGAGAGACAGACTGTAAACGAACTACTATATACACAGATGGTGCGCTCCCTACCAGCATGCATGATGAAAGCAAGGCAGCAGAGTGAAGGGGTGGAGTGAGGAGGCAGGTAGGCTGGGCAGGAATGGTCTCCCCGTCACAGTGATCGTTGAGCAAAATTTGGATGTGAGGGAGCACTAGAATAGGCTGGCATTCCCCCTGAAACCTCAAGTGGGTTATGGCTCTGAGTTTCAGCCCCCCCTACTGCAATGAACACCTCCAGAGACTCCCTCCATTACAGCTTTTGAGGCCCCACAAGATCTGGCTCCCTCTCTCTTCCCTTCCATGCCTCATCTTGAGCTGGATTCACTTTTCTTTCTGTTCAGTACCAGTTCCTTTGCACTGAAGGGTCTTTCACTTGCCACTGTTCTTTCTTCTGTGAGTTTCAGAGTGTTCCCTCTGCCAGCTCCTCATCCTGCTTGCAGTCCATCACTCTCAGAGAGGTCTTGTCCAGCCCCATCTGCAGTGATTCTCCTGCCTCAGTCTATGTGATCTGCCCCATCCTGCCTGTCATGGTCTTATTTGTTTGTATGTCTTTGCTGAGTGTCTGTCTTCTCGAGAACATGTCCTATAAAATGGAGACTCTGTTGGACTTGCTATTGCTGTATGCTCCCAGGCTGGGGAAGTGCATCATATTTAGTAGGTGTTCAATTAATGCCTGCTGCCTGAATGACAATCTGGAATGCAAAAATTATTTTAGGCCTACTTTCTGATTTTCATTAGGTTTCTGATTTCCATTAGGTCTCTGATTTATGTTAGGATTCTGATTTTCATTGGTGTTTATTTTTATGCTCAGGATGAAGTGACTTGTTCCAAGTGATTCAAGGAGGTGATTCTTCCTATGCCCAAGAATCAGTTGAGGCCTAGAGTGAGGTCTCTACTTCTTTCCCACGGTAGGAACCGTTCGGTGCACCCCACATGAACTCCTAGTCTAAGTGTTCTTGCCAACCCATGACACAAGGCGGTGTGATACTGGGGAAGCTTAGAGTCTCCTGGGTGGCAGGAAACCTTTGGAAAATCACTCTTTAGAACTCTTGCTCTAGGGTGACTTGGCTGGTGCCCTAGGCTGAACTAGAAGGGACCAGGCATAGGGCAAGGGAGATGTTCACCTTGCTAAGGATGCAGACGTCCAGGAATCTGCAGAGCTGGCCAACTTGTGTTAACATGAAGCTGGCCAAGAGCTTTGGCTGCCTCATATTCCTCCTAAAGATCCAAACTCAGTAGCAATTGTGGATTTCCTACTTTCAGAGCACCCATTCTTATTTGGCTTTGTTTTTAGTAAGACCATGTTGCTTCAGGAATCCTGAGTGAGAATATATTGAGGCTCAGTGAGTGGGCATTTCCAATGCAGTGGCTTTTGATGCTGACTTTGGGACTAGATTCTGCGTGGTTTTGAGACCTTTACCACATTCCCCTGCATCAGTGTCTCCATTAATCCCATACATTCTGTTGGGAGCACCTGCATTAAGGAGTGACCTCATCATTAAGTCCAGGCAGTCAATTGATCCTCAGAGCAAAAATCTGCCTGAGTAACTTTAAAATTGACTTTGCCCTGCTGTGTGTAGTTGCACAGGGTCTACAGAGAGCTTGTTTCTGCAGGTGGTCGAGATTTACAAGTATCACTGTGGAACTGACACTGCCCACCTTGGGTGGTCATTGTAGGATTCTGCCTAGGTCAGTGTCTCACACAGGAAACATTTTAGCTTATTTTCTTAGAAAAAAATAATTTCCTGTTAGAAGCAAGAAAGAAGAGAAGATGAATGCAAAATAGGCTAAATCTAAGAACTATTTAATATTTCTCGAGTACGTAGTATGTGCCAGACAACCCGGCTGGGGAGTCAACAGTGGCTGGTCCACAAGGAAGATCAAAGACCCTGGAATGGAACGAGTCACTCCTCATATCTGTCCATCATACCAGGTGTCCCTGGAGAGGTCTAAGTTCATGAGTAACTCTTCATACCTGTCCATCATAACAGGTGTCCTTGCAGGAGTCTAAATTTACCTGCTGCGTGTTACACTGGGGTGGAAAGAGAGCAGGTCTTAGAGATGGCGGAAGCCAAACTCAGAAGTCCTGGGTGGGTTTGGGAAGAAGTCCTGGGTGGGTTTGGGAAGAAGTCCTGGGTGGGTTTTGGAAAAGGAAGAGCCAGTTATGGCAGCGGGACAGCAGCAGTGAGAATGTGGAAGCGGGATCTCTGCCTCCAGGTCACCATCAGCGAATGGAGAGCCTGGCCCAGAGGTCATGGCTAGTGAGGCGCTGTGAGGTCAGGTCTCCGTCTAGAATAGCAGACCCCAGGGCCCACCAACAAGGCACTGAAATGAAGCCAGTTTGCACCTCCCACACAAAGCCTGCCTCTGTGCCCATGCCTTCATCCTGTCTTGTCTATTCCTGGGCTTCTACCTGAAGATGAGCCCTTTTCTTTTGCATTTGTGATCTGTAACTCCTCAATAACTCCCATTCTCTCCCTCAAATCAGTTCAAAGAGTCGTCTCTCGTCATTAAACTCTTCCTCAATGTGCTCCCGCCTGAAGTCCCCTTGCCTTTGGCTCCAATGTCCCCCCTTTGCCATGATCGTTCCTCTTGAAGTTCCCACTTTGGTTTCCTTGCATCCTATTGGCTCCTTTAAAAACCCTTGCAATTTGTTTTCCTCCCTAAATCTTCTGAAACTGGTCTCCCTAAGATCATTAGTTCCTTTCTTGATCCATACACCCTGTGCCTTTGGTTTCTCTGTCCTCATCCTTCCTGGTATGTCCATTTCCAGCTGAGATTGCTATTGAAGGACTTGGCCAGGTGAGACTTGCACTTCACAGCAGGTGCGGGTCAGAGAAGATGGGTGTGCTGATTATACTGAATGTGTGTGTATGTGGGGGGAGACAAAGAGCCTTCTTTGGCACCTGAGGTTTTCTCCCTAGTAAAGTGAAGGAACAAAAAGGCCCGAGTGAGAGTCACACCAGGCTGTGATGAACCAGGTGCCACTCAGGCCCTGTTACACTTCTGACCTTATTTGCAAAGTAATAATAGGAACATTTGGATTAAACTGTGCGCCATTGCTCCTTAAGTTTAGATAAGCAGCATGCCTAATTGAAGTTTTCACCTTTTGGGTCTCAGCCCTTTTTATCCAGGTTCCCAAGATTTGAGTAGATGCAGATGGGATTAGTCAATATTTTAAGCTTCCTTCTGAAGGGAGTGCAAGAGTCAGGGCTTTGCTTCGAGACAGATGGAGCTTTAAGGATTGACTCTGAAAAATCCTTTGCCGTGGTCATAGCCAAGGCCTTAGATTAATTACGAGAGCTCTCTGATTAGAGTGGAAAAGGGTGATGAGTCCTCCTTGGGATGAGTTGTCCCTGCTCTGGCTTCTTTTACTGCTCAGCTGGTGTTTGCCTCTTGGGCTCCAATTCAGGCCAGGCTTCCTTCCCTTTGCTGATTTTCCAAAGCATTGCATGTTCCAAAACAGTTCCCATTCCCCAGCGGGATGAATGGGCCCCGCTGCTTGGGTCCCAGTTCCAGGTAGAGTTTTGGCATCTTCCCCACCACATTCGTTGTTCCTGGGTTTCACTTTATTCTTCATTTCTGTTACCTCCACAAGGTCCTAATCACTGAAGTAGGAACCTGGAAGGAGAAAGCTTGAAGTGATGGTAAATATCATGTTTTAGTCGTCTTGTTGGATTTTACAGGACATGCATGATGATCATACAATGGTCTTTATAATGTGTCCCTTCCATTAAAGCTTTTAATTCTCAATACGATGTCAAGGCAAGATCAAGAGAGGAAACCAGTATGGGGCACTGGGCCAACCTCCTACTTTCCTTTTCAGCAGTCCTGAATTTGCTGTGTAACCTCAAGAAAATTTCTCTCCATCTCTGTGCCTTGTTCCCCCACATGTTGAACAGAGGTAATCATGCTTGTCCCCTCCCTGCCTCAGAGGGAATGAGAGGATGAATGAGATCATGTCTGTAAGTGTGTGGAATTCCTTGGAGAAAGGCACTGTGGAAATTCACAGATGTTGGGTATTTGTGCAGCACTCCAAGTTCTTGGGAAACAGAGCCTTGTGCAGAGGACACCTAGCATGCTGCTAGCATTTGGTTGAGAGCCAAAACATCTATAACAGGCAAGGGGGACTGGGTGTCCCCTGGCCTCAATGCAAAACTCCACTTGACCAGCCCAGATTGAAGGATGCCAACTCGATTCCTAGAATTTCTTAGGCAAGTAAATTGCACATGCTTCATTGGAACTGTATCTCAGGATTTCAAGAATCCTCCTGTTAGGGATGTCTTCCCAGCATGGAGCTGCACTAACTCTCACTTCCTTCTGTTGCACAGCCAATGAGGTGAAGGAATGGAAGGTTGCTCATTGATATTTATTTAGCAACTTTTCTTGTGAGGTACAGGATGAGGAAGTGAACAGGGCAGATCCTTACAAAGCTGAGGGTCTGGTGGAAAGGGAAATCATTAGTGCGTGTGTAGCAGGAAGTATGCATAATTCTAATACGTGGAGACAGATCCTTGTCGAATCATTTGGTAACTGAGCTTGTCTTGATTAAAACAATGTTTTACAAATATTCTCAGTCCAAGATGAGCCAAGTGCTTAACTAAGTTGGCGGAAATGATTTTCAGTTTTTCCCAGGTGGGTGGGCTCTCTCTTTTCCCCACTCTTCCCTTCATACAGCAGTGTGTCCAGCACCTTTCCCTCTGTCCACACCTGGGTATGTGCACACGCACATACGTGTCCCCTGAGCCTCCTCCGCTAGGATTGAGATGTTTCACCTTCACTGTCAAGAACAACACTGTAAAACACCCAGTTGCCAGCAATTCTAGGTGGGGTTTGGTACACATGCATGAGGCCAGTTCGACAAGGTGGGCTCACTATATTTCTGTTATCTACATGAAGAAGGAACTAAGGGGTGATTATGGAATGGGTATTACAAACCCTCAGGAAAGCAGTGTCCCCGCCACTGCCTGTGCCTCAGCATGTGAAAGTCAGAGCAGCTGGCGTCCTCAGGTGGCCCACTTGCTACCAGGCTTTGGTGTCCCATGCCAGCTTCCCAGAGGGCCCAAGGGATGGATGGGTCCCCACCTTTCCCTTCAGATGTCTCTAGACAAGACATGAATAATGGGATTAATTGTACCCCCTTTGCGCTTCCATAATGCTTAAGTGTCCTTCTTTGTTATTACTGGTGACAATTGGCTACAGTTTGTGGCACTGTTTATTTTATTTTATTTTATTTTTAGAGATAGAGTCTCACTTTATCACCCTCCGTAGAGTGCTGTGGCATCACAGCTCACAGCAACATCCAAGTCCTGGGTTTAGGCGATTCTCTTGCCTCAGCCTCCAAAGTAGCTGGGACTACAGGCGCCCAGCACAACGCCTGGCTATTTTTTGTTGCAGTTTGGCCGGGCCTGGGTTTGAACCCGCCACCCACTGGTGCCCTACCGACTGAGCCACAGGCGCCACCCGGTGGCACTGTTTAATGATGTGAGTCTGTTTCTTCTCCTTGAGGGAGGGAATCAGATTTGTCTTTGTCTCTGTGTTAATCCAGCACATACTAAGTGCATAATAAATATTGGGGTAGAAGAGAACAACATAGGAATATTTTATCTCTAAGTCCATATAAGAGGAGCTCTGGAAATTCTTGCCTGTGGTGTCCCACAAGGAGGTAAGGGTTTAAGAAAGACGTAAACAATATGGGCAAGATCTTATAGAGGTCAACAGATCTGGCTGACAGCCTACAGAGCACAGATTTTTTTTTCATTTCTTGGGGTGCAGATGGGGAAGTGGGGAAGGCTCTGTAAGGGAGGGGAAGGGGGCCCTGCCTTTCAGAGAGCTACCTGACACCTGTGTCTGCAGGAGTTTACCTGCTTGCTTGTCAGATAGAGCTGTCCCACTTGTCTTGGCTCTGTTGAAAGCTGTCCTTTCAGGATGGGAAGGAGCCAGCCTCAACAGAATTATCTCTCCTGCCACTTGAAGGGAGTGTTGCTCCATCCAAAGGGCTGGAGACGCAGCTGGCTCCCTATGGGCAGAACAGGTGTCCCCAGTGCCATAGCCACTTCTGTCCAGTTCATGGCTCTCTCTCTGTGGATGGTAAGGGAGGGTCTGGGAGGGTAGAAAAGGACTGGATCTGACTGAGAGGTCTGGGCTGTCCCTGGACCTTGACCCCCAATAATTTCCTGTGGGGACTCACAGAGACCCTTATGACCATGCTGAAGAGTCTTGTCCCTGCTCTGTAAACCCCCAGACTACCTTCTATTCTTCCTCAGTCCTCTGCTAATGGCCAAGGTCAAAAACAGCCTCTTAAGCCTGACTACCGTGAGGACCAGGCCTTTCTCCAGGATAGCTTAGCAAATACTTGGTGCTTTATTTCTCTTGCCCCTGTCCGGCCCAGGAGTGGACAAGGCTTATCCCTCATAACCAAGCCAAGGTAGGCACAGGAAGTTGCCAGGTCACATGAATCTCCACTGTGTCTGGCATTTAAAGAAACCTGACTTCTTGAGAACCTACTATGTGCCCAACTCAGAACTAGACCTTTTACCTACCTGAAGTAATTATGCTTGATTGATTATATAGAACTCAGCAAAATGTGTCTGCTAAGAAGTAGACCCAGAATTTTTACTCAGGGACCCTGACTCCAAAGCCAGCACTCTGAACTGCTGTTAAAGCAGCAACATCTCTGGGATCTCCACAGGGAAGATGAACTTAAATAAACAATATGGGCCTTATGCTCAAGTGAGCAATGGTCAGTGGGCAGCATAGACTCATGGGAAGGAGGCACCAAAAATATCTGCAGGTGGGTGTGGCCTGGCCTGCCGGGTCACATGTGCTCAGAGGGACATGGAGGTTTAGGGTTGAATATGATTGGTTGAGGTGGGTTTTCTAGAAGAAATGATGTTTCTGAGGCTCAAAGGCAAGTAGAGTTGTGGGGAAGAAGCTGTGCTCTGCAGGGCAGTGATATTCGCAGGAGGGCAGCTAGCTCACTTTTAACCAGAAACGCTAGTCTTCCTGGGGACCCCAGGGCCAGGCAGCTTCCTTCCATGCCCAGCTCCATAAGCTTCTTGCAACTTATCTGTTCCCCCTACTGCATTTTCAGTTTCTCCATGGCAAAGACCTTCTCTGGTTTGTTGCTGGACTGCCTGTGTCTAGTCCATGACTGTGTTAGTCAGTTTTGTTGCATTGGTGCTTCTATTCCTCCAAGGAATAGCAGCCCAAGCTGCTGGAATCCTGAGGGCAGCTGGCATCTCTGCTGGGGCTACTTGCTGCAGATCCTAGATCTTGGTGCCATGCTGTGAGCCCAGGAGCCCCAGGTCCTGGTGGAGATGGGGAGGGAAACTGGCCATGAAGGGCCCCAGGGTAAATGTGAAGGAGAGGTGGAGAAGGAGATTGATCACCATCTTGTCACCCCTCCCTCCTGGCCCTGCATGCATCTGTCATGATGAATTATAGATATTGGGACACTGTGCCACACGGTGGGGACAAGTGAGTACCCAAATGGAGCAGACTTGAGAGAGAGATGAAAGTCGGACAGGGGGCTGAGCCTTGGAAGAGCTGATCGACAGATTCCGTTGCAGTGCTCACCATCCCTACCTGCCAAGCCCTGTAATGCCTCCTCCAGGAAGTCCTCTCTGATCTCCCTTGCCCTTACTGAGGACTCCCTCCACCCTCCTCCCTCCTCAGAAGCTCTCTTGCACCTATCATCTGTTTGACTCTTTGACGTACAGCTCTGGTGATTCTGTTTTCTGAACTGAAAATTAGGACTTGTGATCTATCATAAGACTGAACATTAAATTGAGGTTATATAGAAAAATACAGTGTATGTGGCCAACACTGAGATGACTCTATCTATGGCCCTTCTCCAAGGTCTGATTTGCCTATTTAAATCTGTTACTTGTTTATCTCATCCATCTAGGGCCTGTTGCCTTAAATGGATTGAAGTCTCTTAGAGATTTTTGTATATTAAGGGATGCTTAAAGCATTTCTTTAACATTTTTTTGATTCTCCCAAAAAAATCTGCCAGCTCATCCATGCCTTTGAGGGTGGGAGAGAAACACGTGAGTTTTTCTCATTTCTTGGTGTTTTTCTCCAAAATGAGATAATTTACAATCTTGCCTGAGCTCTGTTTCCATCTTTAATTGTGGAGTAAGTAGAAAGGAGGACATGAGAAGGGTTCTTATGATAACAGGGCACAGCACTGGAGACAGATGGATGTGTCACAATCCAGGACCAGGACTTTAGAGTACACAGGGGTAGAGACTGCCTGGGATTCAAGAGCACAGCAGAGATGACAGCTTGAGGGGTACTAGAGAATCATCACAGCCACAGGATGCCTGGGGACCTGGAAGTCACCATCCCTCTCTGCTTTCTCCTGAGAATGGGAAAGGATGACTTCATGTCTTCTTATCCCTTCATCTGCCTCCAAATATAGCCAACCTTCATCCTGTCTACTGACAAAGATGATATTGATCAAAGGGTCAGCTCTTTGAAGATGGAGACCCACTGCTATAGACATACGTGCATGCATAGTAGCAACTCAGTGAATCCCTAATACACAGGGAAAGAGATGACTGAGTTGTTCTCTGCCACCTGTGCCTTTGTCTGGCTGCCTTTCCAAACACAGGCCCCTGCCAGTTGCCAATAGTATTTCTAGTTTCTTGGCTCATAGGACATGAACTGAGCTGAGGACACAAAGTTCCCAGGACACTGGAATTGAACAGTGTGGCCTGCAGGCACTCTTAGCCTTGCTGCCACTCACACCCATGGCTGCTGTAAGTCTGGTTCTCTTCACCCCGACCTGTCACTACACAGGCCTCCAGCCCCTGTTGTCACTAGTGATTGTTCACATTCCTCCTATCTGCCAGGGCCCATTGAGAGAGAGAGAGAGAGAGAGAGATATGAAGGGGCAGGAGGGAGAAAGAGAGAAATATCAGAGTATAGCCTACAACTAATCAAAAGCCCATAATTTAATGTACTAGTAATACTCATTTCTCTTTTTAAAATCTCACAGACAAGAGTTGCCAGCTCACCTTTTGTTTTTTGATGGATACAGGAGTTGGGAAAATTTAACAATCCCAGAACAAGAGGCACGGGTCTTAGTATAAAGAATTCAAAAGCCATTGGTCTAAATATTATCTCCAAGTATCTGTTTCTTCCCTTCTTCCTTGGCTAAAAAGAAACTTGATTAATAAGAAGGAACTGGTACCATTTTTAAGATAAGCTACTCAGTAAAGCAATGGACCTCTTTTTCCATAACTTTCTCTAATTATGCCTTCGGCACCTCTGTTTTCCAGCATGGTCTGTTCTTATTCTTGGGGCCCACAAAGGACACTTCCATTACTGACCCTTCTTGCTTTCTCGGGGACTTAGTCAGAGGAAGGATAGGTTAGTGGGTTAAACAGGGAAAAGCGAAAAAAGTAGAGCTGTTAGGGAAGCTCTCTTGCAAGAACTGAATAAATAGCCTATTAACTCAAAAAATAACCATGGGGGCCTGTAAGGAGCAGTGCTCTCCAGGGAGTAAGAAGAGGATATGAAATGGAATAAGGAAGGAAAAGGTTAAAGGAGGAGAGTTAGTTTCCTCCGGGGTGGAAGTGACTTAGAGAGCAGGGGGGCATTTGCACATTCACTTTCAGTGGGACTTGCACATCTAGTGTTATTCCCAGGATGGCAGTGGGAAAATGAATGCAGTCAGACTTCCCAGCCATTGAGTTTCCTCCAGGCCTGGCCCCAACTCCAAAACGGTCCTGAAGGAGCTTTTCTCCAGGGATGTCCTGCCTTGGCCTCATCCTGGTGGGAAATTGTCTATATCTCGGGTACTCTGCCTCACCCTGACTCTTTTGTCCAGTGACCTTGGTGTCACTGAAGCAAAAGTCACAAAATCTGTACAATTCATAGCAAAAATGAGAGGTAGAAGAGGCCAGACTTAGATAGCACCAGTTCTTCACTCCCTTTCCAGAGGAGAACACCCAGGCCAGGCCAGAGCAGGGAGTGCTTGCAGGGAGATGGCTGGTTCCAGATTTTTTGCATGAGTGTTGCTTGTTTTCTGGGTTTTCCTGACATCCCCTTCCTGTTTAGCAACCATCTTCCCATGTGGAACACAAGGTAGTGTCCTGGTGCAAAGCCCTTTGTGCAGGTTCTGGGGCAGGTACCAAGGGCAGGCATGAGAGAGGATGTTGCTCTTATTAGGGCCTTGGACAAGTGATGCTCATCCTCCTTTGTTCCAGTTTGTCTAACCTCAAGCCTGGGGCAAGAAGCCCTTCTGTTCTCTCCTGCAGAGCATGACTGTCAAAGGAAGATTAACCTCATCTTCCTCCTGTACCCTCAGACCATCTATGAATCACCTCCCATTAATCCACTGATGACCAAAAATTCTGATAGGTGGCTAGCTACCACTTACCCCGCCCCTCTCCATCTGCTTCTTATTTGCTGGGATCTTTTATCATTTCATGGTCTTGAATTTAGAGTCTCAGAGTTAGAAGGGACAATTTAAGGGGTTCTAATGATGTTTCTACCCAATGATGTATCTCTAGCTGGTGCTCATTTAACCCGTTTGAATGCTTCCAGGGATGGTGGATTTACTTCTTTATAAACCAGCTTGTTCCTTTATTCATCAGCCGCACATGGTTTCCACTAGTGGGTCCTAATGCTGCATTCTGAGTCTGCACAGAGGAAGCAGAGTAGTTCTTCAGGTGTGTGAAAGTGGCTGTCCTGCCTCACTTGAGTTTTCCATTTCCAGAGCTTCTCCATTTATTTCAACCATTCCTTACCTGATGTTTCCAGATCCCTCCCATTCTCATCACACTTTCTTTTTTGTCAATATCCCTTTAATAAGAGGATCCTAGCTAAAAACTCCAAAAATGGGTACAGATGGACTTTCATTTTATTTTTTCTGAATATTACACATCTGCCAATGCTATCTTAAGTTTTAGAAGTCACGTGACACTTTTGACATAAGCCGAGCTCAGATTCAATAGGCTCCTCGGAGTCTTGTTCACTGGGGCCGTCACTGGCATGGATTATAGACACTCAGATGCTTTTCTGAACCTAGATGTAGGTCCTCACAGTAATCCCATCTGAACCACCTTGTTAAATTCAGCCAGTCTTGCTGGGCAGCAGAAATCTTCTAAGATTAAGGTGACCAGATGTCCTGCTTTTGGAGGGACAGTCCCAATTTTTAACAATTTGTCCTGCATCCTGCAGTGTTTTAAAAAAGTCCTGATTTTTGGAAAGAATGCACGACAAGCTAGGGAACGGTGGGAGAAC
>NW_003852499.1:3016976-3019078 GCF_000181295.1 Otolemur garnettii
AGACCCATAGCTCTATAAAAAATTAAAAAGAAAATTAGCCAAGCTAACTAATCTAGGGGCTGAGGTGAGAGGATCTCTTGAGCCCAGGAGTTTGAAGTTGCAGTGAGCTGTGATGATGCCATTGCCCTCTAGCTTGGGCAACAGAGCAAGACCCTATCTCTAAAAAAAAAAAAAATACATACGTACACACACGTCATGAACCAGTGCAGTGAAGGGGAGTGAACCCAAGTGGAATTGGTGGGGAATGAGGAAAATACAGCACAAGAGAAGACACAGAAACAAAGGTTGGGATCAGGAGAGCTGACTAAGCTGGTGGCTGCAGCCAGCACCAAAGCACAACATCAGCTTTATTTTATAGTATCTGTATAGGGTTCTCTACAGGGAAGTAGCATAAACAAAAGACATATTTTTGGTCTTACAGTATAATTAGAAAATGTAAATGACTTTAATAAAGACAAATCATCTTATTAATGGTTTCTACTCAACTTCATTTACCTATGACAAGAAGTAAGCAGGGAGAGGTGGCGAGGATCTCTGCATAGTCAACAAACCAAAGGAAGAACTATGTGACTTAGTGGTTTCTACGGTTTGGTTTCTACTCAACTTTGTTGGCATATGACAAGGAGAAAGAAGGGAGAGGATTTCTGCATAGTTAACTAGACAAAGAAAGGACGACGTGACTTTTGGCAGAGGGAACATGAAGAAAGGAATATGGCTGTTTTGGGGAATGGAGGAGAAGCAGTTGGGGGCTCATTCTCTGAATGTTCCCCAGGCTGTGAGGGCCCTGCCGTTCTCACAGCCCGCTCTCCACACACACATACACACACACACTAGGAAAAGACAGTGGCACACTAACAAGGATCTCCCTTTATTATTGTCTCATTAATCAGTTGCCTTAGGTATAATTATTTCCTTAATTACAAGTCCATTTAGTTCCACGTAGCACAGAAGATAGTGTCAAGCACACTTCAGAAATGCATTCTAATAAATGAATTCCTTGAAAGATTTTAAACATGATCCCCAATCTTTGCTTTTATATGTCATTTTACATAGAAACTATGGCCCAAAATGTCAGTCTTTCCCCTGGCATAGAGGGAGCTGATGATTTGACTTCCTAACCTAGAGCCCAGAGATACTCTGCCACCCACTTGGTGCCCTGAGAATTTCGGCTCAAGCATGGGCAGGCGTGGAGCCAACTTCCAGGCACTAGTCCAGAGCTCTGGCTGGGCAGCCCTTCAGAATTCCAAGCATAAATGATGCTGTCACATCTGTTGGAGGGCAGAAATACAGTGATCAAGCTCCGTAGCTTGTGTTCCAAGCTGAGTCTTTCTAAATTAGCACCAGGACATCTTCAAGACCACCCCCAGCAATTACATGTCAAAATCTGCCAGCATCAATTTTGTGGGGACCACTGCGCCTAAGCCAAGACTGGAAAGTGGCGCTTCTCTGAAAGGAGCCAGGTCCCCATCAGGCCCTGGGGGGTTGATGGCTTAGGGGAGGGAAGCAGGGTGTGCTCATTCTTACTTTTTCCCTGGGGTGGGTTTTTTCCCCCACCTTTCTGATCTTTCCTTTGGGTTATCTTGTCCAAACTCTGTGGGTTTGCTTTTACCTCTTACTGAAATGCTTGCTGCTCCATTTTCTGTCATGTTCACCCCTTTTCAAGATGCCCAGATGGTTTATAGGAGAAGTGGGATGTGTCTTGGGCATCACTGCCACACTGGAGGAGGGAACTCCAGGGAAGAGGGTCCTGTTTCCGTTGAAGAAGAGCTAGGACAAGGGTTCCTTTTCTCTTTCCTAGGAATGAAGTTCTTTTAAAAAACATTCAAAGTATTCCAGTATTACAATGTTATGCCCGAAAATATTCTCCCAAATAGCCCCAGTAAACAGTCTGAGACACCGAGACACGCTCCGATGTAAGAGGCAAGAAATGAGGTTTTATTCAAACCTCTGTTTGGACTCTCCTAGTGTACACACCAAGGAAGAGCCTCGAACCCAAGGTGGAGCAAGTTTTTATGGGGTACAGAAAGCAAGAAGGGTAGGGTCCGGTATGAGTACACTTTTGATTGGTGGTTGGTGATTTCATTAGTAAAGGAGGAAGTAAA
>NW_003852499.1:3019415-3022386 GCF_000181295.1 Otolemur garnettii
AACAACAAAATGGAGCTAGTTTGGCTCTCACAACAAAAATATCCAAAGCAAATATTTTTGTTTACATGGATCACCTTTTGAAAGGTGTAAACCCTCACAAGTTCTCAGTGGCTTTGGGCAGGGCAGCCGAGCCCTCCCTGCCACGAGTGAGGGATCTCCAACTGGATCACGCTATTGGAGGTGAGAACTCACCTCTGAGCCATTCAGTGGGCCTGGTTCGGTTCACCCAGCAGAAATAGCAAGTTTGCCTGAGTGAAAGGGAGAGCAAGAAAACAGAAGGGAGTGGAAAATGAGGCACCTGGGACTCTATTAGAACAGAATCGAGGTGTCATTTTTATAAAGGAAAGTGGAGATTAGACTTAACACAAAACATAGGTAAGCATAGGCTTTTCCAGGAGAACGGAAAAGGATCTTCCTTGCGAGTGAGAGGAGAAGCCACACAAGGCCCATTCACCCTTGTGAGCGCTTCCATCCCAATTCCTTCTACACTCGTCTATAATACTTCCCCAAAGTTCCCCTTAGGCCATCAGGTGTTCTGTCCCAGTTTGATTGGTTGTAGATTACCTCAGTTGCCACATAAATCCAATTTCTTTACTCAGTATCAATAATTATTAACTGTTAATTTAGTAATGATGGATGACGTGGCATCTGTTAGTCTTATGATGTTTGCGGCCACCATGTTGTACATTGTTCTGTGCTGGGGATCTTTATCTTTGTTTAATGGGGGAGGGGGGAATCACTGTCTCTGTTTTATGGGGAGATCATTCACTGGCTAGAGGACACTGGTTACAGGTTAGAAGTTACATTTTGCAGGAAGAGCATATACTTGGTTGACTAGGTGATCCCCACCCCAAATTCCTCATTTCACTTCAGGGCCCTTTCCAACTTTCTTGTCCAGAAGACCATGATTCTCTTCCACCCCGCCCATAGTCCCTTTACCGCCCTTCCATCCCAGATCAGCGCAAGTGGCTTAGTGGTGTGGTGTGGAAGGTGGGTGGGACTCTCACGACCTCTGCTCACCAGGAGAGGGGTCAGCATAAAAATGCTCCCCAGCTCACCCAGGGGTACTTAGCCAGGGGTCCTGGAAGAATGCGGACATCTGTGCCTCCCTTTCCTGTTGAGGTGCCACTTGCTGGGGAAGAAGGAGAGGGGTGGAGGGAGGCGATGGGCGCTGTGAGCTTTCTTCTTCCTCAGAGGAGGACACAGCCTCCACATGGATCGTGGATCATAGCACCTCTGCCTTTTTGAGTCTCCAGACTTTCAGGGTAGGATCATCTTCTCTTCAAGGCCTGCCTCTGTTGCCTGGGGCATGTCAGTATGTATTTCCCATTTGACTTCTTTTGGACAGCAGTTAGTCCTGCACACTACCACCACCAGCCCACCCTTCCCTCTGAGAGACCCCTGCTCTCCTCTTTCTACCTGAAGCCCAGGTTTTCCAGTTGGTCTCATCTTTGCAGTTCATGTGTAAAGAGACAAACCTTCTATCTTTAGCATTTCTATTTTTAAAAACTCAGGACAAGGGGCATTTAAAGATACTTATCGTACACTTTCTGTTTATAAAACAACCCTTGTTTACTGCAGAAAAAGTTGAAACTACAGATAAGTTTTTTTTAGAATAAAGGAAAGAACGATCAGTTCTAATTTGATCACTGTTAACATTTTGGTGTAGTTTCTTCTAATCTTTGTGTGCATCTGTGTGTCTGTGCTTGTAAATAAAATAGCATGTGCTGTTCGTCTTGTGACCTGAGCTTTTCACCCATTGATTATTGTGAGGAGGGAGCTATGCTTAGCCTTGCTCTTTGGCACAGTGCTTCTAAAATCAAACAGAGTGGCGTCCGTTTGGCATTCATCCCCTGTCTGTTCAAGACTATTGTTGCTCAGCGTTTTGCCTTTTAGCTAAGCCACCACTGAGCACCCTCTTCATTTCTCTCTGTGTGTTCATGAGAGCCTCTTTCTGTGGCTTGACACCTTGCTCAGGTGTATTTCTTACTATGGTTTCCAGTGCTGAGAGAGGATCTTCCCCTCTAGGGGAGCCCATTAGTGACTCTTGCTAACCACCCTGCTTCCCCCATGCCCTCTCTTGATCCTGTGACTGGGAAGATCCTCAGGTCTCATTCCTGGTGAGGAGCAGAGACCCAGATGTCCAAGGGCAAGTGTGGCTCCTCCTGGAAAAGCATCAGCTTTAAAGTTTGGTTCATTTTCTCCTTCCTTTAAGAAAGGTTAGGGTTTCTGGATGGGGAAACCTAGAGGAGGTGACTACTTGGCTTTTTTCTTCCCAAAAGAAGCCAGTCATTTCTTAAGTGCCAGAGTAAAGCCGAGACTGAGACTAGGAAGTCCAATGGCTGACAAGTAGTCCCTGTCCACAGAGAGTTTAAAACCTAATGAATTGCTATACATTGTTGGTGGAGAGTTTGTACACTAGAGAAATGTAGTGGGAAAGGGTGGGTACAGTGAGTGGCAGCAGATAAAACACTTTTGGAAGAAGCTGGCTTTATAAGGACAAATAGAAGGTAAGTGCATGTACGTGTGTAGATATGTGTATATAAGTGTGTGTGAATATATATGTGTGTGTGTGTGTGTGTGTATATCTGGAAAGGCAGGAAGGAGAGAGGAGCATCTGATTGATAAAGGCTCAAATTCCAGTTTCTCAATTGCATGCATCCATCATCCACCCACCTATTCATTCATTCAATTAATAGAGTCTCGTGGAACTTACAGTCTGGTGAGGCTGTGGAGTGAACTTGGGCACTTCCACCTTCCATCCTTAATGATAATGATGAAATAAGTAATATCTACCCAGCACTAACAACTCACAGGTACCCTGCTAAGCATTTTGCAAGAATAATTTCCCATGTTCTTCGTAACTTCCCCAGGAAACAGAGGCCTACAGATGAGAAAACTGAGGCTCGGACAATTGAAATAATGACCCAGAGTCAGGTGAGAGAGCCAAGTTCACACTCAAGGTGGTGGC
>NW_003852499.1:3022437-3030614 GCF_000181295.1 Otolemur garnettii
ACCTTTTCTAGGGAGGGATTCTTCTAGGATGAGGTGGCTACCACAGCCAACAGAAGGCTGTGACCTGGGAAGGTGCCCTGTGCCACCATTTTCTTTATCTGAGACGGCGCTGCTTGCCAGAAGCTGTTAGTTCCCGGCTGGCTGGGAGAGGTTTCCCAGGCTTGTGTGGGGAGGATTGACATGTTTATGTGGAGGTGATGACTGTGTTGGCTCCCTGAGGAAGAATCAGGATGAGAGCCCAGTTCACTGTTTGGGGACTTGAGTGGAGATTCTCTGGTGGCCTGGAAAAGAGGTACATCTTGCAAGTTACTTTTGAAAGTTACCATCCCATGGCAATTTTACTTTATTCTTTTTTCCTTTGCTCATTTGCTACTGCAGACTTCAAGTTACCTACACTGGAGAGTGGTGATAGTCTACATCTAAAAGAACGAATTTCTGGGGAATTCTTCCTCACTTTTGTAATCTTAGCTAAATATTTTTTTTTTTCCTCCCCTGGGATCACCTTCTTTGGAATGTGACTGAGGCAAATCTTAAAGAAAGGTGACTTCCTTGGGATTAATCTGATTAGGGACCCAGGGCTCTTGTTGGTAAGCATGCCTTAGGGGTAAGAGGAGAAGAGGCATGTTGTCCCAGAGAAAGGCAGCCCTGGGAGGGGACTTCTCATGCCTTCCCCAAACACAGCTCTGTCCCTCCACCTCACTTGACTCCCATTTCTTCCAGTGGACTTTGTTAAGGGACTGGCCTGAGTATTGCCAGCAGGTAGCTGTTAGAACCCTGGGATCCCCCCCCCCCCAAACAAATGCTGAGTACAAAGAAAGCTGCTTCTGCTTCTCTGGCAGGAGAGTAGGAAGTGACCCCTGGCTTGAGACAGGCTTATGCTACCAAAGTAAACCATCCCTGGGCTGGCTCTGAAATCGGCCAGTTCCCCATCTCTTTATGATTAATCTTTTTATTCCCAGGACCATTAAATTGGAATGCCGTGATCATTCAGATTCAACTAATGTTTATTTTATGAAGTAGCTACCATGAGCCAAGCATTGGACCAGGGCTTTTGCATAAGTAGGTCACTTAGTCATTTAAAGAACAAAGGGCTTAGAGTTTACCTTTGCATGCTCTATGAGGGAAGGGTTTACCAGGCCCCTGAGTGCTGCATGTGAGACTGCCAGGGGAGGTTTTAACCTACTTAACAGGATAAACTGCTGCCCAGAAGCCTACCAGTGCTTCATAAGCACTCCCTTGTGTGGGCAAAACTGTCCCCTGAGACAAGGCCACCCAGGACACAGAGCCAGCAGGCCTAGACTCCATGTCTGGGTGTGCACTGAACCAGCCACGTCCCTGTGGTATTGTCTGCTCCCCATTTCTCCACCTCGTCCACAGAACTAGCAGGAGCCCTTTGCAAAGCCTCATGAGCAAAGTATATACTGTGCCCACATTTGTGTACAAAAGGGAGAAAATCAGAATAAGTGTGCACACACATCTGTCTTCCCTTCCGTATTCATAAAGACATTCTATAAGATTATTCAGAAATTTTCAACTCGTCACTATGGGGAAAGGAGAGGGAAGGATGAGAACTGGGCAGGTGAGGCACAGATGGGAGAAAGACTCCTCACCAGGGACATGTTACCAGACGAAGAGGGCCTGGCCGTCTGTCACTGTCTAGCCAATATGCAGAGACGGGGTTTAGGTCTGAACAAGCTTTTGTCAGTGATTCTGGAGAACAGTGAGAGTAGCCTCTCAATTCTGTTCTGCCTCAGTTATAAACCTTAAGAGTTTTGTAATGGGAATCCAAGGAAACAGACCTAGAAAATTTTAACTTTATGTGATAGGAAGGAATATCAAAGTAGTTTTCATTCTGACAATGCAAAGTGTTTAAGCAAGAGAAAGGTAATTTTCACTTAACAAAATATTTAAGAGACTCATTAAAGAAAATATCATACCATCCAAGTGACTTTTATTGCTATCACAATGCCTGTTGTCTATGAGTGCCTGCTTCCTCGAGTCTCTGGAGGTAAACATCCTTACAATCACGGAAGACTTCAACTCGATAATCACAGAAGGTATGTGCGCAGGGCTGAGCAGACTAGGTCGGCGGTACTGCTTCAGCTTAGCTTCTCAGATTCCATCTTGTAGGCCACCTTTATGGCTTCAAATACATATATATATATATATTTATTTATTTATTTATTTATTTATTTTTTTTTTGAGCCATTGCCTTTTTAACAGTTAAATCGACTCCTGAAATCCAGACATAATACTCGGCAGAACTTCCAGACAAAAAGGAAGTTATATTGGCACACCTGGTCTACCATACCAACACTGCCTCTTTGGGATGGTCAGTTTTCTAAGTGTTCCCGAACTCAAACTATCTTTAAATTGTTCACTTCTAGACTCTTGGCCAAGGTGGCTGACTATTCCTCAGTGCCAGGTCACTGGCAGAGATTTTCCATGTATTGGGTCTCTCCTGCTTTGTCTACCTCCTTGCCCTGAGAACATGTGCGTACTCACAAGTGTGTGTGCATCCTCTGCCCACTCATATGAGCTCACTCCCTTAACCAGGGAGCTGACTTCCAGGGATCTTCCACACTAAGCTCAGGCTTAACTGGAAAGAAAAGGAGCCTAAGCCAGCTTTTACGAACCTGATTCTTCCACCCAAGGTCTTTGCTTTTCAAACCAAGAGTGTTTTGAAAGACACAATCTGCAGGACGTTAGAAAGCTTCTGTTATCAAGAACATAGTCCCCACCTCCACCAGGCACGATCAGCCCCCCTGAGAATGCTCTGACAATACAACATGCCTTGTGCACAGACCACAATTATAGAGCTCGGGTTTGACTTTTTTCCCCAGTGCCTTAAAGTCTATGTATTTTTACATTTTCCTGGATTGGAGGAGGGGGGCGTGGTTATGGGTTTGGCTCTACTTAGCTGCTTTGAGTAGACCTGTAAGTGTTTTGGTGCAGGGGAACTCAGGTATGGCTTAGAGACTAGGATGGAACTTAAGGTGGAAATTTGGACGAAACCTTGAGCGCTGTACTTGGTGTGCGAGGACGTGGCATGTCAGGCCACAGGCACCAGTGGGAGTTTCTGAGGTTGCAGAGGTGCCGGGCAATGTTTCCCAAGCTCCCCAGTGCATTCTGGTTTGGCCGACCCATGTGTTGTGCAAAGAGCTCAAGACAAAGTTAACACGTGGGAAGAGAAAATACAACCCATTTGTGACTTTATCTTAATAGATGGGGGAGACTTCCAGGGCGTGGGCTTGGCAGATTATGTCATAATAAAGAAAATGGTTGAATACATCTCCAGGCTTTCCAGTATTATGGTGTCACTTGGACTTTGTTATTTTTCCCAGGCAGGGGTTATTTGGGGAAAACTGTATACATCTCAGGGTTGAACTTTCAAACAAATGCAAGCTGTAGGCAGCCCCAGTGCTACAGATGGGCATGTCCCCAGGGTGCCCTTAGAGAAGTGTGGCTCTCTTTTTGCTCTATTCCATTTGCCCCCTCTAACCTCACTCCCCCTCGCTAGTGCATACACACACACACACACACACACACACACACTGAGTTGCTTCTTTTGCAGAAAAGATGGGAAAAGCTCTCTCTCTCTTCACTCCAGAGCAATTCCCTTTGAGGGCAAAGACTGATGATCTTCTTGTCTCTTCATGCAGTTTGCTAATAAATTAAAAATTATTATGAGTGGGCTTGAGGAAGTTGCCGGGGGAGCCCTGTGTGTTATGTACACCTTTGCAAACTCTAGCAATCCCTGCCCAGTGTCTTTGGGGACCAAGCAGATGTTAATAGATGATGAACTCCTGTATTTCTTGAATGTTTCATAATGACATGTAGAAAGAGGTCCTTGGCACAGGAAGGGGAGGTGGAGAAGTACTTTCCCTGGTCACTTTCCTTCATTGCAGTGATCTACCTCCTGTGGACACAAACCTGGGCCTTTGAAGAGCCCCTTTATGGGGGCAAGTGTGGTTCTGGGTGGGCAGGTACCAGCCATACACTGCAGTGTGGGAAGCTGTGGAGTGTGGGGAGTTGCATGAAGGTAGGGAACCTGGCTTCTAGACACACTCTGCCCCCAACATTCTGAGAAAATCTGTGTCTCTGGAGCTCTGAGCCTGGGTTTCCTTGAGTAAAGTGAGACTAGGAAGACCCACCTCATGTAGTTGCCAAGAGGATTGTTTTATATACATATTTCATTACAGAACACTCAAACGTGCACAGAAATAGGAAAAATAGTGCAGTGGACCTTCATGTTCTCATACTTAACTTCAATAATTATTAACTATTGGTCAGTCTTGTGTCATCTGTAGCCCACTCTGAACCCCTCCTCGTTACTGCCCCTCAACATCAGAGTATGAGGACTCTGGGGGTTGAGACAAGGGTGCCGAACATATGGCATGTGCCTTGGAAGTGTTGGTGGAGCCCGAGCCCATTATAGCACCAGCCGTGTATTTATTACTTCCTGGCATGTCTGTGGAGTGTCTACATGGCAGACATGAGACAGTTGAGTCTCATGTCAAGTGACTTGTCTAAGATCACGCAGCCACTGGGAAAATGGGACTGTCACTGGAGCCGTGTCTCCCAGTTCCCTCATGTGTGCTCTTGGCTCTATGCTCTGCTGCCTCTGTGTTGATTTTTCCTTTTGGATGTCTTCTTAGAGAGGAACAGGAGACTTGTAAAATTTTATATGGGCTCACAGTTTAAAGAGAACCTGTTTATGGGGCTGTAATAGCCATGTATTCATGGACACAACTACTTGTGTCTGCGAGGGATCAGGGAATGCACTTTAATTCATCAACACCCAGTGCTTTACTTTCTGCTCTGATTGCCAGACAGTGGAAGATGCATGAGATTATTGCTCCCATGGTGCTCAAAATAACATGCACCAAGACTCATGGACAACCAAACAGAGCTGAAGGCAAGTGGTGGCAACAGCAGGAACCAAGTGCTGAGGATGCACGGAGAAAGTTGTTTAGCTCCCAGCTGCTGTCTCCATTAAGGATTATTACTATTTCCAAAAATTGTGGCCCTGGAACAGTAGCAATTTGTGTTTGCATTTACACAATCCTAAAGCCTAAAAGCTGATTACTAGGTTTAAGGATATCTCTGTAATCTTTTCATGAACTAGGAGTCCTCATTAGGTCAGTGTAACAGATGATGAGATTAAGAATGGCTACACCAGCAGAGGTGCTGTCTACTAGTTTACAAATCAGTATTAACACAGTGAAAGTATCAGCTGCCTGTGAAGAGCCAGCCAACTGTGAAGTTAGGGGGTCTGGTCCACAAAAGACCACTCTCACTTCTGACACCAATTACAAGTTTAGTGGTCTCAATAATTTGTTGGAAGGTACTCACAGAATTCACTGAAATCTGCCCTGCTCAAGGTTATGGTTTATTACAGAGAAGGGATACAAGTTCCTTCTTCAGCCAAGGGAAGACGTGCATAGGGTAGAGTCCAAGAAAGTATCTAATACGGACCTTTTCTTGTCCTCTCTCTGATGAGTCCAGATAGTGTTAGCCTCTCAGCATCAGTATGTGACAGTCTGCTCAGAGTATTGCCAACCTGCGGAACTCACCTGAGCTTTGGTGTCCAGTTTTTACAGGAGCTTGATCACATAACTGCCTGCATGGTTATCTTTAATTAATAGTCCTTGTGGGGGTAGAATTGATGTAGCATGTCCCAAAGCCCCCATCTACACAGTGTTGTTAGAGTGTCCAGTGACCAAATTCCCATGAAAACAAAGACACTCCCACCAAGCAGGACATTCTATGGCTTGGAGATCCCTTCCTTGTAGCTGAGGGGAGAGACCAGCGACTAGGAAGCTGCTCTTTGGTTAAGGTTAATTCTTCACTATACAACTACCAAGGAATCCTCATCAGAAATTTTATCAGTGGCCAGGCCAAGTGTGGTGGCTCAGACCTGTAACCTCAGCACTCTGCGGGGCCAGGGTGGGAAGATCTCTTGAGGTCAGGAATTTGAGACCACTCTGACCAAAGCAAGACTCCATCTCTACTAAAAATAGAAAAATTAGCCAGGCATGGTGGTGGGTGCCTATAGTCCCAGCTACTCAGGAGGCTGAGGCAGGAGGATTGCTTGAACCTTGGAGTTTGAGGTTGATGTGAGCTAAGCTGAGGCCATGACTCTGTCTCAAAAGAAAGGAAAAAATGTATTTATATGTCAGTGGCCAGCTTTCAGAGACCATGGGAAAGAAAGGAGGTGGGCGTAATCATTAGGAGTTTAAACAATTTGTTTTCCTTTGGGCTTGGGAAAGGTCAAAGAGCAAGAAAGTTGTAGAGCTCAGGCTAGAACCTCCTTTTGAAAGTGCTTCCTCAGCATGAACTTCTGAGGCATCCCAAGGGTGCCTGCCTGATATTTCCTCCCCAGACTAAAGAGGGGCTGAAGGAGCAGGGCAGTGAGGATGGGCCCTAAGGAGACAGCAGAATTTGAGGCTCTCGTTCCTTTCCTTCTCTCTTCTTCCCTCCTCTCCCCCTCAGCATGTACTAATGGCATAGGGTGGATGAAGGGGAAGGAAGGGAAGTCCCCTGGTTTTTATTACAGATCTGTTGTCCTGTTCTTTCATTGAGGTTGCTTACTCTTTTCAGAGAGTAGGTTTCCCTTCTTCTCAAACTCAGCCTGCCGTGATTGTCAGGAAATGATCCACACAAAGCACGTCCTCTAAATTCTGATCCATCTTGTGTGGGATCCTAGAGAGCCCATGCCCAGGGCCTGGGTGTGGATGGATGAAGATGAGGGCAAGGAGAGGGTGAGCTCTTGCATTAAGATGTGCATTTTGCTCTCTAAGTACAAGGCCTGGAGGCCAACTCCAGCCACTTCTGGGAATCAAGCATTTGAGATGACTTGAGCTCATTGGAAAAAATCCCCCCCACTGGCGACACAGGAAGGTGGCTCTGTACCCTGTGGTGCAGAGTAGCAAGCCTGGCAGGAGCAGCTGAGGCTGCAAATTCCCTCGTCGTCACTCCCCAACCACGCAGTGAGTCAGCCAGAGTGCAACAAGATGATATGTTGACTCTCTGGGTTGGGGTGGATGCAGAGTGGAAAAGTTCCCCAGGGGAGCCTACCGCTCTGTCACCACTGGCTCCTCACTCTTGGCTCCATGTGGGAGAGACAGGGCCCATCGCTCTTTCTCGGGCAGCAAATCAAACCCCTCCATGTGCAGCGGTATTCATCTCTGGGTTGCTTCTGCTGGTCTGTTGCTTTTTTTAGGAAGACAACTATGAGAGGGAGGGAGAAGGAAGTACGGATGGGTTTCCTTCCTGATGCAGAAGCTGGGGACTGAGAAAGGGAAGGTAGAGATCAAGGCTGGCAGTTAGCAGCAGAGTCTGAAGTAGAGGGCATGAAACTGTAATAACCATGAGGATGGGTCCTTGTCCCGGGGCAGTTAACAGTTTAAGATGCAGAGCTGGGAGACAGAATGAGAAGGTCCCAGTGATGGGAGCAAGGGAGGGCAGTGGCCAGCTCTTAAGGTGTAACTTGTTGACCAAATTCATCACTTCTCAGAGGTCTACAATCCTTGTACCCTCTGTGTTTCTTGGGAAAGACCAGAAGTGAAGGTCCACAAAGAAGAACATTCCTCTGATACAAGGGGATTAGGATCAAATCATTTGTTCTTGCATGAAGCAAAAAACCAAACCAAACAAAAAAACAAAAAAAATCCTTTCTGAGAGCCAGAAGTCCTGGCTCTGGACTTAGGTCAGGTGATGGGGTAAAACAACTTTTCTCAAATTACCATGGGATTAGATATTTTGCCAACCAAAAATTCTGTGATCAAATAAATTGGTGAATGCTACACTAAACCAAGAATACTACAGGACTTCTCAGAGCCTTTATATACATATGAATTGGCATAGTAAATATCCTAAAATAGAGAGATGGTGTGTATGGAATGTCTGTTAGTACCTGGAAAATGCAGTTTTCTAAAGAGCACAGAATGCGGTATGGGAAATGTGGAGGAGATTAAAAGAACACAGAGCTGGAGTCATTCAGGTCTGTGTTAAAATCCCTGCTCAGCTATTTACTAGTGTACTAGTGCAACCCTGGCCAAGCACCTAACCTTCTTGGGTCTTAATTTCCTTATGTATAAAATGAGACTAATAATTCCTGACTCATGAAGTTATTGTAGGAGCACATGAGTTCAAATACATAAAGCATCTTGAAA
>NW_003852499.1:3030807-3037777 GCF_000181295.1 Otolemur garnettii
CAGATGTTTTCCAAAGACATATACAATAGGAGCTCTTCCCCTATGCTGTCAAAATGTCTTGGCTGTGCTTAAGTCACAGCAACTACTCCATTGCACTATAATGGTTTTGTTATTCATCTGTCTCATGACACTGAGAGTCCTGGGGCACAAAGGCCACAGCACGGTCCCTAGAACACAGTGGTTGCTTGTAAAGTCACTGTGTACGCCCTGCAACTATCTGGGCAGGAAGAGCTACTGTACTAATGCCTTGAGAGGCCTGACCTGACCAGCCTATCAGTGCATCTTATACCCTCCTAAAGGCCACAACTAATTCCTCTGAACTCAGCACCAACTGGGGAGCTAGAGGGGGCTGATGCCGAGGCTGGTGTCTGGAGCTGCAGTAGGGCAGAGGGCCCTCCCATTGGTACTGTGGGGGAGGGGCTCGGTCTCTTGGTCCCAGGTCCTTTCCTTTCTTGCCACTTGGGACAGTGGGTAGTCACACACAGAAGCTGCCCTGGGTCTAAGTTGGATTCACAGATTTGCCTGGTCCCCTGGGACCTGCACAGACTTTAGTTTTCTATATGCAGAGGCTTATTCTAGGGAAAAGGGAGGAGCTGGGCAGAGACTCTTCCTGCTCATTCACCCACAGAGCGACCGTGCTCCCTCTTCTTCCTCCATTTCCCTCACTTTCTGGATTCTTCTTTTTGGCTTCCCTTTCCTCTCTATGCCAGGGTTTGTTGAATCAAGGCATGTTCAGCTGAAGCCGGGCATGCCAAGTGCACAGACCCCTGCCACTGTCCTGTGGTAAGCTGGGTGTGACAAGAACAAACCTTTGCCATGGTCCTGTGGCAAGTGTGGTATGCCAAGACCTCTGCCCCTGTCCTGTGGCTCTGGTTGGGATGCCCTCAGCCCAGCAGGACAAAGCAGACTCCTGTTTATGGAGAGCACTGAGCCCAGGGAAAAAGCAGGAGTGTCAGGGGCCTGGTTTTACCTACCCTGCAGTCCATGCAGGAAGAAGGGATCCTTTCTATGGGTCATTTCACCTGCCCCTTTCAGAACTGTGCCCTGAGCAGGATGTGTTGCAGTAGCTCTGGTGTGCCTCTAGGAAGTGCCAGAGCCCAGCTTCGAAATCATTTTGTTCTCCTGAAACCTAATGGAGGACTCCTCCCTTGAATGGTGTTTCCCAGGCTTGGGGACAACTAGGGAGTGGCTGGGGAGTGCTCCCCAACTTTCCTTGTTGGAGTCCCTCTCTTTTGTTCTGGCCCCTTGTTTTTGATGAAGAAGAGCAAGTAGCTGCCTTTCTCAATTAGTTAACCAAATCTGAAACCAAACCAGTAAACATCGCGTGCTAGGGGAGTTCAGTGTTACCAGATACCATAATGAAGTCTAATTGCAGTATCTTTTCTTGCCAGTTTACTATTGTTGCAAGTTGCTGAAAATTGTTCCTTCTGCAGTCTTAGTTAAAAACAAACATTATTTTGGATGTATGTTGTCTGCTCCCTGGTATGACAGTGAAGACTCCGTCTGTGGGTGAGGCCAGAACTGATTGATGTCGTTAGCAAAATAATGAACAATGTTCCCGTGCTTTTCTGACCAGAGCACATGGGTGTTGGCAAGACTCATTATTTATTCATATACATGTGAAGTCAATTTCAAAGCATACAATCTTCAAATAAAAATTACCAACACATTTCAAAATGTCATTTTTATTTTTGCACTGAGCAGCCTGCCACCTCTGCTTTTGAACAGAGGCCAGTGACTGTCTTGTAAGATGTAAGATCTAAAGGTGCCTGTTAAAGTGTTTTGAATATAGCGGGGAACCTTAAAGCCTCCCAAATTCTCAAAATTGGTGGTAACTGCATAGGTCTCTTCTCTGGCATGTCAAACAAAAGGTTTGGAAGTCAGACCAGCTTGGTCAGTGGCGTCCACGTGGCAGGCAGCACTCCCACCTCGGTTTTTGTCCTTCTTACTCGAGGAGCTGTCAATAGTGCAGTGGGTCTGACGCTCACCCTTGGACTCTGGGGTAATAGACGTCTGCTGGGGCCCTGTCATCAGTGTGAGAGCGGAGCGGGTACAGAGGGGAGCCTGTGGCAGTTGCTGGGGCCACAGTGCCGCTGACATGGTGGATTCCATGTTGACACTCTGTGCATGAAGGAATTGTCTTCAAGTTTTTCTCCACCCTATGAGCTCCTCTCAGGGAATCTGCTCATGGAGGGACAAGCCACAGGAATATAGGCCCTGGGGCACAAACAGCGGGTGGGGGCAGAGAGTCTTGAAAAACAGTATTTCCCAATGTGGGCTGGTTTTCAGCCCTGCTGGAGAAGCATTTTCAACTTTCACCATCCCAGATTGTGAGCTGGTAGATCTGAAGGGGGAGGGCTTGGAGTCAGTGTATTTCTAAAACCTCCTTTGTGATTCTGGTGATTGGCTAATGTGGGACCCAGTGGCATTGGCCTCGTGTCTGGTTCTAATTCAGCTTCTCATGGTAGCAGCCTGTCTTCTCTGCAGCCTGAGTCTCCCGGGGTACTGGACCTCAGCTCTCTTCTTCCCCTCCTCCAGGGTTGGTGGGCTGCCCTCCCAGCTCCCCACCCACCCCCAGCACAGAGAAGTGGGGACACTTCTTAGAAAGCCATCAGGGTACAAAGGGGAACATCAGGGGCCAGACAGGAATAATGAGCCCCCCAGAACTTTCCTTCCACATTTATTTAGTAGGAAAACTAATTATAGGAATGGGGAGCATTGAGCCCAAAGAAAACTAGAATAAGAGGGGACTTCACGTGGAACTTCAGGTCTGTAAATAAATGCCCTAGAGATCATCTTTCTGTAAGAAAAAGGACACGAATGAAACAGAGGCCTGAGGGTTAGACTGAGTCACCTGGAGGGACAAGAAGCAGCAGAAGTGCTGACAAAGGGGCGCAGTGGTAGAGGCCCTCACAGTCAGCACGGATGGCTCATGGTCAGCCGGTGCACCCAGGGACAGAGGGCAGATTAGATCACAGCCTGGCACACGGCTGAGCCTCACTGAATCTCATATGAGAAAAGCTGTCCTTACCCGCATGAATCTGTGGAGCACACTGTTGACTACTTTTCTTAAAGCATTCAGAGCTTGCCATGAAGCTTTTGTATTTGCCCTTGCATCTCCCTCCCATCTAAGAGAGAACCGCACTGGTGTGTAACCTCAGGCAGTGGCCCCAAATTATTTTGTGGGCTTTTCCTGGTAAAACTAGATCTGAGCTACCTAGTAACCAAATGCCCCATCCCCATCTTCTGAGCACTGGACACCACCAGCACGAGTGAGGCTGTTGTTTCCAAACTGATACCTGCTCACTGAAGCCTCCTGCCAGTGAACCCCATGAGCTAAGTAATCTGTGCACTGGATTTGTGCTGACGAGATGTGGGGGCTCCCTGACTTCATGGGGCTGATGTTTTCCTGAAGGAGACAGATAGGAGGTAGAACATGCTCATTGGAGAGATAAGGCCAGAACTGAAGGGTAGACCAAGGGTACAGTCAGGGCAGCAGGTGGGAGTCAGGTCAGGGCTTCCTCTGGAAACTGGCTCGGCACGTGCAAGTCCTTCTTACTCCTGGAGCTGGAGTAGAAATGGGGTGAGCTGGGGTACAGATGATATTAAGTTTTGGAAGCCCCACTTAGATGTGTTCCAAGTCCATGGTCATTTGTCTTAAGGTATTTATGTGATGTTCTAGGTGAGTTTGCATATCAAGGATTCACTCATATAGATGTTCCTTGACTCATGATTGGGTTATGCCCTATAAATTCATGTTATGTTGAAAATACTGTAAGTTTTGAAAATGCATTTGCTACCCTGATAAACCCATTGCAAAGTAAAAAATCAGACCATTGTAAATCGGGAAGCTCCTGCAGCACTAATGGGAGGTGCTGATGGTGTCAGCCCAGCCCCTGCCATTTCTTTTTTCCATTTTTTAAATTTTAGATTAATATGGTGGTACATAAGATTGGGTTATGTTCAGTTTGATAAAAATATTTTAAATTTTTTATACCATAAAAATGGTATATAAAGCCAGCACATTGTTCCCCATGATTGCATTAATGTACACAGCTATGATTTAATAATAATAATAAAAAGACTGTGTTATGTTGTTTGCATTTGTAAGGTAAAGTCGGCATTATGGTGTCCTTCACCCAGAGGTGTGCCATATACACCTACATTGTACCCATTGGGTGGGAGCTTATCCAATCCCCTTCCCTCTACCCCCTTATTGAATTTAATTTAGTTTTTCTGTCATGTGGACCTGTAGTTGTTCATCTACTTAGTTCCAACTTAGTATGGAGTACATGAGATGCTTAATTTTCCATTCTCATGATACTTCACTTAGGAGAATATTCTCCAGACCCATCCAGGCTGTTGCAGAAGATACAGTCTCCACCTTTTTATGGATAAATAGTATTCAATGGTATACGTATACCGTAGTTTATTAATCGATCCATGGGTTGATGGGCACTTAAGTTGTTCCCACATCTTTGTGACTGTGGATTAAGCTGAGATAAACATTCTAGTGTGAATGTCCTTACAGTAAAATGATTTTTTCCCCTCTTTTAGATAGATACCTAGTAATGGGATTGCAGGACCAAGTGGAAGGTCCACTTTTATTTCTTTGAGGAGTCTCCTTATGTCTTGCCATAGAAGCTATACTGCTTTGCAGTCCCACCAACAGTGCATCAGTGTTCTCTGCTCTCTGCTTCCTCCTTTCATAGACAAGGAGGCCTGGAGAGGGACAAGGACTCACTGCCTGGGCTCTCACACCTCATCAGGAGCTGTGGCTCAAGCTCATTTTACCACTGCCACCACATAGAAGGGCCTCCCTGTGAGAAAGTGAGTGAGGAGGAGCTGTCACCAGCACAGGGCCTGTGATAGAACAACAGCGATTGGGAGAACAACAATGGACAGACAGAAGCTCAGTCCAGTGCTGAACGGAATGGGTGGGTGGCAAGGCAGCTCGCTGGGTACAGTGAAATAGCAGCTCTCTGGGGAGCCACAGTGAGCAGACAGAGTAATTGGGGAGGGGAGAGGGAGCCAGAGTATTTTTCTGTGTCTGCTAGGAAAACCAAGCTGTGGGAGGAATAAAGAATATTTTCCATTTTAGCCACAAATTGCACTGCATTCTATCCCGGGCTTGAGACATGCCTGTAGACTTAGGTGCCATGCCACGTGACTGCCTCATGGCTTTTTTTGCAGTTTTTTGGCCAGGGCTGGGTTTGAACCCGCCACCTCTGGCATGTGGGGCTGGCGCCCTACTCCTTGAGCCACAGGCGCCACCCCCTCATGGCTTTTTGCCAAGATCCTCTCCTGGCCCGAGGCCCTGTCTTTCTCTATTTCTAGAAGGTGCTGAGGGTCAGTCATGGGCGAGTCCACAGGGCTGAGGGGCAGGACTTGGGGATGTAGCTCCAGGGAGGCTTCCTGCTGATCTCATGGCAAGAGCTCATCCCCAACAGAAGGAGAGACAAGTGGTCAAATGTTTACCTCACTCTTCTGACGAGGTCAGGAAGGCTTCCTGGAGGAAAGAACTAAAGAGACTTGGGGATGTAGCTTCTAGTGAGGCTTCCTGCTGATCTCATGGCAAGGCTTCCTGGAGGAAAGAACTAAAGAGACTTGGGGATGTAGCTTCCATTGAGGCTTCCTGCTGATCTCATGGCAAGAGCTCATCCCCGACAGAAGGAGAGACAAGTGGTCAAATGTTTACCTCACTCTTCTGACGAGGTCAGGAAGGCTTCCTGGAGGAAAGAACTAAAGAGAGAAAGAAAGAAAGAAAGACAGAGAATATGATGAAGTTGGCGGAATCCCTCCTGCTAGAGTAGGTGCTATTTGTGAGATGTCTTACTCATTTTGGATAGGTACACTAATGGGATTGCAGGATAAAATGGAAGGTCCACTTTTATTTCTTTGAGGAGTCTCCTTACCCAAAGAAGGGGTGAGGCTCACCCAGCAGCTGTTTCTGAGGGGAGTGTGGGACCAAGATGAGGTCATGCAGGATGGCTGTGTGGCTTTGGAATGGGAAGAACAGCCCCTGGGTCTGTGCTATGGAAGCATTGCCCACATAGAAATTGGGTTTCCTTTTCACTTTGACAGGAAGCTTTACCTAATGCATCCTAGTTGGGGCAGGGTCCCTGGTGGATGAAGCAATGATGAGGACACTGACGGTGATAATGTGGGGTAACAAGTATTGGGCTCTAACTATGTGTTGGGCACAGTTCTGCATGGGTTCCATGTATTACCTCATTTCATCTTCATAGTAGCAATCTTGTGCCATTGGGAAAATTTTCAGTCTCCTTTTCATGGATGAGGAAATGGAGGTGTAGAGAAGGCGGTGACATGCTTGAGGTCTCATGGTCACTAACTATGAGAGCTGGGAATCAAACCCAGACACGGAATCCCTGGGGCACCACTGGGTCCCCCAACTAGGCTGATGGGGAGACCAGCTCTGGCAGGGAATAGGATAAAGGGGGAGAGAATCAGGAGAGAAAGATAAATGAGAAAAGAATATTTTCTCTTAATGGCCCCATGTCATGGATGGTGCTGGTCTCAGCCCTAAGCCTCACTGTCTCTTTCTCCTTTGTTTCCCTCAATGTAGGCATATGTGTGGAGGGCTGAGATGGCCTGCAGATCATGGCATGACTCCTATCAGTTTATAGCTTTCATTTATTTCGTGAAAGCAGCCCGAATCCTATCCCTGCCCTCTGACACATGCCATTCTATGTGTGGCTGAATGTATGACACGGCTACCTGGATTATTATTCCTCACCTGAAATTGCCTTGAGGTATCCCCCACATCAAGGTGATTGATGCACACAGTGGCTAACAAAAATGCATAAAGGTCATTAACCCTGAGACCTGAAGCCACACGAGACCAGGCTGTCACCCAGCACCTTGTCCTGAAGCCCAGGAGCACCTGGGTTTTCCTGACTTCCTTCTCTGACAGCGTCTGAAGGACCCTTAAGTGGAAAGCGCTCTTCTT